>NC_136873.1:8097840-8409832 GCF_951799975.1 Gobius niger
GGTCCCGGTAATAACCGTCAAACGTCTTCAGCCAACCTGCAGCACAGCTCCATTCAGACTCAGACTAATACAGTTACACAGCGGGAGCAGAAGAGTCGGCCCCTCTTTCATTCATTTCATTCAAGACACAGATTAAATGTGAAACAGTTTGAATCTCCAGTCATGAGGGAAAGATATTTCTGTATAAAAAATGGCCAACATGGCAGATGTTTTCAGCCTGAAGTCAGAAAAAAGAGCCCAAAAAAATAAACAAAAGTTAATTTGAAGTTAACTGAAAGAATTCTGAAAAAAACACTCCGCTAACCCAGGTCAGTGCTAACCCTGGTCAATGCTAACCGCTCCGCTAACCTGGGTCAATCAATGCTAACCGCTCCGCTAACCCGGGTCAGTGCTAACCCTGGTCAATGCTAACCGCTCCACTAACCTGGGTCAATCAATGCTAACCGCTCCGCTAACCTGGGTCAGTGCTAACCACTCCGCTAACCCAGGCTAATGCTAACCCGGGTCAGTGCTAACCCAGGTCATTGCTAACCCGGGTCTATGCTAACCACTCCGCTAACCTATGTCAGTGCTAACCGCTCCGCTAACCCAGGCTAATGCTAACCCATGTCAGTGCTAACCCAGGTCTATGCTAACCACTCTGCTAACCCATGTCAGTGCTAACCCAGGTCTATGCTAACCACTCCGCTAACCCATGTCAGTACTAACCGCTCCGCTAACCCAGGCTAATGCTAACCCATGTCAGTGCTAACCCAGGTCTATGCTAACCGCTCTGCTAACCCATGTCAGTGCTAACCCAGGTCTATGCTAACCACTCCGCTAACCCATGTCAGTACTAACCGCTCCGCTAACCCAGGCTAATGCTAACCCATGTCAGTGCTAACCCAGGTCTATGCTAACCGCTCTGCTAACCCATGTCAGTGCTAACCCAGGTCTATGCTAACCACTCCGCTAACCCATGTCAGTACTAACCTCTCCATTAGCCCATGTTAACCCAGGCTAATGCTAACCCATGTCAGTGCTATCCACTCCGCTAACCCAGGTGAATGCTAACCCATGTCAGTACTAACCTCTCCATTAGCCCATGTTAACCCAGGCTAATGCTAACCCATGTAAGTGCTATCCACTCCGCTAACCCAGGTGAATGCTAACCCGGGTCAGTGCTAACCGCTCCGCTAACCCAGGTGAATGCTAACCCATGTCAGTACTAACCACTCCGCTAACCCAGGCTAATGCTAACCCGGGTCAGTGCTAACCGCTCCGCTAACCTGGGTCAATAAATGCAAACCGCTCCGCTAACCCAGGTGAATGCTAACCCGGGTCAGTGCTAACCACTCCGCTAACCCAGATGAATGCTAACCCAGGTGAATGCTAACCCGGGTCAGTGCTAACCACTCCGCTAACCCAGGTGAATGCTAACCCATGTCAGTACTAACCACTCCGCTAACCCAGGCTAATGCTAACCCGGGTCAGTGCTAACCGCTCCGCTAACCTGGGTCAATAAATGCAAACCGCTCCGCTAACCCAGGTGAATGCTAACCCGGGTCAGTGCTAACCACTCCGCTAACCCAGGCTAATGCTAACCCGGGTCAGTGCTAGCCGCTCCGCTAACCTGGGTCGTTGTGCGAGTGCGGCACGAGGAAGACCTGCAGCGTTCGGTTGTCCCACTCGTCGCCGCGGTAACGGATGGGGAAGCCCTGTTTCCAGGCGCCGCCGTCGGGGTTATCGAAGGGCAGCAGGTCGTACACGTCCAGCATCTGCGCGAGACAAACAAAAGAGGAGTTTAACCTCTTCACTCCCGCCCGAACCGAGAGCATTTTCTCCAGGTCAGCTTTACCCAAATCCTGTAGGCCAGTGTAACGCCTCATTTGAAAGCTAAGATCTACAAAACTCATCTAAATGGATCTTTTTCCTCACGTCATCAGATTTTTTTCCAACTTTTTTGGGGGGGGGTTTCAACTCATTTTGTAACTTTTTAGTCAATTTTTTAAATCAATTTTTTGTAATTTTTGTCACATTTGTTGTCTTTTAAAAAAAAAAATTGGGGTCTTTTTTGTCACATTTTTGGTCATTTTTTTTTTCATTTTTTTGTCTTTTTTTCATTTTTTTGTCCCATTTTTTGTCTTTTTTTAATCATTTTTTGTCATTTTTTGTCTTTTTTTGTCCCATTTTTTGTCTTTTTTTAATAATGTTTTTGTCATTTTTTGTCATATTTTTTGTCTTTTTGTCCCATTTTTTGTCATTTTTTTAATAATGTTTTTGTCATTTTTTGTCATATTTTTTGTCTTTTTTTGTCACATTTTTTGTCTGTTTTTAATAATGTTTTTTTCATTTTTTGTCACATTTTTGTCAAAGTTTTCTCACTTTTTTGTCACATTTTTGTCACATTTTTTGTCTTTTTTTAATAATTTTTTTTGTCATTTTTTGTCATATTTTTTGTCTTTTTGTCACATTTTTTGTCATTTTTTTGTCTATTTTTTGTCTTATTTTCATAATTATTTTTAATGTTTCAGTCACATTTATTGTCATTTTTTGTCATTTTTTTGTTACGTTTATCTCATATTTTTTGTCTTTTTTAAATAATTTTTTTGTCATTTTTTGTCACATTTTTGTCAAAGTTTTCTCACTTTTTTGCCACATTTCCATCATTGTTTTCGTCTCAGTTTTGTCGCTACTTTCCTACCTTCTTCCCAGAACCTTTTGGACTGGGGTAAAGCCAAACTGGAGAAAATGTGCTCGGTTCAGGCGGGAGTTAAGGGGTTAAACATCGCCCTGTCAACATAATAATCAAAACTACAACAAATGTGAATTATTGGGAATATACAGGACGTAAACTGGGAATAAACACAATGAAAACTGAATCTATTGCATTTTCAGCTTGAGTTCACTGAGGTATAAAAAGTATTTTAAGTTCAGGAAAGTGGATTTATTGAGCTTAAAACAAGGAGCTCAAACTACGGCAAAGTGCTTCCGTTTGGGGAATGTGGAAGCTCCAGTAACTCGACTCGCTGAACCCGACACTAACCTTACACGCCCCAGAAACAACAGCCACGGAGACGACTACAGGGCCTCATTTCCTCGTTATCCAGAGCGTTGCTGATTTATGGAGATATTTGTTTTGTAATTCATGCAGTTCTTATGTTTGAAGAGTTTCGTGGCGCTAGGCTAACGCAAGGCTAGTGCATTTCCATGGGATCTTTTTCCTCACGTCATCAGATTTTTTTTCCATCATTTTTTTGTTGGGTATTCAACTCATTTTTGTAACTTTTTTGTCATTTTTTGTCACATTATTGTGATTTTTTCTGCAATTTTTTATTACATTTTTGTCACGTTTTGTCACATTTTTGCCACATTTTTATCACATTTTTCTCATATTTTTGTAATTTTTTGTCAATTTTTTATCACATTTGGTCACATTGTCATTTTTTGTATTTTTTTGTAACATTTTGTCTAATTTTTTTTTATCACATAGTCATTTTTCTGTCAAATTTTAATCATATTTTTGTATTTTTTTTGTCACATTTTTTTCGTCAATTTATCAAATTTTTATCATTTTTTGGACATATTTTTGTCAATTTCTTGTGACATTTTTGCCACTTTTTCAACAATGTTTTCTCACTTTTTTGTCACATTTCCATCATTGTTTTCGTCTCAGTTCTGTTGCTATTTTCACAGCTTTTTTCCAGAAGCTTTTGGATTGGGGTAAAGCCAAACTGGGGAAAATGTGCTCGGTTCAGGTGGGAGTTAAGGGGTTAAAGCAGAACTAAGTAACTTGTTTACCTTAAAGAGCAGGTATTCTGCTTTTTAAGTATTTTCCTCCCCCTACATGTTCCAACAATGTCCTAATGTGTAGAATGAGCTCAGACCTGCCTCTAAAATCCTGCACTGTCGCTCAAAACGGTGTTACTTACTTACTACATATAGAAGCTGCAGTTACACACATGACCTGACGTGGCAGTAGTGAGTATAAAATGTCTAACAACATTCTTTTATAAGTCATATATGTCGACGACCTTTGCAATAAAATTTGGAAAAATGGCAAAGTTGATACGTTCTATGACTGATAAATACCAAGACGCCAGAACAGTGTTTCCTTAACTTTGCGAAAGGAGTGAAACAGTGCCCCCAATTTGTCACTGGTGGCCAAAAAGTGTACTGCATCCATATTTGCCATTGAGAATGAACGGGAGAGAGTTAGTATTAACCAGATGCGGCGCAAAAGTAGGTCAAAAGCAACAAAAACAGGCGACAAAGGAGAAGAAAAAAAGCGGAAAAAACGTTAGATCAGGTCTTAGCTTTCAAATGAGGCTCCAGTCGAGATTCCTTTGTGTAAAGCTGGACTTAAGCGGTTAAACATGTCGCCTCACCTGAACGTCAGCCCCGCCCCTCTTCTCCTCGTCCAATCGGCAGCCGCTCACCGGAGGCGCCGCGGCCCCGCCCCTCTGCGTGGCGTGAGCTCCGGCCCCGCCCCCTTTAGCCCCGCCCCTCTTCAGGGACCGCTCCATCTCCAGCACCAGGCGGTTGTTGTCGCGCAGCAGCTGCTCGAGGCGCCCCATCCGCCGCTGCAGCTCCAGGATCCGGGGCGGGTCCGGCTCCGGCTGCTCCAGCGCCGCCGCTGGCTGCAGCCGCTCCAGCCGCCGCTGTATGATCACCACGGCGACGAAGAAGGCCACGCCCACCAGGAGGAGGAGGGCGCGGCTTCGCTTCATCGCTGCCACACAAGCGAGAAACACAAATAAACCGAGATTTATCAGGCTAGAAGTAACAAAGGGCTTTTATTTTGAAGAGTAACAAAAGGGCTTTTATTTTGAAGAGTAAAAAAAGGGCTTTTATTTTGAAGAGTAACAAAAGGGCTTTTATTTTGAAGAGTGAAGAAAAGGCTTTTATTTTGAAGAGTGAAGAAAAGGCTTTTATTTTGAAGAGTAACAAAGGGCTTTTATTTTGAAGAGTGAAGAAACTGCTTTATTTAGAAGAGTAAATTAGGGCCTTTACGTTTGAAGAGTTAAACTATGAAGGTTAATTTGTGTTTTTATTATCAAGGTGTTTTTTATACACTGAATTTATGTATCTGAATTTTTTGCATCCGTATTTCACCACCATATTGAAAAAAATTCAGTGTATTTTTTTTCGCTGCTGAAAAAAAAATTTGGCGTATTTTTTTCCGCTGCTGTAAAAAGCTGATGAAAAACAGCTGATGGGCAGCCAATCAGATCGTGAGCTCCCAGAGCGCAGCCAAGGAGGAAACTGGCTGCGTCCAAACATCAAACTAGAGTTAAAAGTACTCACTTAAACCCAGAATAAAATTGTAAAACTAAATGCATTCATTGTCGAAGCCTGGGATCTGATCACTGGTGCTGGACCAGGTTGAAAGGAGCAGGCGTTTTAATAGAAACTTATGAATATGCGTGTTAGCTTAGCGCTCACTCATTTCAATGGGTTAGCCTAGCCTAGCGGCGACCATTGGTTTACATGAACCAGTTAGCATTGGACCTCGAGCTGTTGTTTCTCCTAAAACATTCAACAAAACTAAATGATCCCAAGCTCAACTGTATATGTGTGAGAACAGTGCATTTATTCATCCACTCTGAACACACAACGTTATAACGGGGTCAACATCGGACCTTCCAAACGCCGGAGGCGGCCCGGTGTTCCCCGACTGCGGGTCTCGCTCATAGACATGTTATTGCTGCGCGTCTTCATGCGCCCGACAGTTAAAGTCCTGCTGTGAGCTTCACTACCACAGCGCCGGCCCGGTACGCACGGATAATGGAGCAACAAGCGGCTTTCGCTCATAACTTGTAGATCTCGCATTGTTTTAGTCTACAACATTTTTGGCTGCGAAAAAAAATACACTGAATTTTTTTTTTCCACTGAATTTTTTTTTCAGCAGCGAAAAAAAATACGCTGAATTTTTTTCAATATGGTGGTGAAATACGGATGCAAAAAATTCAGATACATAAATTCAGTGTATAAAAAACACCTTGATAATAAAAACACAAATTAACCTTCATATTAAACAGAGCTTTTATTTTGAAGAGTGAAAAAAGGCTTTTATTCTGAGAAGTGAAGAAAGAGTTTTTATTTTGAATAGTAAACCAGGGCCTTTAAGTTTGAAGAGAAAACGAGGGCTTTTACTTTAAAGAGTTAAAATGCTTTATTCTGAAGAGCAAACAAGAAAACAAAAGGGCTTTTATTTTGTGACATTTTAGTTACCCAAAGTAATACTGAAAAACTGAACAAGAGCAAATCTTTAAAACTACCATGTCACAAAATAAAACTACACATTTAAACCTGGCTCTGTCCATCCATTTATTCATCATTTTTACTAAATAAAAATGCCGTATTATGTGAAAGATGAGAACGTGAATCACTAACAAGTCATACTGAAAGGCACTAAAACCAAAAATCACCGGAGTCCTGTCAGTCTGTGGACAGGAAGTGAAAAGACCAACTGTTTCCTGTTTTGTCACGCTCAGAGGTCAGGGGTCATTTAGAGCCCGCCACTCTTTATAGTTTCACGTAAAGGCGACAGAGAGGGCTGGAGTGTGGGTTTTCCGTGGCACTTCACTGAAATCAATGGGAAAGTAATGGAATGTATGGAAGTCACAAAACTCTATTCGTGGCACTTTCAATTTAAAATATCTCAGGAATTGTACAGTAAAATGTGATTATATTAAGTTCACGGGTAGTGGGTATCAGGTCAAACAGAGATCCAGCGAGACTCCTGTGTCACATCAAAAGGCATTATTAAAATTCCTCTCCAAAAGTAGCATCTATGGCATTTTGGATCATGATTAAAGTGGCAATTGTGCCATTTTTATCCTGACTTTTCTCAGCACTTGGACGTTTGAATTTCATGATATGACACACAAAGGTTGTGAACATGATAGGGCTGTGCAATTAATCGAAATTCGATTACGATTTCGATTACAACAGTAAACGATTACAAAATTAGCATAATCGCAAAAAATCGATTATAATTTTTTTTTTTTACAATTTATTATTTTTTTTTCCCACATTTTTTTCCTAATTTTTAATTTTTGGATTTTTGTCTTTTCTGCTGTATTTTTGTAATTTTTTCGCTGGATTTTGTATCATTTTTTTGATGGATTTTTTTGCTGGATTTTTGTCACTTTTTGGATGGATTTTTGTCACTTTTTTTGCTGGATTATTGTCTTTTTTTTGCTGGATTTTTGTCCTTTATTGATGGATTTTTGTAATTTTTTAATGTTTTTTTGTCATTTTTTTGATGGATTTTTGTCTTTTTTGCTGTATTTTTTATCTTTTTTTTGATGGATTTTTTTGCTGGATTTTTGTCACTTTTTTATGGATTTTTGTCTTTTTTGGCTGGATTTTGTATCATTTTTTTGATGGATTTTTTTGATGGATTTTTGTCACTTTTTTGCTGGATTTTTGTCTTTTTTTTGATGGATTTTTGTCACTTTTTTTGATGGATTTTTGTCCTTTTTTTGATGGATTTTTGTCACTTTTTTGCTGTATTTTTGTCTTTTTTTGCTGTATTTTTTATCTTTTTTTTGCTGTATTTTTGTCTTTTTTTGCTGTATTTTTTATCTTTTTTTTGATGGATTTTTTTAAAGGCAACAAATAATCGTTTGAATAATCGTGATTTCAATTATGACAAAAATAATCGTGATTATTATTTTTTCAATAATCGAGCAGCCCTAGCTTCAGGTGCTCTGTGGAGCGGGTCACACTGTTTTTAATGCAGGCTAGCTGATACCATAGACATGCACTAGCACTAGCGCCACGAAACCCTTCAAACATAAGAACTGCATGAATTACAAAAGAAATTTCTCCATAAATCAACAACACTCAAATAGGAAATGAGGCCCTATGTCAAAAATCCTGACTTAGGGTTACAAATGTAGTATATACAGCATGGATGTGGGTAACGTTGACTAAATTAAACCTTTTGTTCATGAACTTCCACATGGATGAGATAGTTCAGAGAATAATCATTGGTTAAATAATGCGTCACTAATTGTTTATTCACCGAGATGGACTGAACATTGTTAATAAAGGACAGAGCCGGGTTTAAATGTGTGTTTTTCCCTGTGGCACATTAAGTTACAAGGATTTGCTCAGAGATCTTGTTTAGGTTTTGAATAAACTAGAGAAAATCAGTAAAAAAAATCTGATTTCTCCTTGTTTTTTGGAGCTCACAGGAATAATTGAAAAATCCTTGCGAAAAACTCTTAACTCCCAACTAAACCGAGCACGTTTTCTCCAGTTTGGCTTTACCTAAATCTAAAAGCTTCTTAAAATAAAAAAAATAGCAACGAAAACGAGGATTAATAACGCAACAAAAGTGCCAAAAAAAAAAGGACTAAAGGACAAAGGACAAAAACATGACTAAAAAAGTCACAAAGCGGCAACAAAAGAGCGTCAAAAGCAACAATGACTCAATAAAAAGGGCGACCGGGGCCTGACTAAAAAGTGAGCCACAAAAGAGTGACAAAAAAGTGGCAAAAACACGACCAAAAAGTGAAGAAAGCGACGATAAAGCAACAAAAAACGAAATAAATAAAGAAAAATACGCTAAAAAAAAAACGCTTCCAAAATGTGACGACAAAGCTGTGACAACAAGACGCTTTTGATGGATTTTGTCATTTTTTTGATGTTTTTTTGTCACTTTTTTGATGGATTTTTGTCTTTTTTTGCTGTATATTTATCATTTTTTTTGATGGATTTTTGTCATTTCTTTGCTGGATTTTTGTCATTTTTTTGATGGATTTTTGTCTTTTTTTGCTGTGTTTTTTATCTTTTTTTTTGATGGATTTTTGTCTTTTTTTGCTGTATTTTTTATCATTTTTTGATGGATTTTTGTCACTTTTTTGATGGATTTTTGTCTTTTTTTGCTGTGTTTTTTTATCATTTTTTTGATGGATTTTTGTCACTTTTTTGATGTTTTTTTGTCATTTTTTTGATGGATTTTTGTCACTTTTTTGATGTTTTTTTGTCATTTTTTTGCTGTGTTTTTTATCATTTTTTTTGATGGATTTTTGTCTTTTTTTGCTGGATTTTTGTCATTTTTTTGATGGCTTTTTGTCTTTTTTTGCTGTGTTTTTTATCATTTTTTTTGATGGATTTTTGTCTTTTTTTGCTGTGTTTTTTATCATTTTCTTTGCTGGATTTTTGTCTTTTTTGATGTTTTTTTTAATCATTTTTTTGATGGATTTTTGTCATTTTTTTATGTTTTTTTGTCATTTTTTTGATGGCTTTTTGTCACTTTTTTGATGGATTTTTGTCATTTTTTTTATGGCTTTTTGTCACTTTTTTGATGGATTTTTGTCACTTTTTTGATGGATTTTTTTCTTTTTTTGCTGTGTTTTTTTATCATTTTTTTTGATGGATTTTTGTCACTTTTTTGATGTTTTTTTGTCATTTTTTTGATGGATTTTTGTCACTTTTTTGATGTTTTTTTGTCTTTTTTTGCTGTGTTTTTTATCATTTTTTTGCTGGATTTTTGTCATTTTTTTGATGGCTTTTTGTCTTTTTTGATGTGTTTTTTATCATTTTTTTGATGGATTTTTGTCATTTTTTTATGCTTTTTTGTCATTTTTTTGATGGATTTTTGTCATTTTTTTGAGGGATTTTTGTCATTTTTTTGATGGATTTTTGTCTTTTTTTGCTGTATTTTTTATCATTTTTTTTGCTGTATTTTTTATCATTTTTTTTGCTGTATTTTTGTCATTTTTTTGTCATTTTTTTTGATGGATTTTTGTCTTTTTTTTGCTGTGTTTATTATCTCTTTTTTGAAGGATTTTTGTCATTTTTTTGATGGATTTTTGTCTTTTTTTGCTGTGTTTTTTATCATTTTTTTTATGGATTTTTGTCTTTTTTTGCTGTGTTTTTTATCTTTTTTTTGCTGGATTTTTGTCATTTTTTTGCTGGATTTTTGTCTTTTTTTGATAACAAGACGCTTTTGTTTGTCGGTCTTAGCTTTCAAATGAGGGGTTGCGCTGGCCTAGAGGCTGCAACCTTTTAGATTTGGGCAAAGCTGAACTGGAGAAAACGCGCTCGGTTAAGGCGGGGGGTAAGAGGTTAGAACTAACTTTCCCAGAAGAAGAACCCGTATCTCACCCGAGACTCACCTGCGCCTTCCTTCCGTGTGCACCTGTCCTCGCGCGGCCCCGGGGGGGGGTCGTGCGCGTGGCCGTGCCCGCAGGTCGCGCGCCTCCCTCGTGCCCCCCTCTGTTTCTGCTTTAATCCAGTTTCGTCGCGAAGTTTCGAAGACTTTGGAGAAACGTTTCTTTGGCGCAAACTTTAGACTCGACTCTGCCACCGTCCGCGCATGCGCACAAGCCTCTGTTTACATCCGCTCCGTTTGGCTGATTCAGACTTCCGGGTGCTCCTTCACAATAAGGGCGCGTTAAAGGAAGAGCAGCTGACGTATTCACCAAAGTAAGAGTTTTTTAAGAATGAAACACTAAAGTCTTATTTATGGGAACAAATAACAAGAAAGCAACAGAAAAAAAATAATTATAAAAATATGGCAACAAACATAAAATTTAATTAATGGCGATTATCGGCCCTCGCCAACCGCCCTGCCCCCTTTTGTCTCCCTCAGTCTAAATTTACAGTTTGTTTTTTAAGTTTTTTTCCCTAGAGTCTTAGTTTTTAGGATTTTTGGAATGCGCTAATGTGTCCTCTCGGTATCTGACAAGGTTTTTGTCCGAAAAAAATAAAAAGTTTTTTGACAACGCTGCTCTTAATTTTTTTTTTTTTTATTGCAAAAAGTGCATATTTTACAAATGTGCAGAGAGGACACAATACATTTAAAGAAAAAAATAAAAAATAAAAAAAGGTCTTAATTTATACATGTTTATACATATTTATTATACATGAAAAATGTGAACACCGCGTTCCAAATTATTACGCAAATGACATTTTTCTCTGATTTCCTAAACTGTCGACTCAAATGAGAGTCAGCATCATTTTCAAGTCTTTAACTGGTCGAGGATCATTTAAATGTGCTTGAAAAAAATCTCTCAGTGAAAACAGTATTTAAAATCCACTGTTCCAAATTATTATGCAAGTCATCGTTTCAATACATTTTAAAGCTTGTAATTAACTGAAAATGATCATTTGTTGAATTTGTAGCATTAGGAGGTCATATTTTCTGAAATCAGAAGCTATTTAAATAAAAAAAATATGAACAGGTCAAGTTATATTTTACCATAGGAGCCCTTGTGTTACAGCAGCTTCAAAATTCTTAAATCCATTAAACTTGTGAGTTTTTGGACAGTTTCTGCTTGGATTTCTTTGCAGGATGTCAGAATAACCTCCCAGAGCTGCTGTTTTTTTTTGTTGAGGTTCCAAAGGTTCTCAATAGGGTTGAAGTCAGGGGTGGAGGGGGTCCACATCATGAGTTTCTCTCCTTTTATGCCCATAGCAGCCAGTGATGCAGAGGTTTTCTTTACAGCAGGACATGGTGCGTTGTCATGCATGAAGAGGATTTAGTTCGGGAAAACACGGCTCTTCTTTTTGTAGCATAGAAGAAAGTGGTCAGTCAGAGAGAGGTCATTTTCACACCTTCAGGGATCCTAAAAGGGCCTAAAGGGGCCGACCAGCTCTCTCCCCATGATTCTGGCCCAAAACGTGACTCCGCCCCCTCCTTACTGACGTCACAGCCTTGTTGGGACATTGTGGCCGTTCACCAACCATAGACTCCTCCATCCATCTGACCATCCAGGGTCACACGGCCTCATCAGTGAACAAGACTGTTTGAAAATGAGTCCTCATGTATTTCTGATCCACTGCAGCCGTTTCTGTTCATCAGCTTCAATTAACAGTTTCGGGGAGGCCGGAGAGAAGGTTTAAATACCAAGACACCACAACAGTGTTTCCTTAACTTTCCAAAAGGAGTGAAACAGCGCCCCCAATTTGACGCTGGTGGTCAAAAAGTGTACTGCATCCATATTTACCATTGAGAATGAACGGAAGAGAGTTAGTATTAACCACACGCAGCGCAAAAGTAGGTCACTCTCTCCCCCAGTTTGGGCCCCCTGAACTAAACATTTAAAGGGACTGTACGTGCTATAACTAAACATTTAAAGGGACTGTACGTGCTATAACTAAACATTTAAAGGGACTGTACGTGCTATAATAGAGCTGCTTCTGTCAGTCCACACTCAGGACGATCATATCCGCTCAGAGGAACAGAGGCTCTTATCGTTGGGCCTGATCAGAGCCAGAGCTGAGCTGAACAGGAAACGTTGTGAAATGTGAGTTTCCTCTGACGTTTGGTTCATCTGATCAGAACTGATATTTTCCAAAGTGTAAGAAAAGTCTTTTATGATTGTAACGCCGTGTGATGAACATAAAGCAGTATTAGTTATTAGTGACACATTTGCTCAGAGGGATTGTAGACGTTCTAATGTTGCCTCATTCTTTGGTAAACCTTCCAGATGTTCAGTGTTCCCAGATGCAGAAGCACGTTTGGTCAACAGTGGTTTCCTCCAACACTAAAGTAACACTTTATAATAAGGTCACATGAGGTCATGAATCACATAACATGAAGCATGATTTCATGATGTGTTCATGTATGACGATATCATGATTATCATGAGTTAACATGACGTCATACATGAATTATTTAAGTAACTACTGTAATGAATTCATGAGAAAATCCTGTTAATATATCGTGAATCATGATGAATTCACTCAAACATTTAGATTTTTAACAAAAACATTAACTAATTGTTCTAATGAAGTTTGTGCAGTGAATTCAAAATGTGGTAAATGTGCATGTAGAGGAGGTCCTGTGGAGTGTATATTTTAAAAAGTTATGGATTTGGAGTTGAAATGAAGTTAGTATGAAAGGCAAAAGACAAAAATCAAGCTGGAATCACAGACATGGATGACACTGCCATTGAAATGAATGGAGAGCTGCTGCTGTTTTCAGGCTTTAGGCCCTATAACTATTGTAAAAATATGTGAATTCAAAATGTGGTGAATGTGCATGTCGAGGAGGTCCTCTGGGATGGAGACATAATAATGGTTTCATATTTGAAGCACAAATGAAGTCGGTACAAAAGGTCAAAGACAGAAAAACCTGCAGGATCGGCTCATGAAATGAATGGGATTCTGCCAAAGACCACGAGAAAACAAGCCCCTTCTCAAAGCACCAGGAGCCAGTGAAGAGAAGACAGAACCGGAGTGATGTTTTGGACCGTTTGGAGTCTGTGAATCCACCACTTCTTTAGAGCAAAATATAAAGAGTTACAATCATCCAAACGAGTCCAGATCAAACTGGTTTAAAGTCCAGCTTCACCTCACTGAGACGCCTGAGCCTGTTTTTAATACCGCCTTTATCTGGTTTTCAAACTGAAAAGCCCTGGAAGTGACATCACACACAAAACTATTTGGGGGGTGGGAAAAAAAATATATAAATAAAAAAATTATAAAAACATATTTTTTAACACCACAAATTGTAAAAGCAAAAACAAAAATTATATTTTTTAATATTTAAAAAATATATATATAAGTTTTTTTTACTCCAATATAATTATCTCGTTCTCCCGAAAAAAGTCACAAAAAAGTTTAACATTTTTATATTTCTTCAAAATTTCTATATATTTTTTTTCACCCCCCACATTTTATGCTAAAATATGCTAAAACACGGTCATGTTTTAGCATATTGTCATTTTCCTGCAATAACAAGTATAAAGGGCCCATAGCAGAGGTATTGGTGAGTTTATATTATTATATTATTTAACTCTAACTCTTGGTCCAGTACTGCTTATATCAATTATATTATTATATTATTTAACTCCAGTACTGCGTTATATCAATTATATTATTATATTATTTAACTCCAGTACTGCGTTATATCAATTATATTATTTAACTCCAGTACTGCGTTATATCAATTATATTATTTAACTCCAGTACTGCGTTATATCAATTATATTATTATATTATTTAACTCCAGTACTGCGTTATATCAATTATATTATTATATTATTTAACTCCAAAACTGCGTTATATCAATTATATTATTATATTATTTAACTCCAGCACTGCGTTATTTCAATTATATTATTTAACTCCAATACTGCGTTATATCAATTATATTACTATATTATTTAACTCCAGTACTGCGTTATATCAATTATATTATTATATTATTTAACTCCAGTACTGCGTTATATCAATTATATTATTATATTATTTAACAACACTCCTGTCTGTCAGATATGATTGAAACCATCCCGACACATGACTCCAGACGGGATCTTTTTAAAATCGCCTTCATTTTGACCATATTAACTTTATCATTTCTGAGCCTGAGCCTCGGCTTCAGTTCTTCTGTTGAGACGAAAAGCCACAGATGAGGAGATAAGACAGAGCAGAAAACAGGAAGCTCAGCGTCGTCCTGCCTCAGATCTGCTCGGAGACGTCTTTCAAACATGTCTCTCTTCGTGCCCGCCTTTATCTGTTTTTCAAACTGAAAAGCCCTGGAAGTGACATCACACACAAAACTATTTGGGGGGGTGGGAAAAATATATATAAATAAAAAAATTATAAAAACATTTTTTTTACACCACAAATTGTAAAAGCAAAAACAAAAATTATATTTTTTAATATTTAAAAAAAATATATATACGTTTTTTTTTACCCCAATATAATTATCTCGTTCCCCCGAAAAAAGTTTTTATATTTCTTTAAAAAATTCTCTATATTTTTTTTTCACCCCCCACATTTTATGCTAAAATATGCTAAAACACGGTCCGGTCATGTTTTAGCATATTGTCATTTTCCTGCAATAACAAGTATAAAGGGCCCATAGCAGAGGTATTGGTGAGTTTATATTATTATATTATTTAACTCTAACTCTTGGTCCAGTACTGCGTTACATCAATTATATTATTATATTATTAAACTCCAGTATTGCGTTATATCAATTATATTATTTAACTCCGGTATTGCGTTATATTAAATATATTATTTAACTCCAGTATTGCGTTATATGAATTATATTATTTAACTCCAGTACTGCGTTATATCAATTATATTATTTAACTCCAGGACTGGGTTATATCAATTATATTATTATATTATTTAACTCCAGTACTGCGTTATGTCAATTATATTATTATATTATATAACTCTAACTCTTGGTCCAGTACTGCGTTATATCAATTATATTATTATATTATTTAACTCCAGTACTGCGTTATATCAATTATATTATTTAACTCCAGTACTGCATTATATCAATTCTATTATTATATTATTTAACTCCAGTACTGCGTTATATCAATTATATTATTATATTATTTAACAACACTCCTGTCTGTCAGATATGATTGAAACCATCCCGACACATGACTCCAGACGGGATCTTTTTAAAATCGCCTTCATTTTGACCATATTAACTTTATCATTTCTGAGCCTGAGCCTCGGCTTCAGTTCTTCTGTTGAGACGAAAAGCCACAGATGAGGAGATAAGACAGAGCAGAAAACAGGAAGCTCAGCGTCGTCCTGCCTCAGATCTGCTCGGAGACGTCTTTCAAACATGTCTCTCTTCGTGCTCGTCTTCGCCCTGATGCTTCATAGGCTCTGCACGCTCGGTGAGTAGAAATACATGTTTAATATTATCATAAAATCCCCTCTTTGTGCAATAAAGACACATTCTGCCATAACTCACTGTGATCTGATAAAACGTCCCGCTGTCGAAGCATTTGTAAATCATCATTTCCTCATTTCTAAGACTTTGTTCATCATTTATAAAGAGTAATGACCGTCCTGAATATGTTTAGAGGCGATAAAAGATCAGTCAAGAGTTTCAAAAACTTCCAAAACACACGTCGTGAGTTCTAAATCAGCTTTAATGTGACTTTCAAAGCTCCGTTTCCGCCTCCGCCTTCCTCTGATCGGAGCCATTTTGTTTGTCTTTGTCCCGGGACGTCGGTGCTGCTCAACTACGAGAGCGATGTGTTCAAGTGCTTTGTGACGTAGTAAATAAGTGGAAACTACGAGTGTGATGTGTTCAAGTGCTTTGTGAGGTAGTAAATAGTGTGTGTTTCAGAAGAATCAGCTAAAGGCTTAAACTGTTTCTCTGTCGGGTCAAAGGTTTTCTCATCAACAGTTTGTCCCAGTTTGGTTTTTACCGTAAAAACGAGTGACCCTGAAGGCAGCGTCACTCTTTCCTCCCCTTGACTCGCTGCTGCTGTGGGTCTAAAAATAGATTTGCAGCAGCTCCTCTGAGCTCACAGCTCATTGGCTGAGGCTCCTCTGCATCAGAGGAAGTCAGAATAACATTCAAATATATTTAATATATATTATATATAATATTTATAATATTTAATTAAGCCTAACCCTTGTGTCCTGCCCTAATCTCATGTTCGTGGCTTTTCATGACACTTTTTCAACTGCTGTAAAAATATTGTAGATGAAAATGTTTTCAAACTGTTTTTTTTTTTTTTTTACATAATTATGTTAATCCATTTCTGTTCTGCACAAAACTACTGAAGTTGGAGGGCAAAACACTGCCTGTTACCGCATGGACTGCAAGCGCTTTGTACAGTAAATAGTGAGACAAGCAGAAGAAATAATGACTTTAAACAACCTTTCGCAGGAAAAACCCTTAAACAAATGTGTGTTTCAGTATCTGGTGTGATACAGTGGAACTCTCTAGAAAACGATCTAAAATGTTGTTCAAATATTCTTCAATTTGAATATAAGTATAAACAGAGGACACTTAACTTGTACAAAGACGAATGTGAAAAACGTTAAAATTGTGCTGCCATTGTGCTGTGTGTGTGCGTGTGTGTGTGTGTGTGTTGTGTGGTCTGGTGGCCTCGTCGGTGTTTCCATTGCCACTGTTGTCACCATTGCATCACTGTTGTTTTAGCAAACAATCATTAATAATAATAGTAATAATAATAATAAAAATAAATAAATAAATAAAAAGTTAAAATCGAAAGTTGATTACATCTGGTGTGTGTGTATGTGTGTATGTGTGTATGTGTATATGTGTGTATGTGTATATGTAATTGTTGTTTTTTGTTGTTGTTTTTTACATCGGTTAGGCCATCTAGTTTGTAATTTTTTTTTATTTTCAAGAATGGGGTGGGACTTTATAAGATTTGTTTTCTTCATCCAACTCCTGTTCTTTTTTTCATGGAATGTATTGGTTTTTTTTTGTTGGATTGTTGCTTTATTTTAGGTTGCATTGCCTTGAAAAAAGAATAAATGAAATGAAATGAAATGAAGTTTAAAAAGTTTAGGCAGAATTTGTATTTACATTTTAAAACAGCCTGAGGTCAAAGGTCAGGAACAACTTTGATTTTGATGATTTTTTTTCACATTTTCTGCCCCATTGACTCCCATTACAAACTCACTTTTTCCTGGCTCTGCCGTCACACTTTAAAATCAGATATATTTTTTATATTGTTTCTTCTGATCAGAGGAAATATTTGTGATTTTTACACTTCAAACTGAATTTTGAACATTTACCTTAAAAATACATACATTATATTACATTATATACATTATATACATTATATACATGTATTTCTTCACTTACAAGCCACTTACAAGCCAATTTAAAGGCATTTTTGGCGATAGCGGCTGCACCATTAGGTCCTGCTGGGGAATGTGCACGTGCACCGGATTGGGTCCGTTCCAATCCGGCCAAGTCTGAAAGATATGAGGCTTTGAAATTTGCTGAAAATGGCCTCTCAGTTGCGGCCTTGTCATGACTGCGCCCAATAATTTAAAAAAAAAATGTAAAAGATGATTTTGGAAGCCACATGGGTTTGGGACATGTTGGCCAAAATTGGAGGCTTTCCATTGAAAACTCGGGGATCAGGGGCCAGAAGTTCAAGAGGTACGATTTGAAGGTTTGAGGTTCGGGCCAAGATGGCCGACTTCCTGTAGCATTTAGGGCGGGGTCATAATATCATTTTTTACATGTCCTGACGTGGT
The DNA here is from genome assembly GCF_951799975.1 of Gobius niger. Lineage (NCBI taxonomy): Eukaryota > Metazoa > Chordata > Actinopteri > Gobiiformes > Gobiidae > Gobius > Gobius niger. The sequence goes on from NC_136873.1 coordinate 8,115,799, forward strand.
CTATGTCCTTGGCCAATGTCACTTTTGTACAATGATTTTTTTTGCGACCGCTCCGCCATTGACTCAATGTAAACTGCCTGTTTGAGGGGGCGCCACTGAGTCAACTTTTATTATTTTTCCTATAGCAACCACACACTAACCACTGAGCCACCACACACTAACCACTGAGCCACCACACACTAACCACTGAGCCACCGCACACTAACCACTGTGCCACTGACACACTAACCACTGAGCCACTGCCTGTTGTTTCAGAGTCGTCCAGTCTGAGGTTGTTCGGTGGGACCAGTCGGTGTCAGGGGCGGCTGCAGGTGCAGAGGGCGGGGCAGGACTGGACTGATGTGAGTTCGTGGCACTTCTCCCCTCTGTGGTTTGGAAACAGAGCGTGTTTGGAGCTGGACTGTGGTTTTGCTCTGAGTCTGGAGAGGAAAACCGGTTCATACAGAGCAACATTTGATCTCGATCTTGACCGCTGTGACGACTCTTCACTGATCGACTGTTTTGACTCTAAAACCGGCCGCTCTCCCTACAGTCTGGACCTGAGCTGCTCAGGTGAGTCTGAAACACTACAATAATCGGGGGTGTATTTTTTGGTGATATAACATTATTTTATGTCATTTGAATTTTTACCCAAATGTTAAAAAAAATACTCATGTTAAGGAGCTTCCACACAAAAATGTGCTTGTAACTTTAGAGAACAATAAAAAATAAAGGAACAATATTTTTATTTGAAGGTTGACCTCTCCTCTTGTCATACATATACAAATAATACAACAGTTTAAATATTTGAAACCTTTCATTGCCAACTTTCTGTCGCCAAGTCACTCAAATGTATTATATTATATTATAATCATGATTTCTCAAAACGCTTCTATTCTTCCATTGTTACTGAGTCATTCCCTTTACTCCACTTTCTAAGCACTTTCTGAGAGCTCGCCGATGGCCTGTGAGGGACTTTGGACGTTTGTCACAAACTGCTTTGAATTTTAATACTTTTTTCTTGTTTTGATCATGTTTTGTTTACAGTACTTATATATTATCACTCAGTACAATATATGACGGTAACAATATAAAGTACTGCATATTTGATAATCCCTCGGTCGTGTGAGTTAATGGTGCTACATAAAGGAGAGACTTCCTGCAGAGCGGCTCAGACTGTGACCTCATGTGTGTGACCTCATCTTCATACACAGACTCGGTGCGGCTGGTCGGGGGGCGGAGCCTGTGTTCAGGATCTCTGCAGATCCAGGACCAGTCCTTGGGCCAGTCCTGGGCCGGGGTCTGTGAGGGGGCCTTGGACCGTCGCGGGGCAGAGGTGCTGTGCAGGGAGCTGGGCTGTGGGGCTCCTCTCCTCCAGGGGGCGCTCTCTCCTCTGGGGCAGACGTTCCACTGTGAGGGCCCTGAGTCTAAGCTGATGGACTGTAACTGGACCAGGACCGGCCCAGAGACCTGCCCCACTCTCAACCTCACCTGTGCAGGTAAAGGGGCGGGGCCAGGGGCGGGGCCTGTAGAGGGGCGGGGCCTGTAGAGGGGCGGGGCTCACCTGTGTTTGTGTGCAGAGCCGCTGAGGCTGGAGGGAGGAGCCAGTCGCTGTGAGGGGACGGTGGAGGCGGGGCTCGGAGGAGAGTGGAGACCAGTGGTGACCTATGACCTCTGGGACCTGGAGTCTGCGGCCGCCGTGTGTCGAGACCTGGTCTGTGGATCAACTGTTTCTACAGAAGAAAGAGACGGGTTTCAGAAGAGTAAAGTGTGGAAGGTCAAAGCCGACTGTGTGAAGAAGAACAGCTCTACTGTGAGAGACTGTGTCCTCAGCGGTCAATCCTCATCTGACTCCCGCCGCCTCCTCGTGGTTTGTTCAGGTTGGTTTAAACCCAGAGTTTCTTCTTCTCAGAGTCTCTGCTCAGAGTCGGTTCATTGAATGTGGTGCTGCCCCCTAGAGGAGGACACAGACAATCCTCTGCTCCCATTGGCCAAGGCGGGGAGTACTCAGTTACTTCCCTGACGCGTCTCCCCCTTTGTCTCCCCAGATCTGCTGAACGGTGTCCCGGAGGTGTCTGTGTCCGAGGGGGTGTGGGCTCCGCGGGCAGAGGGCGAGCTCTGGGGGCCGTGGGCACAGGAGGGCGAGTGGGCGTCTCCGGGAGAGGGCGGGGCCTGGGTGCAGATGGGGGCACATTTCCGGGTCAAATGCTCCGTGGAGCCGCAGTACCCGGGAGGCTCCTTCCAGCTGCTCTCTCCCACCCTCAACCTCACCCTGCCGGCCGTCAATCACTCCGCCCACTTCCTGTTTACTGACACAGGCCCCGCCCACAAAGGGAACTACACCTGTGTTTACCTCCTGCAGGTGTTCAACCACAACTTCACCTCCTACAGCTCCCTCCACATCCGTCCAGGAGGTAAGGGGTACGGGGCGCCGTCTGGGACACAATTAAGACCAAAATCACACAGCAGCTCTTTATAGACGGAGAAACTTCCAGAAGTTACGAGCAAATATACTGTGTATAAACTCCACTTTATCCATTGTTACTCTGTCCAGTCATGATTGGGGAAAAAGCTCCCCCTGGTGGCCGTGTATCATTAGCCGGGCCAGTCTTATCTTCTCTGTTTATTCTGAACTCTATTTAAACATGTTTAAAAGATGAAGAAGTGTTTCTGTCTGACCAGGCGAGTGCACTAACAGCCCTGGACTCTGACCAGCCCGGCCCAAATTAGCGGAATTGTGACACTTCCACAAATACATGTTTTAACCTCTTACCACCCGCCTAAACCATTATATAGGCCTGTGTAGCACCTCATTTGAAAGCTAAGACCCACAAAACTGACCTTTTTCCTCACGCTGTTGCTGTGTTGTGTCACCTTTTGTATGTTTTTTGTTTTATTTTATTTTTTTAGTTGAATAATTTTTGTTGATTTTTTGTTGAATTTTTGTTGAATTTTTGTTGAATTTTTGTTGAATTTCTGTCACATTTTTGTTGAATTTTTGTTGAATTTTTGTCACATTTTTGTTGCGTTTTTGTCACATTTTTGTTGCGTTTTTGTCACATTTTTGTCACATTTTTGTTGAATTTTTGTCACATTTTTGTTGAATTTTTGTTGAATTTTTGTTGAATTTTTGTTGAATTTTTGTCACATTTTTGTTGCGTTTTTGTCACATTTTTGTTGAATTTTTGTTGAATTTTTGTTGAATTTTTGTTGAATTTTTGTCACATTTTTATTGCGTTTTTGTAATTTCTTTGTTGAGTTTTTATCACATTTTTGTCGAATTTTTGTCACATTTTTTGAATTTTTGTCACATTTTTATTGAGTTTTTTTTACATTTTTATTGAATTTTTGTTGAATTTTCATTTTGTTGAATTTCTGTCACATTTTTGTTGCGTTTTTGTCAAATTTTTGTTGAATTTTTGTCACATTTTTGTTGAATTTTTGTTGAATTTTCATTTTGTTGAATTTCTGTCACATTTTTGTTGCGTTTTTGTCAAATTTTTGTTGAATTTTTGTCACATTTTTGTTGAATTTTTGTTGAATTTTTGTCACATTTTTGTTGAATTTTTGTCACATTTTTGTCACATTTTTGTCACATTTTTGTCACATTTTTGTTGCGTTTTTGTCACATTTTTGTTGAATTTTTGTCACATTTTTATTGAGTTTTTTTTACATTTTTATTGAATTTTTGTCACATTTTTGTTGCGTTTTTGTCACATTTTTATTGCGTTTTTGTAATTTCTTTGTTGAGTTTTTATCACATTTTTGTCAAATTTTTGTCACATTTTTTTTAAATTTTTGTCACATTTTTATTGAGTTTTTTTTACATTTTTATTGAGTTTTTGTCACATTTTTGTTGAATTTTTGTCTTTTTTTTTGTTGAATTTTTGTCACATTTTTGTAGAATTTTTGTCACTTTTTTGTTGAATTTTTGTCACATTTTTGTCACATTTTTGTCACATTTTTGTTGAATAATAACGGTCCCAAAATTGAACCTTGTGGCACTCCATACTCCACGTAATCCCTTTTAGATTCATGTTTTTTTATACCGGCCTTTACCGTGTGTTCCAGTGTCCGACCTCCAGACCTTGGTCCGAGCGCTGGTCCTCCTCCTGCTGATGCCGCTGAACTTCATCCCGTACTTCTTCTACCGCCGGGTACGAGCTCCCGACCCTCGTTACCGTGGTTACACACCAAAACCGAAGCCTAATTCTCCTGTGCGGTGTGGTTTCAGGCCACCAGGGGGCGCGAGAGGAACCAGAGAGCCAGGAGACGCAGAGCCCGCCCTGAAGAAGAAGAACGCACCGACGTCATCTTCGACCAGATGTGACGGACAAACTTCTCAGACCCACTCGCACAGCTTTGACTGATCTTTGAGTCTTCCCCAGTGGTTATTTTTAGCACAAATTTAAATAAGATCCAAAGTGGACAGTTCGACCGATATATCAGTGGAATCTGCCTATTTTAGTCTTTAACCTCTTAACTCCCGCCTGAACCGAGAGCATTTGCTCCAGTTCAGCTTTACCCAAATCCTGTAGGCCAGTGTAACATTTGAAAGCTAAGACCTACAAAACTAAATTGATCTTTTTCCTCACATTGTCAGATTTTTTTACATCACTTTTTTTGTTGGGCAGTCGTCTCATTTTTGTCAGATTTTCTTGACTTTTTTGTCACTTTTTCATCAATTTTTTTGTTTTTTTTTGTCCATTTTTTTGTCACTTTTCGTCAAATTATTCGCATTTTTTCGTCGAATTCTTATCACTTTTTTGTCAAATTTTTCTCACTTTTTTGTCACTTTTTCCTCAAATTTTTCTATTTTTTTTTTTCTTCGTTTTTTGTCACTTTTTGTCCCTTTTTCGTCAAATTATTTGAATTTTTTCGTCAAATTCTTCTCCCTTTTTTGTCCCTTTTTTTCTCATTTTTTCATCAATTTTTTGTCAAATTTTTGTCCATTTTCTGGCCATTTTTTGTCAATTTTTTCATCAATTTTTTGTCACTTTTTTGTCAAATTTTTTGATTTTTTTTGGTCCATTTTTTTGTCACTTTTTCGTCAAATTCTTATCACTTTTTTGTCAATTTTTTCTCCATTTTTGTCAAATTTTCTCACCTTTTTGTCAAATTTGTGTCAATTTTTTGTCACTTTTTGTCTCTTTTTCGTCAAATTATTCGCATTTTTTTGTCAAATTTGTGTCCATTTTTTGTCACTTTTTCGTCAGTTTTTTCTCACTTTTTTCACATTTTCATTCTTGTTTTTTGTAATTTTTTTGTCAAATCTTTATAAAATTTTTGTATTTTTTTGGTAACATTTTGTCACATTTTTGTCATTTTTTCGTCAATTTTTTTAATCAAATTTTTTTAATCAAATTTTTTTCATTTTTTTGTTATATTTTTGTTAATTTCTTGTGACATTTTGCCACTTTTTCATCAATTTTTCATCACTTTTTTGTGACATTTCCATCATTGTTTTCATCTCAGTTTTGTCGCTATTTTCACACCTGTTTTCCAGAAGCTTTTGGATTGGGGTAAAGCTGGAGAAAAAGTGCTCGGTTCAGGTGGGAGTTAAGGGGAGTTAAACAAGCTCCCTCTGAAGGAATGTTTTTAAATCAGACCTCAGCCCTTGATAAAGCGCCCCCTGCTGTCACAGCTCAGCACTGACGCAGTTTACACTTCAGAAGCTTCACACTCAGGATCAGAGACCAGACATTTGGAAAAATTCTCCACAAATATTGGCGTCGGCAAAATGTGACAAAAATTCAACCAAAAAGTGACAAAAATTCAACAAAAATGTGACAAAAATTTGATAAAAATTCAACAAAAATGTGACAAAAATGTGATAAAAATTCAACAAAAATGTGACAAAAATGTGATAAAAATTCAACAAAATTTTTTAAAAAAAGTGACAAAAATTCAACAATTTGTTTTTTTAAAGTGACAAAAATTCAACAAAATTTTAAAAAAAAAGATGTTTTCTCCCTTTTTTGTCACATTTCCATCATTTTTTCATCTCAGTTTTGTCGCTATTTTCACAGCTTTTTTCCAGAAGCTTTTGGATTGGGGTAAAGCCAAACTGGAGAAAATGTGCTCGGTTCAGGCGGGGGTTAAGGGGTTAAAGTCAGTCCTTATGTTAAATCCTCAGCTTTATACTTTGATTCTTGTATCTTTTACTGATGATGTATTTCCTGCTGGAAAACGGAGACGGATAAACCATAAAAAGATCCATCCGTGGTTTTGCTGATTCTGCTTCTTTTATGATTTTACTTTTATGAGTTGATTCATGTATTAGACAAAAAAAAACAATAAAAGTGAAGAAAACCTCTTCATCCCAGAGTGAAGTGTCGTCTCTGTTCCTCTTCATCCCAGCGGCTCTGGCTCATTCCTCAGATCAGAGCTGGTCTTTTCAAAACCACATGTAAAACCTTCATATGTAGAGTAGTAGAAGTAGTAGAAGAAGTAGAAGCAGAAGAAGAAGAAGAAGTAGTAGAAGAAGTAGAAGCAGAAGTAGACGAAGTAGTAGAAGTAGTAGAAGAGAAGAAGTAGTAGAAGAAGAAGTAGTAGAAGAGAAGAAGTAGTAGTAGTAGAAGTAGTAGAAGTAGTAGAAGAAGTAGACGAAGTAGTAGAAGTAGTAGCAGAACAAGTAGAAGCAGAAGAAGTAGTAGAAGAAGAAGAAGTAGTAGAAGAGAAGAAGTAGTAGAAGAGAAGAAGTAGTAGAAGAAAAAGTAGTAGAAGAGAAGAAGTAGTAGAAGTAGTAGAAGAAGAAGTAGTAGAAGAAGAAGTAGTAGAAGAGAAGAAGTAGTAGAAGAAGTAGTAGAAGAAGAGGTAGAAGCAGAAGAAGAAGTAGTAGAAGAAGAAGAAGTAGTAGTAGAAGAAGAAGTAGTAGAAGAGAAGAAGTAGTAGTAGAAGAAGAAGTAGTAGTAGAAGTAGTAGAAGAAGAAGTAGTAGAAGAAGAAGTAGTAGAAGAGAAGAAGTAGTAGTAGAAGAAGAAGTAGTAGTAGAAGTAGTAGAAGAAGAGGTAGAAGCAGAAGAAGAAGTAGTAGAAGAAGAAGAAGTAGTAGAAGAGAAGAAGTAGTAGTAGAAGAAGAAGAAGTAGAAGAGGTAGACGAAGTAGTAGAAGTAGTAGAAGAAGAAGTAGTAGAAGAAGAAGAAGTAGTAGAAGAGAAGAAGTAGTAGTAGTAGAAGTAGTAGAAGAAGTAGCAGAAGAAGTAGCAGAAGAAGTAGTAAAAGAAGTAGTAGAAGAGAAGAAGTAGTAGAAGAGAAGAAGTAGTAGAAGAAGTAGCAGAAGAAGTAGCAGAAGAAGTAGTAGAAGAAGAAGTAGTTGAAGAAGTAGCAGAAGAGGTAGTAGAAGAGAAGAAGTAGACAAAGTAGTAGTAGTAGTAGAAGAAGTAGAAGAAGTAGTAGAAGAAGAAGTAGTAGAAGTAGTAGAAGAGAAGAAGTAGAAGAAGTAGTAGAAGAAGAAGTAGTAGAAGAAGAAGTAGTAGAAGAGAAGAAGTAGTAGTAGTAGTAGAAGAAGTAGAAGAAGTAGTAGAAGAAGAAGTAGTAGAAGTAGTAGAAGAGAAGAAGTAGAAGAAGTAGTAGAAGAAGTAGCAGAAGAAGAAGTAGTAGAAGAAAAAGTAGTAGAAGAGAAGAAGTAGTAGAAGTAGTAGAAGAAGTAGTAGAAGAAGAAGTAGTAGAAGAGAAGAAGTAGTAGAAGAAGTAGTAGAAGAAGTAGTAGAAGAGAAGAAGTAGTAGAAGTAGTAGAAGAAGTAGTAGAAGAAGAAGTAGTAGAAGAGAAGAAGTAGTAGTAGAAGAAGAAGTAGTAGTAGAAGTAGTAGAAGAAGAAGTAGAAGAGGTAGAAGCAGAAGAAGAAGAAGTAGTAGTAGTAGAAGTAGTAGAAGAAGTAGTAGTAGAAGAAGTAGTTGAAGTAGTAGAAGAAGTAGTAGAAGTAGTAGAAGAAGTAGTAGTAGAAGAAGTAGTAGAAGAAGAAGTAGTAGAAGAAGAAGAAGTAGTAGAAGTAGTAGAAGAAGAAGTAGTAGTAGAAGAAGTAGTAGAAGAAGAAGTAGTAGAAGAAAAAGTAGTAGAAGAGAAGAAGTAGTAGAAGTAGTAGAAGAAGTAGTAGAAGAAGAAGTAGTAGAAGAGAAGAAGTAGTAGAAGAAGTAGTAGAAGAGAAGAAGTAGTAGAAGAAGTAGTAGAAGAGAAGAAGTAGTAGAAGTAGTAGAAGAAGAAGTAGTAGAAGAAGAAGTAGTAGAAGAGAAGAAGTAGTAGTAGAAGAAGAAGTAGTAGTAGAAGTAGTAGAAGAAGAAGTAGAAGAGGTAGAAGCAGAAGAAGAAGTAGTAGAAGAAGAAGAAGTAGTAGAAGAGAAGAAGTAGTAGTAGAAGAAGAAGAAGTAGAAGAGGTAGACGAAGTAGTAGAAGTAGTAGAAGAAGAAGTAGTAGAAGAAGAAGAAGTAGTAGAAGAGAAGAAGTAGTAGTAGTAGAAGTAGTAGAAGAAGTAGCAGAAGAAGTAGCAGAAGAAGTAGTAAAAGAAGTAGTAGAAGAGAAGAAGTAGTAGAAGAAGTAGCAGAAGAAGTAGCAGAAGAAGTAGTAGAAGAAGAAGTAGTTGAAGAAGTAGCAGAAGAGGTAGTAGAAGAGAATAAGTAGATGAAGTAGCAGAAGAAGTAGTAGAAGAGAAGAAGTAGACAAAGTAGTAGTAGTAGTAGAAGAAGTAGAAGAAGTAGTAGAAGAAGAAGTAGTAGAAGTAGTAGAAGAGAAGAAGTAGAAGAAGTAGCAGAAGAAGTAGCAGAAGAAGTAGTAGAAGAAGAAGTAGTTGAAGAAGTAGCAGAAGAAGTAGCAGAAGAGGTAGTAGAAGAGAAGAAGTAGATGAAGTAGCAGAAGAAGTAGTAGAAGAGAAGAAGTAGACAAAGTAGTAGTAGTAGTAGAAGAAGTGGAAGAAGTAGTAGAAGTAGTAGAAGAAGTAGTAGTAGTAGAAGTAGTAGAAGAAGTAGTAGTAGAAGAAGTAGTAGAAGTAGTAGAAGAAGTAGTAGAAGTAGTAGAAGAAGTAGTAGTAGAAGAAGTAGTAGAAGAAGAAGTAGTAGAAGTAGTAGAAGAAGAAGTAGTAGAAGAAGAAGTAGTAGAAGAAGAAGTAGTAGAAGTAGTAAAAGAAGAAGTAGTAGTAGAAGAAGTAGTAGAAGAAGAAGTAGTAGAAGTAGTAGAAGAAGAAGTAGTAGTAGAAGAAGTAGTAGAAGAAGAAGTAGTAGACGGATAAACCATAGAAAGATCCATCCATTTTTGTTGAGTTTTTGGTTGTTGTTTTTGTTGTTGAAATTTTCTCATTTTTTTGTTGAGTTTTTGTCTTATTTTTGTTGCATTTACGTCCTTGTTTTCTTCTTCTATTCTTCTATTTTGGTGCTTTTTCCACAAGAAGCTTTTTGATTAGGGTAAAGCCAAACCGGAGAAAATGGGATCCGTTCAGGTGGGAGTTAAGAGGTTTCTCCAGTTTGGCTTTACCCAAATCTGAAAGCTTCTCGACTGGAGAGCAACAATGTAACGCCTCATTTGAAAGCTAAGACCTACAAGAGTGATTGTAACTTTATGTCAAGTCGCCACCATTTTTAACCTTTTTTTTTTTTTTTTTTTTTTCACTACTTTGAACTTCATGCACTACATGTACATGAAGGTAGGTTTTATAGGTTTTATATTTGCTTTTGAAAATATTGGCTCTGGGATGAAGAGGAACAGAGACGACACATGACTCTGGGATGAAGAGGTTTTGTTCACTTTTATTGTTTTTTTTTTGTCTAATACATGAATCGACTCATAAAAGTAAAATGATTAAAAAAAGCAGAATCAGCAAAACCACGGATGGATCAAAGCGTTTACAGCAGGAAATAAAACATCAGTGAAAGATACAACGATCAAATCAAATATAAAAATAAATGACACAGTTTCAAAACTTCATCAAACTTTATTTACAAAATCTCTCAGTTCTGCTGTTTTTGATCAGCTCAGACGGGGCTGGTCGTCAATAAAACAGAAAATACTGATATCGCCACAAAAAAAAAGCTATAAATGATTATTTCAATAATTGATCATTTTAAGACCTGGTTCAACAGTGAGTTTAAATAATTCAACTTTGATTCATTTTCATGTTACATCAAAGTCTTGTTACTTACGTTTATTCTGTCAAAGTATTTTTCTGAAGTTTTTTTGTTTTAAAGGATGTTACTCAATTAGAAGTAAAAATGACTCAGTACAGACTCTTGTCATGCCCATATATGGATGTTTAGAGGCGTGTCTTTGTGCGTCGTCAATAGATACAGACGACATGGCGTCATAGAAGGGGGCGTGGCCTCGCCGAGGGGGAAACACAATCTTTCACTCATGTTTTCCATGTTCTGGCGAGATATAAACACATTTATCACATACAGATTAAGTCAGAAGCGGAAAAAATAACGAGCTAGCGTTAGCATTAGCACGATGCTAACATGAAGCACCATGTTCTCCATATTTATGGGCTGTTGAACCACTTTGCTCGTCTCCATGTCTTTGTATCTTTATTTAGTAGAAACTATTTTCATAATTGAGCTCTTTAACGACACTTGGTTTACGATACCGACACATGACCTTTGACCCTATTCTGAAATAGTAAAAGTCTAATGATTATCGATCTGCTGCAAGAAGTTTGTCCATCACATCTGGTCGAAGACGGCGTCGGTGCGTTCTTCTTCTTCTTCTTCAGGGCGGGCTCTGCGTCTCCTGGCTCTCTGGTTCCTCTCGCGCCCCCTGGTGGCCTGAAACGACACCACACAGGAGAATTAGGCTTCGGTTTTGGCGTGTAACCGCGGTAACGAGGAAACGAGGACACAGGGTCAGGAGCGAGGACGTGAGCTGAGTAACTCCCCGCCTTGGCCAATGGGAGCAGAGGATTATCTGTGTCCTCCTCTAGGGGGCAGCACCACATTCAATGAACCGACTCTGAGCAGAGACTGTGAGAAGAAGAAACTCAGGATTTAAACCAACCTGAACAAACCACGAAGAGGCGGCGGGAATCAGATGAGTAATCACCGTAGACATCGTAGACACAGTCTCTCACAGTAGAGCTGTTCTTCACACAGGCACCTCTGACCCACCACATTTCACTCTTCTTAAACCCGTCTCTTTCTTCTGTAGAAACAGCTGATCCACAGACCAGGTCTCGACACACGGCGGCCCCCGCCTCCAGGGGCCAGAGGTCAGAGGTCATCACTGGTCTCCACTCTCCTCCGAGCCCCGCCTCCACCGTCCCCTCACAGCGACTGGCTCCTGCCACCAGCCTCAGCGGCTCTGCACACAAACACAGGTGAGCCCCGCCCCTCTACAGGCCCCGCCCCTGGCCCCGCCCCTTTACCTTTGCAGGTGAGGTTGAGAGTGGGGCAGGTCTCTGGGCCGGTCCTGGTCCGGTTACAGTCCATCAGCTTAGACTCAGGGCCCTCACAGTGGAACGTCTGCCCCAGAGGAGAGAGCGCCCCCTGGAGGAGAGGAGCCCCACAGCCCAGCTCCCTGCACAGCACCTCTGCCCCGCGACGGTCCAAGGCCCCCTCACAGACCCCGGCCCAGGACGGGCCCAAGGACTGGTCCTGGATCTGCAGAGATCCTGAACACAGGCTCCGCCCCCCGACCAGCCGCACCGAGTCTGAGGGAACACATGAGGTCAGAGGTCACACACATGAGGTCAGAGGTCACACACATGAGGTCAGAGGTCACACACATGAGGTCACACACATGAGGTCAGAGGTCACACACATGAGGTCACACACATGAGGTCAGAGGTTACACACATGAGGTCACAGACATGAGGTCACACACATGAGGTCACACACATGAGGTCAGAGGTCACACACATGAGGTCACACACATGAGGTCACACACATGAGGTCACACACATGAGGTCACACACATGAGGTCAGAGGTCACACACATGAGGTCACACACATGAGGTCAGAGGTCACACACATGAGGTCACACACATGAGGTCAGAGTCTGAGCCGCTCTGCAGGAAGTCTCTCCTGTTTGTATATTGTACTGAGTGATAACACTGGCACATAATATATAAGTACTGTAAACAAAACATGATCAAAACAAGAAAAAAGTATTAAAATTAAAAAGTATTAAAAAGTCCCTGAAGTGAAACTTGTTCGTTACGTCCAGGCCTGATTCTAAATGAAGCCCATGTAATTGTATAGAGCGGAACAATGTTTCTTTTTTTTAGCATTGACAGATAGGACGCGGGCAAAAAGGAAGTTTGTCGTAGAATCATAAAAATCGATACAGACGTGACAAGTTGAGCAAAAAATATTGGATGTCGGCCATTTTGGATGACAGCCCGCGAAGCGGGAATCTGCCTCTATTTTTCACTTCGTACAAAATCTATCTCCTCCTAGAGCGTTTATCGGAACAAACTAATTTTGGGTGGGAAATAATCTTGAGAAGTTGAACTTTAAAAGTTATCCAAATTACTTTTCTAAGTTTTATGTTTTTTATGCGGCAAAGCCGCAAACTGGACGAAGTATTTTGCAATTTTTCACAAACAATACATGGCTCCCATTCGCACATATGAGCATCAGCTTCGTGGTTGTATAAGCTGCGCGGCGGCGGAGTGATCTGATAGAAAATAGTCCCTCAAAATGCGATCATTCATATGATGCAGGTCAGTTTTATTCCAAACATGATTCTGTCGACACAAACTAAAAACTGTAATAACCCTTAATAACACCTTTAAAAACTCACGTTAAGGAGTAACTTCAGAGAGCTATAACTCAATGAAGGAACAATATTATTTAAAACTTTTTTGTTTCATTTTGGAGGCTGACCTCTCCTCTTGTCATACATGTAAATACATGTGGTGGATGTTTCTGATACACGTGTGTCCTGTCAGCATGGTTACCGCCCTTTAAGTCACTGAAAACTATGAGTCGGATTATTTATGAATGTAGTGTTTCAGACTCACCTGCACAGCTCAGCTCCTGACTGAGGCGAGAGCGACGAGGGTAAGAGTGAAAACAGCTGATCAGTGAAGAGCCGTCACAGAGTTCGGGATCGAGATCAAATGCGTCTCTGATTGAAACTGTTTTCTCCTCCAGACTCAGAGCAAAACCACAGTCCAGCTCAGAACACAGTCTGTTTACAAACGCCAGAGGGATGAACCATGGATACACATCAGTCCAGTCCTGCCCCGCCCTCTGCAGCTGCAGCCGCCCCTGACACCGACTCTGACCATCGACCAACCTCAGAAACGACTCTGAAACAACAGGCGGCGGCACAGTGGTTAGCATGCGGCGGCGCAGTGGTTAGCGTGCGGCGGCGCAGTGGTTAGTGTGTGGCGGCGCAGTGGTTAGCGTGCGGCGGCGCAGTGGTTAGCGTGTGGCGGCGCAGTGGTTAGCATGCGGCGGCGCAGTGGTTAGCATGCGGCGGCGCAGTGGTTGGCGTGCGGCGGCGCAGTGGTTAGCGTGCGGCGGCGCAGTGGTTAGCGTGCGGCGGCGCAGTGGTTAGTGTGTGGCGGCGCAGTGGTTAGCGTGCGGCGGCGCAGTGGTTAGCGTGTGGCGGCGCAGTGGTTAGCATGCGGCGGCGCAGTGGTTAGCATGCGGCGGCGCAGTGGTTGGCGTGCGGCGGCGCAGTGGTTAGTGTGTGGCGGCGCAGTGGTTAGCGTGCGGCGGCGCAGTGGTTAGCGTGCGGCGGCGCAGTGGTTAGCATGCGGCGGCGCAGTGGTTAGCATGCGGCGGCGCAGTGGTTAGTGTGTGGCGGCGCAGTGGTTAGTGTGTGGCGGTGCAGTGGTTAGCGTGCGGCGGCGCAGTGGTTAGTGTGTGGCGGCGCAGTGGTTGGCGTGTGGCGGCGCAGTGGTTAGCATGCGGCGGCGCAGTGGTTGGCGTGTGGCGGCGCAGTGGTTAGCATGCGGCGGCACAGTGGTTAGCGTGCGGCGGCGCAGTGGTTGGCGTGTGGCGGCGCAGTGGTTAGCGTGCGGCGGCGCAGTGGTTGGCGTGTGGCGGCGCAGTGGTTAGTGTGTGGCGGCGCAGTGGTTGGCGTGTGGCGGCGCAGTGGTTAGTGTGTGGCGGTGCAGTGGTTAGCGTGCGGCGGCGCAGTGGTTAGCATGCGGCGGCGCAGTGGTTGGCGTGTGGCGGCGCAGTGGTTAGCATGCGGCGGCGCAGTGGTTAGCGTGCGGCGGCGCAGTGGTTGGCGTGTGGCGGCGCAGTGGTTAGCATGCGGCGGCGCAGTGGTTAGCATGCGGCGGCGCAGTGGTTAGTGTGTGGCGGCGCAGTGGTTAGCGTGCGGCGGCGCAGTGGTTGGCGTGCGGCGGCGCAGTGGTTGGCGTGCGGCGGCGCAGTGGTTGGCGTGCGGCGGCGCAGTGGTTAGTGTGCGGAGGCGCAGTGGTTAGTGTGTGGCGGCGCAGTGGTTAGTGTGCGGCGGCGCAGTGGTTAGTGTGCGGAGGCGCAGTGGTTAGTGTGTGGCGGCGCAGTGGTTAGTGTGCGGAGGCGCAGTGGTTAGTGTGTGGCGGCGCAGTGGTTAGCATGCGGCGGCGCAGTGGTTAGCGTGCGGCGGCGCAGTGGTTAGTGTGTGGCGGCGCAGTGGTTAGCATGCGGTGGCACAGTGGTTAGTGTGTGGCGGCGCAGTGGTTAGCGTGTGGCGGCGCAGTGGTTAGCGTGTGGCGGCGCAGTGGTTAGCGTGCGGTGGCACAGTGGTTAGTGTGTGGCGGCGCAGTGGTTAGTGTGTGGCGGCGCAGTGGTTAGCGTGCGGCGGCGCAGTGGTTAGCGTGCGGCTGCGCAGTGGTTAGCGTGCGGCGGCGCAGTGGTTAGCGTGTGGCGGCGCAGTGGTTAGCGTGTGGCGGCGCAGTGGTTAGCGTGTGGCGGCGCAGTGGTTAGCGTGCGGCGGCGCAGTGGTTAGCGTGCGGCGGCGCAGTGGTTAGCGTGTGGCGGCGCAGTGGTTAGCGTGTGGCGGCGCAGTGGTTAGCGTGTGGCGGCGCAGTGGTTAGCGTGCGGTGGCGCAGTGGTTAGCGTGTGGCGGCGCAGTGGTTAGCGTGCGGCGGCGCAGTGGTTAGCGTGTGGCGGCGCAGTGGTTAGCGTGTGGCGGCGCAGTGGTTAGCGTGTGGCGGCGCAGTGGTTAGCGTGTGGCGGCGCAGTGGTTAGCGTGTGGCGGCGCAGTGGTTAGCGTGTGGCGGCGCAGTGGTTAGCGTGCGGTGGCGCAGTGGTTAGCGTGCGGTGGCGCAGTGGTTAGCGTGTGGCGGCGCAGTGGTTAGCGTGCGGTGGCGCAGTGGTTAGCGTGTGGCGGCGCAGTGGTTAGCGTGCGGCGGCGCAGTGGTTAGCGTGTGGCGGCGCAGTGGTTAGCGTGTGGCGGCGCAGTGGTTAGCGTGTGGCGGCGCAGTGGTTAGCGTGTGGCGGCGCAGTGGTTAGCGTGTGGCGGCGCAGTGGTTAGCGTGTGGCGGCGCAGTGGTTAGCGTGCGGCGGCGCAGTGGTTAGCGTGTGGCTGCGCAGTGGTTAGCGTGCGGTGGCGCAGTGGTTAGCGTGCGGCGGCGCAGTGGTTAGCGTGCGGCGGCGCAGTGGTTAGCGTGTGGCTGCGCAGTGGTTAGCGTGCGGTGGCGCAGTGGTTAGTGTGCGGCGGCGCAGTGGTTAGCGTGCGGCGGCGCAGTGGTTAGCGTGTGGCGGCGCAGTGGTTAGCGTGTGGCGGCGCAGTGGTTAGCGTGTGGCGGCGCAGTGGTTAGCGTGCGGCGGCGCAGTGGTTAGCGTGCGGTGGCGCAGTGGTTAGTGTGCGGCTGCGCAGTGGTTAGCGTGCGGCGGCGCAGTGGTTAGCGTGCGGTGGCGCAGTGGTTAGTGTGTGGCGGCGCAGTGGTTAGCGTGTGGCGGCGCAGTGGTTAGCATGCGGTGGCGCAGTGGTTAGCGTGTGGCGGCGCAGTGGTTAGCATGCGGTGGCGCAGTGGTTAGCGTGCGGTGGCGCAGTGGTTAGCGTGCGGCGGCGCAGTGGTTAGCGTGCGGTAGCGCAGTGGTTAGCGGGCGGTGGTGCAGTGGTTAGCGTGCGGCGGCGCAGTGGTTAGCGTGTGGCGGCGCAGTGGTTAGCGTTTGGTGGCACAGTGGTTAGTGTGCGGCGGCGCAGTGGTTAGCGTGCGGTGGTGCAGTGGTTAGCGTGCGGTGGTGCAGTGGTTAGCGTGCGGCGGCGCAGTGGTTAGCGTGCGGCGGCGCAGTGGTTAGCGTTTGGTGGCACAGTGGTTAGTGTGCGGCGGCGCAGTGGTTAGCGTGCGGCGGCGCAGTGGTTAGTGTGCGGCGGCGCAGTGGTTAGCGTGTGGCGGCGCAGTGGTTAGCGTTTGGTGGCACAGTGGTTAGTGTGCGGCGGCGCAGTGGTTAGTGTGCGGCGGCGCAGTGGTTAGCGTGCGGCGGCGCAGTGGTTAGCGTTTGGTGGCACAGTGGTTAGTGTGCGGCGGCGCAGTGGTTAGTGTGCGGCGGCGCAGTGGTTAGCGTGTGGTGGCTCAGTGGTTAGTGTGCGGCGGCGCAGTGGTTAGTGTGCGGCGGCGCAGTGGTTAGCATGCGGCGGCGCAGTGGTTAGCGTGCGGCGGCGCAGTGGTTAGTGTGCGGCGGCGCAGTGGTTAGTGTGCGGCGGCGCAGTGGTTAGCGTGCGGCGGCGCAGTGGTTAGTGTGCGGTGGCGCAGTGGTTAGTGTGCGGTGGCTCAGTGGTTAGCGTTTGGTGGCACAGTGGTTAGTGTGCGGCGGCGCAGTGGTTAGTGTGCGGCGGCGCAGTGGTTAGCGTGCGGCGGCGCAGTGGTTAGCGTGCGGCGGCGCAGTGGTTAGTGTGCGGTGGCGCAGTGGTTAGTGTGCGGTGGCTCAGTGGTTAGCGTGTGGTGGCGCAGTGGTTAGCGTGCGGCGGCGCAGTGGTTAGTGTGCAGTGGCGCAGTGGTTAGTGTGCGGCGGCGCAGTGGTTAGCATGCGGCGGCGCAGTGGTTAGCGTGCGGCGGCGCAGTGGTTAGCGTGCGGCGGCGCAGTGGTTAGCATGCGGCGGCGCAGTGGTTAGCGTGCGGCGGCGCAGTGGTTAGCGTGCGGCGGCGCAGTGGTTAGCATGCGGCGGCGCAGTGGTTAGCGTGCGGCGGCGCAGTGGTTAGCGTGCGGCGGCGCAGTGGTTAGCATGCGGCGGCGCAGTGGTTAGCGTGCGGCGGAGCAGTGGTTAGCGTGCGGCGGCGCAGTGGTTAGCGTGCGGCGGAGCAGTGGTTAGCGTGCGGCGGCGCAGTGGTTAGTGTGCGGCGGCGCAGTGGTTAGCATGCGGCGGCGCAGTGGTTAGCGTGCGGCGGCGCAGTGGTTAGCGTGCGGCGGCGCAGTGGTTAGCATGCGGCGGCGCAGTGGTTAGCGTGCGGCGGAGCAGTGGTTAGCGTGCGGCGGCGCAGTGGTTAGTGTGCGGCGGCGCAGTGGTTAGCGTGCGGCGGCGCAGTCGTTAGCGTGTGGTGGCACAGTGGTTAGTGTGTGGTGTGTGTGGTGTATTTACTTGTATTCTCGTTCTCGGCTCCTGAAACAGAAAAGCCGTGTCATAAATGGTTGCTGGTCACATGACACAGATTTAAAATGGCCGCCTTCATCAGTTGAAAGGAGTTTTCTCTGGTTGATAAAATAGATATAACATTTTATTGTTTAAGTTCATGTTGGTCTAAAACATATTGAATATCTTAAACAGTTTCCTGTTTCGTCTGATTCTCTTTCCTCCGTTTGATGAAATGTTTGCAAATCTTAATAAGTTAAATTGATTTTAATTTTCTTAAAATGGAGTATTTGTTCATTAACAATGGCATTAAAAAGCATTAGATTTGACTTAAACCCTGAGTCTGCTCAATGTGATCTCCCCTTAGCCGCTAGCGTTAGCCTCCAAACATCACACATTATAAACCATCCAGATGTTTCCAGCTGTTGTCAAACATCGTCCACATTGAAGTCAAAGCCTCGTTAGAAATCATGAGTGAATGTCCGGATTTGACTTTAGATCAGAATGAGTGAATAAAAATAAATATTTGAAGGTCATTAAAAAGTTCTCATCTCTGGTTGTGAGGATAAGATCGTCACAGTCACAAGACAGGAAGTGAAGAAATTCCAATGCCATAAAATGGTCTGGGGGTTTTGCTCAACTCTGGTATTCGGTAACCATGGCGATAGGGCATAGGTCACCCTCACACGCTACATCACATTATAGGTGAACAGGTGAAATTGAGTTTAGCAAGAAATAGAAATTACCTTGTGCCAATGAATGAAATTAAGTTGAGCAAGCAATAGAATTTTCCTAGTGCTAATACAAGAAAATAAGTTGTGCATGAGGAAAATATAAGTTGAAAGAAGGATAATACATGAATTACGTGAACAAAATAATGTGAACTTTAATCTTTAAGTTAATCTCCCCAATTTAAGAATGTGGTGGCAGTCTTATAACTTAAATGTTTGAGTTGAAATGGCTTTTTTTTTATTACAGTGGTGAACAAAGTCTTAGAAATGAGGAAATGATGATTTACAAATATCGTACAATAACGTTTTATCAGATCATAGCGAGTTATGGCAGAATGTGTCTTTATTGCACAAAGAGAGGATTTTATGATACTATTATAATGTGTCTGTACTCACCGAGCGTATGAAGCATCAGGGCGAAGACGAGCACGAAGAGAGACATGTTTGAAAGACGTCTGAGAGCAGATCTGAGGCAGGACGACGCTGAGCTTCCTGTTTTCTGCTCTGTACAGGGTTAGAAATGATAAAGTTGATATGGTCAAAATGAAGGCCA
The DNA here is from genome assembly GCF_951799975.1 of Gobius niger. NCBI lineage: Eukaryota > Metazoa > Chordata > Actinopteri > Gobiiformes > Gobiidae > Gobius > Gobius niger. Next base: position 8,134,494 of record NC_136873.1, read on the forward strand.
TTTTAAAAAGATCCCGTCTGGAGTCATGTGTCGGAATGGTTTCAATCATATCTGACAGACAGGTGTGTTGTTAAGTAATATAATAGTATAATTGATATAACGCAGTTCTGGACCAAGAGTTTGAGTTAAATAATATTATAATATAGAGTGCCTGGTGGTCGGGCCTTTTCCCACGGGGCCCGGCATTTCCCAAAGGGACGACGTGGGCCCGCCCTCCTGTGGACTCACCACCCGCAGAGGGATCCGTAGGGGTCGGGTGCGGAGAGGACTGGGTGGCAGTCGAGGCCGGGTGCCTCGACGACCTGGTCCACATGCGCAGCTTCTGGCGTTCGGGACATGGAACGTCACCTCGCTGGGGGGGAGGAGCCTGAGCTTGTGCAGGAGGTTGAGAGATACCGACTAGATATAGTCGGGCTCACCTCCACGCACAGCTTGGGTTCCGGATCCCAACTCCTGGAGAGAGGCTGGACTCTCCATGTTTCTGGAGTTGCCCGCGGGGAGAGGCGGCGGGCTGGGGTGGGTTTGCTCATATCCCCCCAGCTCAGCCGTTACATGTTGGAGTTCACCCCGGTGGACGAGAGGGTCGCGTCCCTACGCCTTCGGGTCGGGGACAGGTCTCTCACCGTTGTTTCGGCCTACGGGCCCAACATCGGTGCAGAGTACCCGGCCTTCTTGGAGTCCCTGGGAGGGGTACTAGATAGTGCTCCGACTGGGGACTCCATGGTTCTGCTGGGGGACTTCAACGCCCACGTGGGTAACGACAGTGAGACCTGGGAGGGGGTGATTGGGAAGAACGGCCTCCCCGATTTGAACCCGAGTGGTGTTCTGTTATTGGACTTCTGTGCTAGTCACAGTTTGTCCATAACGAACACCATGTTCGAGCACAAGGGTGTCCATAAGTGCACGTGGCACCAGGACACCCTAGGCAGGAGGTCGATGATCGACTTTGTAGTTGTGTCGTCTGACCTCCGGCCGCGTGTCTCGGACACTCAGGTGAAGAGAGGGGCGGAGCTGTCAACCGATCACCACCTGGTGGTGAGCTGGATCCGCTGGCAGGGGAGGAAGCCGGTCAGACCTGGCAGGCCCAAGCGTGTTGTGAGGGTCTGCTGGGAACGTCTGGCGGATCCCTCTGTCAGTGGGGTCTTCAGCTCCCACCTCCGGAAGAGCTTCTCCCAGATTCCGGGGGAGGCGGGGGACATGGAGTCAGAGTGGACTCTGTTCTCCTCCTCCATTGTCGATGCGGCTGCTCGTAGTTGTGGCCGTAAGGTCTCTGGTGCCTGTCGCGGCGGCAATCCCCGAACCCGGTGGTGGCGCCCGGAAGTAAGGGATGCCATCAAGCTGAAGAAGGAGTCCTACCTGGCCTTGTTGGCTTGTGGGACTCCTGAGGCAGCTGAGAGGTACCGGCAGGCCAAGCGTGCTGCGGCTCGTGCGGTCGCGGAGGCTAAAACTCGTGTCTGGGAGGAGTTCGGGGAGGCCATGGAGGAAGACTATCGGTCGGCCTCGAAGAAATTCTGGCAAACCATCAGGCGCCTCAGGAGGGGGAAGCAGTGCTTCACCAACACTGTTTACAGTGCGGGTGGGGGGCTGCTGACCTCGACTGGGGATGTCGTCGGGCGGTGGAAGGAGTACTTCGAGGACCTCCTCAATCCCGTCGTCACGTCTTCCGATGAGGAAGCAGAGGCTGGGGACTCGGAGGTGGGCTCGTCCATCACCGGGGCTGAAGTCACCGAGGTGGTGAGAAAGCTCCTCGGTGGCTCCGGGGGTGGATGAGATTCGCCCTGAGTACCTTAAGTCTCTGGATGTTGTAGGACTGTCTTGGCTGACACGTCTCTGCAACATCGCGTGGCGGTCGGGGACAGTGCCCCTGGATTGGCAGACCGGGGTGGTGGTCCCTCTCTTTAAGAAGGGGGATCAGAGGGTGTGTTCCAATTACAGAGGAATCACCCTCCTTAGCCTCCCCGGTAAGGTCTACTCCAGGTGCTGGAGAGGAGGATCCGGCCGATAGTCGAACCTTGGATCCAGGAGGAACAATGCAGTTTTCTAAGCCAAACTGGAGAAAATGTGCTCGGTTCAGGTGGGAGTTAAGGGGTTTATCAAAGACAACATGCAAGTGCAGGAAGTGGCTTTAACGTCTCTGACATGAACAATACTGACGCAGCACAAACGTTTAGAGGCTTCAAGTCTAGAAGAATCTGAAGGAAACCTGTGGGACAGAAGCTGCACAGTTACGCTGTCTGAAATCTATGAGGAAAAGTGTCAAGATTTCAAATGACCCGTGAAGTTAAGTCTGGTCATGTTTCCACTGAATCTACGTCCATAACCTTTGAAACAGACGCACTGATGGAAAACACAGAATAAAGACTGACCTGGATCTGACGCTCACAGAAGCAGCTCAGACAGATGTGAGGAGAGTTTCTCTGGGGTCTGTCCTGCAAAAGAGAAACAGGAGATTTGCAGGAAAGCATGTGACCTGCGCAGCCAATCACAGAGCTGTGTGTGTGTGTTTTTACAGTCATTTGACTCCAGCTCAAATAGCTGCTGTTCCTGAAGTTTTCTAAAGGAGGAAACACAATGTATTAACCCCTTACCTCCCACCTGAACCGAGCACATTTTGGCTTTACCCCAGTCCAAAAGCTTCTGGAAAAAAGGTGTGAAAAATAGCAACAAAACTGAGACAAAAACAATGATGGAAATGTGACAAAAAAAGTTAGAAAACATTGGCAAAAATGTCACAAAAAAGTCACAAGAAATTGACGAAAAATGTGACAAAAAATTACCAAAAAAATGACAAAAATGTGATAAAAAATGTACAAAATGTGACAAAAAAATGACAAAAAATTAATTAAAAAATGATGAAAAAATGACAAAAAAGTGACGAAAAATGGATGAAAAAATGACCAAAAAAAAATTACAATGTGATAAAAATTTGACAAAAAATGACAAAAATGTGATAAAAAACTGACGAAAAAATGATAAAAATGTGACAAAAAATGACAAAATTTTGAAAAAAATTGACAAAAAAACAAAATAAAAAATTGACAAAAATGTGACAAAAAAATGACAAAAAATTTATTAAAAAATGAGGAAAAAATGAAAAAAATTTGATAAAAATGTGACAAAAAATTTACAAAATGTGACAAAAAAGTGACAAAAATTGATGAAAAAATGACAAAAAAAATTACAATGTTATAAAATTTTGACAAAAAATGACAAAAATATGATAAAAAACTGACGAAAAAATGATAAAAATGTGACAAAAAATGACAAAATTTTGAAAAAAATTGACAAAAAAACAAAATAAAAATTTGACAAAAATGTGACAAAAAAATGACAAAAATTGTATTAAAAAATGACGAAAAAATGACGAAAAAATGACAAAAAATGACAAAAATGTGACAAAAAAATTACAAAATGTGACAAAAAAATTACAAAATGTGAAAAAAAATTGACAAAAAAACAAAATAAAAATTTGTCAAAAATGTGACAAAAAAATGACAAAAATTTGATTAAAAATGACAAAAAATTTACAAAATGTGACAAAAAAATGACAAAAATTTGATAAAAAAATGACAAAAAAGTGACAAAAAATTGATAAAAAATGACAAAAAAATGTAATAAAAATTTGACAAAAATGTGACAAAAACATGACCAAAATTTGATAAAAAAAATGACGAAAAAAAAAACAATTGACAAAAAATGACGGAAAAAAATCTAAATAAAATCTGTGCAGAAGTTCAAGGTGTATTAGCACTTTCGAGAGGCACTGTATGTCGGTAGGTGTTGTGTTATATATATATGTATATTCATATGTATATTCTCCCTCTCCTATTTTAATCTGAAGTAAAACACCCAGTGCCACAGAAACACTGATTTAGTTTTACTTTAGGAAGTAATTGTAGCTACTTTATCATACAGTACTTTTTACTTTTACTTGAACATTACTGTTGAGTAAAGACTCTCGGCCTCTGGTCACGAATGTCCGTTCTATGTTTTCTCTTTTTCCTTTTGTCATTTTTTCTCCAAACAAAAGCAGCATCACTGAACAAATACAAAATGCTTAACTTGGACTTTCTGTGTCTGATCTTTAACGTCTTAACTCCCGCCTGAACCGAGAGGATCTTTTTCCTCACGTCATCAGATTTTTTGTTGGGTGTTCAACTCATTTTTGTTACTTTTTTGTCATTTTTTTTGTCCTTTTTTGTCACATTTTTGTCAAATTTGTGTCATATTTTTGTATTTTTTTTGTAATATTTTGTCACATTTTTGTCATTTTTTCGTCATTTTTTAATCACATTTTTGTCCTTTTTTTGTCTTTTTTTGTCATTTTTTGTCACATTTTTGTCACTTTTCCATCATTGTTTTCGTCTCAGTTCTGTCGCTATTTTCCCACCTTTTTCCCAGAAGCTTTTGGATTGGGGTAAAGCCAAACTGGAGAAAATGTGCTCGGTTCAGGTGGGAGTTAAGGGTTTAAACACGTGACTTTGCGCTCTGCTATTTCCCTAATCGACCACAAGGGGTCACTAACGCAACACAGGTATGGCATAACTATTTGTGGACAACTTAAATTACAATATAAACAAAAAATACACACATTTCTTCTGTGACAGCTACAAAAACCTTCGATATTTCATGAAAGATGATCCATCATGAGGAGAGAAACTCATGATGTGGACCCCCTCCTCCCCTGACCTCAACCCAACCTTTTTTCGTCATTTTTTTATCACATTTATGTCACATTTTTGTCATTTTTTTGTCAATTTTATATCAAATTTTTGTGATTTTTTTTTGGTCACATTTTTGTCATTTTTTGTCACATTTTTTCGTCATTTTTTTGTCAAATTCTTGTCATTTTTTTGGCAAATTTTCATCATATTTTTGTAGTTTTTGATCATATTTTTGTCATTTTTTGTCACATTTTTGTCATTTTGTTTGTCAATTTCTTGTGACATTTTTGCCACTTTTTCAACAATTTTTCCTCACTTTTTTGTCAATGTTTTCTCACTTTTTTGTCACATTTCCATCATTGTTTTCGTCTCAGTTTTGTCGCTATTTCCACACCTTTTTTCCAGAAGCTTTTGGACTGAGGTAAAGCCAAACTGGAGAAAATGTGCTCGTTTCAGGTGTTTTATTCAGACTAAAGTGTTGAAAGAGGAACTCACGATTCCTCTGTCTCTGACCTCAGTTTGCACTCACACACACACACACACACACACACACACACACATACCGCTCTGTGATTGGCTGAGCAGGTCACATGCTTTACAGGAAGTCTCTGTTTCCTCTGGAGCTCAGTCTGTGTGTGGTTCTGTGAGCGCCGGGTCCAGGTGAGTCCAGACCGTCTGATTTATTTATGAGCTGATCTCTCAAACAAACTGAAACAAGGACATTCTGCATCAAAGGTTCTAAACGTAGACTCAGTGGAAACAAGTAGAAAGAGTAACTGGATGCATTTTTTTTTTTTAACGAATCTGTGTCGCCTTTTTCTGCAGGTTAAATTTACGTTCACATAAGTGGTTGGTAATGAGAAGCAAAATGGTAAAATAACTAAGTCTGGGCTCTGCTCGGTAGAACCTGCAGTCCACTCTACTACATTTACAAGGTTCTTAGCTATATTCCGGTTACGGTAGTTTTCGGGATATGGTGTTAACACTGTGAAATCAGGAAACTCCCTTGTTTTCATGATTAAATTACTGGTACCTGGAGATATTTTTTATTGTAATTCATGCAGTTCTTATATTTGAAGAGTTTCGTGGCGCTAAATGACAAAAATTTGATTAAAAATGTGACAAAAAAATGACAAAAATGTGACAAAAAAATGACAAAAATTTGATTAAAAATGTGACAAAAAATGACAAAAATGTGAAAAAATTGACAAAAAAACAAAATAAAAATTTGTCAAAAATGTGACAAAAAATGACAAAAATTTGATTAAAAATGTGACAAAAAATGACAAAAAATGACGAAAAAATGACAAAAATGTGACAAAAAAAATTGACAAAAAATTGATGAAAAAATGACAAAAAAATTACAATGTGATAAAAATTTGACAAAAAATGACAAAAAATTGATAAAAAATGACAAAAAATTGACAAAAAAAATGACAAAAAAATGACAAAAAAAAAGACAAAAATCTTATTAAAAAATGACGAAAAAATGACAAAAAAATTGATTAAAAATGTGACACAAAAATGTGACAAAAAATGACAAAAATGTGAAAAAATTGACAAAAATTTGATTAAAAAATGACGAAAAAATGACAAAATGCTACAAAAAAATGACAAAAAATTGATGAAAAAATGACAAAAAAATTACAATGTGATAAAAATGTGACAAAAAATGACAAAAATTTGATAAAAAATGACTAAAAAATGACTAATAATGAGAAAAATGTAATAAAAAATTGACAAAAACATGACCAAAATTTGATAAAAAAAATGACGAAAAAAAAAACAATTGACAAAAAATGACGGAAAAAAATCTAAATAAAATCCTTGTTTATGGTTATAAACATGAGAAAATGTGCAGAAGTTCAAGGCGCTTCGTGGCGCTAGGCTAATGCTAGGCTAGTGCATTCCTATGGTATCAGCTAGCCTGCACTAAAAACAGTGTGACCCGCTCCACAGAGCACCTGAGGCAAATCACTTATAACACCAGACTAACCATATACATGTCTGTGTCCATAGAGTTTGGAATATAACTGACCTGCATCACATGACGCATTCTGAGGGACTATTTTCCAGCAGATCACTCCGCCGCCGCGCAGCTTATACAACCATGAAGCTGATGCTGCTCAAATATACGTTTTTTAAATGATTGACCCGTTATCTACATTATTTGGGAACCTTTCTGCTGACTTAATCCATTAATATTGAATGGAGCAGAGCAGTGGGCGGCCCCGCCCTCGCCCACCTCATGCTACAAAGGTTACATGTTAGTGGATGATTAACCTGTGCGTGTAAATGACAGGTTTGCCTCGTCATAAAGAGCAACAACGTTCACAGGAATGAGGTTTCTCTCTTTGTTTAACGGCTCTGACTCTCCCCAGACTCGGAGGAAATGGCAGAAGGAAAAGCAAAGCCTCCAGGGGGCAGCGCTGAGCCACAGCTCTACGGGGCAAAGTCAGTTTGTTTGTTATCGACTTTAACCTCTTAACTCCCGCCTGAACCGAGAGCATTTTCTCCAGTTCAGCTTTACCCAAATCCTGTAGGCCAGTGTAACACCTCATTTGAAAGCTCCAAAACTAAATTGATCTTTTTCCTCACATCAGATTTTTTTTTCATCACTTTTTTTGTTGGGCAGTCGTCCCTTTTGGTCCATTTTTTTGTCAGTTTTTTATCACTTTTTCGTCAAATTATTCACATTTTTTCGTCCTATTCTTATCACTTTTTCGTCCATTTTTTCCTAAATTTTTCGTCATTTTTTTCTCACTTTTTTCACATTTTCATCCTTGTTTTCGTCTTAGTTTTGTTGCTATTTTCACACCTTTTTTCCCAGAAGCTTTTGGACTGGGGTAAAGCCAAACTGGAGAAAATGTGCTCGGTTCAGGTGGGATTTAAGGGATTAACCCTCTTCAAAGACAAATGTGTTTTTAGACAAAGCAGAAACAGATTGTTTTCTCTCCCCTCACAGATCCACAGCCTCAGTCCACAGCCATGTTTCCCATGTTCCAGACTTCAGTCCTGAACCTGCTCCAGACTCACGGCAAGAAACACATGGACTCAATTCACATTATGTTTCAGGTTGAACGATGGCACTGAAAATAACCGTAGTTTGTGAATGTCCCTTCATTGACAATCGCAATAAAATCCATCCCAGTGAGTGGATCATTCACAGATCTGTAATAAAACTCATGATAAGGCGATGCCACCACTCCAGTTTCCTAAATGGACCGAGACACAGTTCAAAAGCTCAGTGCAGAGACGTTTGGAAGCTCTTTTGTCATGATATTAACACATGCTATTAGTTAGCTGCAACAGTATCTTAAAACTATGTAGATAAAAATGATCTCTTCCATAATTTCTGTTAAAAGGCTCCACTCCGGCCCATAGTCAGCAATAAGTGCAGGTGAAACGTATGTGACGAGCTGGACTACACTCCAACTTATTAAATGTAGAATTTACAATAATTTAAGCTGTAATTTTTTTTGCCAGCAGTGTATTTTAGAATTTAAAAGTCTGTTGCTGTAAAATCATTTACAGCGTTTTGGGTGTGTTTTATTTAACCCCTTAACTCCCACCTGAACCGAGCACATTTACTCCAGTTTGGCTTTACCCCAATCCAAAAGCTTCTGGAAAAAAGGTGAGAAAATAGCAACAAAACTGAGACGAAAACAATGATGGAAATGTGACAAAAAAGTGACGAAAAATGGATGAAAAAATGGATGAAAAAAATACAAAAATGTGACAAAAAATTGACAAAATGTGACAAAAATGTGACAAAATGTGACAAAAATGTGACAAAAAAAGACCAAAAAATGTGACAAAATATGACAAAAAAAAGACAAAAATGTGATACAAATTTGACAAAAAAAAGGAAAAAAAAGACAAAAATGTGACAAAAAATTACCAAAAAAATACACAAATGTGATATAAATTTGACAAAAAAATGACGAAAATGTGACAAAAAAAATTACAAAAATGTGAGAAAAAATGACCAAAAAATGAGTTGAAAACCCAACAAAAAAATGACGGAAAAAAATCTGATAACTTGAGGAAAAAGATCCTCTCGGTTCAGGTGGGAGTTGAGAGGTTAACAGTTATCTATAGCTTTTTTTAAAAACGGCAATTAACTGTTTAACCATTTACCATTCAGTGCTGTATTACTAATTAACAAAATGTAACCGTGTAATTTTTCTGCCAGTATCAAAGATGAGACCAACATAGAGGAGCATTAAATTTAACATTGACCATGAATTAATTATAAATATTACACAAGCCCTGAAAGGAAAGGCAGGAAACGGTGAGATCAAAATGTATGTATACGTACAGCTCGGTCTTTGTAGTAGAAAATACATGAATATAATAATTTGCAACAGCAATAATTCAAAAACTGTAGTCATAGATGCGATTGTCTCTTTGAACTGTTGCACGTTTTTCAATTGTGTAATGTTCCCCCTGCTGGCCAGATGCTGCTCACATTTCAGAATCCCATCAAACATGAATCATCTTCTCTCCACAGACGCAGATCTACAGCCTCTGCACCAGGTGAGTCTGCTCAGTCTGAGACTCATCAACTACAGCAGGGAATAAGAGACCTGTTCATCAACATTAACAGGCGTCTCCTCCTCTGTGTCCAGGTGAAGGTCTGCACAAGGTTCTGAAGGACCATAGGCAGAGCCTGAGCAGCAGATGTGAGAGTGTGACAGAGGGAAGTGAAGGAGGAGATAGAACTCTTCTGAACAGCATCTTCACTGAGCTGTACATCACAGAGGGCCTCAGTGAAGAGGCCAGAGCCCAACCTGAGGAGTGGATTCTGGAGACACAGTCCAAGAAGAAGGAGGTCCAGGAGATCACCATCAGGTGCCAGGACATCTTTAAAGCTCTGCCCCCTGAGCAGCAGCAGGGGGCGCTGCAGCAGGGCTCCATCAGAGCCGTGCTGACTGTGGGCGTGGCTGGAGTGGGGAAGACCTTCTCAGTCCTGAAGTTCTGTCTGGACTGGGCCCAGGGCTCAGAGAACCAGGAGCTGCAGCTGGTGGTGCCACTGTCCTTCAGAGAGATGAACCTGGTCAGAAGGGGGCGCTACAGTCTGATGGAGCTGATCCAAGTGTTCCATCCAGCGCTGGATCCACAGGTCACTCTGATTTATATAAAGCTTTAACTTTATGAGGAGTTAGTCACATAATATATTTAAACAGCCTTTTGAAATGACTCATCGCTCTCAGGGCATTTGTTGGGGCTTGCACTCCTTCCTAAAGCGAATCCTCTCACGCTCTTGTGGCCAGAAAGGAAGCAGGTGATCAATGTGAAGTGCTTCATTAAACAGATGGAGATGAAAAACAGACACATCGCGGTTATAAAGATGAACAACCATCAGACGAATGTCCCAAACACCCAGCGTTGTGTATTCATTAGAAAATGCATTCTTTAGTCCACTCTTCCCTTAATTAAACATTGCACTGAAAGTTGTCCGTCAGCCTTCACACCCATCAAGAGTGCGACTGACGCCACAAACCAAATCCAGAAATGGTAAATAAATTTGAAATACGAGAGTTAGGGTTAGGAAAAGTTAAGGAAAGTTGTGTAAAGTCAGAGTGTTCAGAGAAGGTTCTTGAGGCATCTTCTGTACTCTGTGATTGTGTTGAACGTCGAACTACAGAGTAAACAAGATGACTCAAGAAACGTCTTTGAAGATGGACGACTCCTGTATAACTGAGAGCCTGCACAGACATAAAGTCATGGATGTTAAATGTTCCTCTGCCCCACAGACGCTCACAGCCCACACTCTGTCCGTCTGTAAACTCCTGTTCATCTTGGACGGCCTCGACGAGAGCAGACTGTCTCTGGACTTCAGCTGTGAGCTCATCTCTGAGGTCACACAGAGGTCAGAGGTCGACGTACTGTTGGTGAACCTCATCAGAGGCGCTCTGCTTCCTCACGCCCTTATATGGATCACCTCCCGCCCAGCGGCGGCCCATCAGATCCCAGAGCAGTGCGTGCACAGGGTCACGGAGGTCAGGGGCTTCATCACTGACCCACAGAAGGAGCAGTACTTCAGGAAGAGGTTCTCAGATGAAGAGCAGCTTCAAACAGTCCTGTCCCACCTCAGAACCTCCCGCAGCCTCCACAACATGAGCCAGATCCCAGTCTTCTGCTGGATCACCTCCACAGTCCTGGACCACGTGTTGAGAAGCCATCAGAGCGGACCACTGCCCCAGACCCTCACAGACATGTACGCACACTTCCTGTTGGTGCAGACGCACAGGAAGAGGAAGTGCAAACAACTGCAGAGGAAGAGGAAGTTAGAACCAGGAAGTGAGGATGGTCCAGAGAAGAAGAACTCCAGGAAGTCTGGTGTCCAGGAGGTCAGGCCTGAGGAGGATCCAGAGGAGCAGGAGGAGACGCTGACAGAGGCCGACACAGAGCTGCTCCTGAAGCTGGGGAGACTGGCCTTTGAGCATCTGCAGACAGGAAACATCATGTTCTACCAAGAAGACCTGGAGCAGGTGGGTCTGGACCTGAGCGAGACCTCGGTCTACTCCGGACTCTGCACTGAGATCTTCAAACGAGAGACTGTCTTCAACCAGTCAGTCTACTGCTTCATCCACCTGAGCGTGCAGGAGTTTCTGGCAGCCGTTTACCTTCACCACTGCTTTAAGAACAACCAGGAGGTGGTCGGGGAGTTTCTTAATGGAAGTGAAGGAACCGTCTCAAGTTTAAGTCCAAATGAGTTCCTCGAACAAACTCTTGAAAAGTCCCTGCAGAGTCCAAATGGCCACCTGGACCTGTTTGTGCGGTTCCTTCATGGCCTCAGTCTGGAGTCCAACCACAGACTTTTAGGAGCTCTGCTGAGTCCAGTGGACCAATCGGAAATCAAACATGTCATTACAAACCTTAAAGAGATGAACACAGAGGAAGTCTCTCCCGACAGAAGCATCAACATCTTCCACTGTCTGACGGAGCTGAAGGACCAGTCTGTGCAGCAGCAGATCCAGGACTTCCTGAAGTCTGGAGGTGGATCTAAGGTGCGACTGTCTGAGATCCAGTGCTCGGCTCTGGCCTACATGCTGCAGATGTCAGAGCAGGTCCTGGAGGAGCTGAACCAAAACACGTACTTCACATCTGCTGTAGGACGATGGAGGCTGGTCCCAGCGGTGAGGAACTGCAGGAAGGCCATGTGAGTCCTGAGTCACAGACAGAAGCTCCACAGTCATAATCACTCACATGTCGCTCTAACATCTGCTACAGGTTTGTCGACTGTTTCCTCTCAGAGCTTCACTATGAAGTGGTGGCGTCAGCGCTGAGATCCAGCCCCTCCCACCTCAGAGAGCTGGATCTGAGTCTAAACATCCTGAGCGACTCCTCGGTGTCTGTGCTGTGTGCTGGTCTGAAGAGTCCTCACTGTCAGCTCTCCTCTCTCAGGTCAGTGTAGGGCTGTGCAATTAATCGAAATTCGATTACGATTTCGATTACAACAGTAAACAATTACAAAATTAGCATAATTGCAAAAAATCGTATTTTTATTTTTTTATTTTTTTTTCTTTTTTTTTTCAAATTTTTAATTTTTGGATTTTTGTCTTTTTTGATGGATTTTTGTCACTTTTTTGATGGATTTTTGTCACTTTTTTTTATGGATTTTTGTCACTTTTTTGCTGGATTTTTGTCTTTTTTTGCTGGATTTTTGTCTTTTTTTGATGGATTTTTGTCTTTTTTAGCTGGATTTTTGTCACTTTTTTGCTGGATTTTTGTCACTTTTTTGCTGGATTTTTTTGTCACTTTTTTGCTGGATTTTTGTCATTTTTTTTGATGGATTTTTGTCTTTTTTTATGGATTTTTGTCACTTTTTTGCTGGATTTTTGTCTTTTTTTATGGATTTTTGTCACTTTTTTGCTGAATTTTTGTCTTTTTTTATGGATTTTTGTCACTTTTTTGCTGGATTTTTGTCACTTTTTTGCTGGATTTTTGTCATTTTTTTTAATGGATTTTTGTCACTTTTTTGCTGGATTTTTATCATTTTTTTGATGGATTTTTGTCACTTTTTTACTGGATTTTTGTCACTTTTTTGCTGGATTTTTGTCACTTTTTTGCTGGATTTTTGTCATTTTTTTATGGATTTTTGTCACTTTTTTATGGATTTTTGTCACTTTTTTGCTGGATTTTTGTCACTTTTTTGCTGGATTTTTGTCACTTTTTTATGGATTTTTGTCACTTTTTTGATGGATTTTTGTCACTTTTTTGATGGATTTTTGTCACTTTTTTGATGGATTTTTGTCTCTTTTTTGCTGGATTTTTGTCATTTTTTTGCTGGATTTTTGTCACTTTTTTGCTGGATTTTTGTCACTTTTCTGCTGGATTTTTGTCACTTTTTTGATGGATTTTTGTCTTTTTTTGCTGGATTTTTGTCACTTTTTTGATGGATTTTTGTCTTTTTTTGATGGATTTTTGTCACTTTTTTGATGGATTTTTGTCACTTTTTTGATGGATTTTTGTCACTTTTTTGATGGACTTTTTTAAAGGCAACAAATAATCGTTTGAATAATCGTGATTTCAATTATGATAAAAATAATCGTGATTATTATTTTTTCAATAATCGAGCAGCCCTAGGTCAGTGCTGGTCTGAAGACTTAATCACTTCTTTTGTTCTTTATTCAGATTGAGTGACTGCCGTTTGTCGGAGATCAGCTGTTCCTCTCTGGCCTCGGCTCTGAAGTCCAACCCCTCACATCTCACTTTCCTGGACCTGGGCGAGAACGAGGACATGTGTGACTCAGGAGCTTCTCATGTGTGTTCTTTTCTGCAGATGCCAGACTGTCGCCTGCAGACTCTCAAGTGAGTTCACTGTCTCAACAGAGGAATGGAAGCCTGTAAGAACTGAGAGATTATTCATCCTGTCCTGGTTAACGTCTTAACTCCCGAGAGCATTTTCTCCAGTTCAGCTTTACCCAAATCCTGTAGGCCAGTGTAACGCCTCATTTGAAAGCTAAGACCTACAAAACTGAATTGTCGTCTCATTTTTGTCAAATTTTTGTGAGTTTTTGTCAAATTTTTTGTCAAATTTTTGTTCATTTTTTGTCCATTTTATGTCACTTTTTTGTCAATTTGTTCGCATTTTTTTTCTCAATTTTTTCTCATTTTTTTGTCAAAGTTTTGTCCATTTTTGTCATTTTTTTGGTCCATTTTTTGTCACTTTTTCGTCAATTTTTTCTCACTTTTTTGCTGGATTTTTGTCACTTTTGTCAATTTACATCGTCATTTTCTTCTCGTTTTTTGTCACTTTTTTGCTGGATTTTTATCACTTTTTGGTCAAATTATTCGCATTTTTTCGTCAAATTCTTATCACTTTTTTGTCCATTTTTATGTCACTTTTTCGTCCATTTTTTCTCACTTTTTTGTCACATTTCCATCCTTGTTTTCGTCTAAGTTTTGTTGCTATTTTCACACCTTTTTTCCAGAAGCTTTTGGATTGAGGTAAAGCTGGAGAAAATGTGCTCGGTTCAGGTGGGAGTTAAGGGGTTAAATAAAGGTCAGATAAAAAAATAAGGCCAACGTTCTTCCACACTGAGATATGTTCTTACCTGAGCTTAGACGAGTTGATACGTACCTGTCTGGTTTTTGTGCCTGTGGATTGGTTGCTCCTGACTTCACCCCATTTGGAGCTATAGGAATACATTGGGAGAGGCCAAATGCTAACAACATCTTTGGGCATTTTGCGTCCTGGTTTAGTCCTAGCTCAGTCCGCGGCTCTGCCATCTCTGATAATGACTGAAGTGTGAGTAAGTTACAGCTTCGCTTCTGCACTTGCGCTGAAGCTGCTCATGAGTTCAGGCTTTTTTAGACTCACTGTGGATCATTTATTGACGTTTGGAGAGAAAAAGTACATAAAATTAGCACTGGAAAAAAACAGTTTTTCGATACCGCCCCCTACCGGAGCTTTTCAGTCGGTACCGTTTAACGGTGCCCAGCCCTAGTCACGGTATTGCAAACATTTTGAAGATTGACTTCATGTTAAGCCACATCTCCTGCTGGTTTATTACGTTAGAAAACGTTAACGTTAAAAGTTTACCTCCGTGTCACTCGGTAAAGTCATGTTGTTTGACGTCTGTGTAGCTCAGTACAGGTTTTGTCCATCTAAGAACCTTCACTGAACATGTTGGTGACGTTTCCCGGTGTTTGATGAAAGGGTCTATGATGTACAAGCCTGGTCTCCCTCTGTCCACAAGCCTGAACCACTTTTTTCTTTATCACTCGCTTCTTTCACGCAGGCAGCGCCAGGCTCTTCTGTTTCCTCTTCGCCCAAAACGTCCTCGTGTTTCTCCCCAGGACTTCCTTTCCGTTTGCGTGTCCGTGTCCTTCAGCAAAGTGTTTTACTGCCGCGAGCGGTGCCTCAAAACTCTCCATGCTGTCTCCGTTTTCCGCACCGGTGTTAGGACGTAAACATTGGATTCTCGCTTCCCGCTTCAGCAGAAATAACCCCGGCCACTAAAAATCCAGCCAATCACAGCCAGAGTTCTCGCAGCCCTGACGACATTTTTTTCTTTTTCTTATTAACTATTCACTTTGAATTCATGACTTTTATTATTAAAAATGTCGGCCTTTGTGTTTGTTTTATTCTGGTTTTATCTTTAATCACTTCTATTCTTTATTCAGATTGTGGGGCTGTGGTTTGTCAAAGATCAGCTGCTCCTCTCTGGCCTCAGCTCTGAAGTCCAACCCCTCACATCTCACTGACCTGGAGCTGTTAAACAACGATGTGCTTGACTCAGACATGGAGGAGCTCCTCGTCCTCAAACAGAGCCCTGACTGTCGACTGGAGACACTGATGTGAGTCTTTATGAGACTGCTCTGAACCTGGAGCGGGGCTTTTTCTGTCTATTCTGTCTCTTTGATAAAAACACAGGCTGTTGGAGGTTGTTTTAAAGAGTCTTCTGATCTGGACTCACAGTACAAAAAAAAATCTCCAGAAATCAGCAACACTCTGGATAACTAGGAAATGAGGCCCTATGTCAAAAATCCTGAAATATCCCTTTAAATTACAGCGGGAAAACGGGAACAGGCTTCACCGGCTCACACCTTCTGGAACTGTCCTAACATAACACTTTACCGGAATCAAATGTTTAAATTGATGTCTGATGTTTGTGGAACACAGTTACACGTGTAATGTAACATGTAATGAAGCACGGTCAATTGGGGGGAAAAAATGAATTGAAAGGGAAGGTCGACAGATCAGGTTATGAATGAAGATGAAGTGTTAACCATGTCATCCTCATCAAAAACAGACTTAGAGTGAGTTTTGTTTCAATAATCATTATATTCAGTTTATCTCCCTCCTCAGTCACAACACCAGCCCACACTCTGATATACAGCTTTAAAAGTCTTCCTCCTTATCCCATATTGAATTGTCTTTCCTTTTAAATGTGTGTGTAAATAATGTGAAATACTGTAATGAATCATTTCTGATCTGCTTCTCAACAGCTGGGATTGAAACTAACTCATTCTGAAGATGTTCAGCTCCAGAGCAGACGCCTCAGATTGAGCCCAGGAGACAATAAATGAACAGAATCAGGTCTGAGCTCCATGAAGAACGGGTCTGGAGACAAAAAGTCAGCCTCAAAGAAAGAACGACGACAACGCGAGAAGAAAGTGAAGTGCCCACGCGGGTCAAACTCTCCAGGCGTCTGATCGTGGAGGTTTATCGTTTGTACTTATAGCTATTATTACATTGATAAGATATTAAGATGTGATGAAGAACAGACATCTGGGCTTGGCTGGTATTTTTTACTGGCCCAATAACAAAATCGACTTGTCCAGTCCCCTTAATTATCCATTGACGATGTTTACAGTGAACCATCATGATGGACGATGATGTCGTCCATGTCTCATTATAAGCATTTTTAAAGACATTTACATAGCCCATCTAAATGCTGCATACTATTTGTGCCAGGAAAAATGTGAGATTGCAGAATAAATGGATCTAAACTAGACCTGATCTGAACAGAGTCACGGAACACAAATTTTACAAAAGAAATGTGCTAAAACTTGTGCATAAAAGTGTGGGAGGAGAACGACCAGGGTTCGTACAGATTTTCTCTGGAGGTTTTCCATGACTGTTCCATGACCCTTAACAACATTTCCAGGACCCCAATGCCATCATTTTTGAGATTAGGCCGACTGTAGTCGAGACCAGAATACTAGAGAAAGACCAATGATACTGAGACCACGACCAGGGCACCTCCTGACTTGGCTACAAACTCAGACATTTTGAAAAAGGTGACAGTTTACCGGCAAGATGCCCTGCGCACGCTCCTGTGCACGTGCCACAGAGCATCACTGAGCAAAAACAACTGGTGAATCACTGGGAATTGATAACAGTGTCACACACATTGCAGCCTGATATATCATTATGAATCAGTTTCTAAAGTGCTTCTCATGAATTGTGTGTCTGACAGATGTGACAATGTCAGATACATTTAAGTGGGGGTTGGTATAAGGTATGGGGTCCCCCCAACACAATTATAGCTTATCATCCTTATTTTATTTATTCATTTTTATTATTATTTTAAAAAACAACTATGGACTGCATTTTCTTTGGACATTAAAACCTTTCTTTTTTATATGTTCACGTTTCTAAACTAATCCTATACCTGCCCCCTGCTGGCCAGCCCTCACACCTGTCCAACAGAGCTGTGCCATCAACCAATTTGATGCAACCATCATATCGTAGCCTCTAAGCACTAACACTGGCAACTAACTCCTTCACCTTTCATGGGTCGACTGTTAGATCTGTGCCGTTAGTGAACTAGAGCTTCAGCTACATTTGAACAATCCGTCCTTAAACAGGGGAAAGGGAAGTGACATCACCAACAGCTGTTTTTCTTCTTCTTTAAAGTTATTGGTGGAGCAGGCCAAACAAAAGTGCATGTCGCCCCCTAGTGTCCAACAACAACATAGTGTCCAAACAGAGACATTTAAGGAGAAAAATAAATCCAAATGATCACTCATGAAATGCGAAGGGAACGGAAACAATCATCTCAGCAGCATGAAATAATAAGAGTTTGTTTGAGCTCCGTTGATCTGCTCCTGAAGAAGAGTTTTAGACTTTTCTACTAAACAAAACCAGGGCCTGAGCAAAGGATGTCGAGGCTTCTAAAGCAGCTCAAGGTGAGCTCTTAACAGTGGTGTTATCTGAAGTTAGGTATAAAAAAATATTAGTAGATATTATTTACAGTTCTGTCAGGCTGGTGTTTCAGCTGATCAGACGCGTCACACAAACATCGCAGGACAGACTTTTTGCGCTTTGGATGGACGAGCGGGAGGGCATCCTTAATAATCGTTTGTTCTCGATTATGCTATTTTTGTGATCGTCTCGTGTAATAATCGAAATCGTAATCGAATTTCGTTTAATTGCACAGCCCTAGGTTGGATATGCTTTGTGTCAATAGTTTCTAACTGTAGTGAGCAGTGACTAACTAAAACAAAGGCAGGATAAAATACTAATCCTATCGCACGCCTGGCATTATAGCTTTGTTACTTTTATAATTTTGATAATACTGCTGTGAAGGCGATCCTCCGGAGATGCGCCTTTAACCTACTCTGACCACGGAGACGATAGGACTAATGCAACGTTGAAAAGACGCGATCGTGATAAAAGTAAACGATAAACAGCGTAGAAACAAGGTCCTTGATTCTTTACTCGCCTGAGGAAAAGTCCATCTCCAACTTCACGTTGTCTGCAAAGCTAAACTTTCGTTTCTCCGCTTTGCTTCCTCTGGTCTTGTGTTCGTGTTATTATTATGAAGCAGCTCCAATCATTTCCTCCATAAGCGCATTATTGTCATCATTTCAGCTCGAGTTGCCTGTTCACGGAGCCCAGCTCCTTCAGAGCAAACACAGGTGGGACCTGTCGCCGCTACAGGCCGAACCACTGCCTGAAATAAGTTTCTCAAAATTCCAAAACTTTTCCAGACCTGGAAACTTGATTTTAAAATTCTGTGTCTTTTCCAGGACTGTATGAACCCTGCTATACACTGCGTTCCAAATTATTATGCAAATTGTATTTTTGTGTCAAAGAGGTAAAAAAAATAAAATATAATAATGAAACTCATGGATGGTTTTGTGTCTCGGGGCTCTATGAATCACTGACATTAATCTCAGAGACCTGGGATGATTAGTTTTCAGGTTAAGCCCAGTTAAGGGAAAAACTACTGAAAAAGGGTGTTCCACTTTATTAAGCAGATCATCATTTTCAAGCAATATAGGAAAGAAAAAGGATCTTTCTGCTGATGAAAAGCGTGACATAGTTGAATGTCTTGGTCTAGGTATGAAAACCTTCAATATTTCATGAAAGATGAAGCGTAATCATCGTACTGATAAGAGATTTGTGGATGATTCAGACACACTCGGGTTTGTGCAGATAAAGGCACAATATGGACGGTTTCTGCCAGACAAACACATCAGATTAAGAGAACAGATGCTACAAAGCAGCAGGCAGGTATTTGAAGCTGCTGGTGCCTCTGGAGTCTCCCGAACATGAAGACGTATGACCCTCCAGAGGCTGCAGTTGTGCATAAACCTTCTATCCGGCCTCCCCTAAACTGTTCATTTAAGCTGATGAACAGAAACGGCTGCAGTGGATCAGAAATACATGAGACTCATTTTCAAACAGTCTTGTTCACTGATGAGGCCGTGTGACTCCGGATGGTCAGATGGATGGAGTAGTGAATGTTGGTGAATTGCCACAATGTCCCAACAAGGCTGTGACGTCAGTAAAGAGGGGGCGGAGTCATGTTTTGGGCCAGAATCATGGTGAGAGAGCTGGTCGGCCCCTTTAGGCTCCCTGAAGGTGTGAAAATGACCTCTTTCTGACTGACCACTGTCTTCTATGCTACAAAAAAAGCTGTAAAGAAAACCTCTGCATCACTGGCTGCTATGGGCATAAAAGGAGAGAAACTCATGATGTGGACCCCCTCCTCCCCTGAAATCAGCCCTATTGAGAACCTTTGGAGCCTCAACAAAAAAACTTCTATGAGGGTGGGAGGCAGTTTTCATCCAAACAGCAGCTCTGGGAGGTTATTCTAACATCCTGCAAAGAAATCCAAGCAGAAACTGTCCAAAAACTCACAAAACGTTTTTCCATGTGGCTAAAATGTCCAGATATTTTAGTCGACAAAAACATGCACCAAACAAAGAATTTAAAGAATAATTTCCTTTCCTAACTTTGAGTGAGGTTCTTAGATAGTGTGCAAAATACGGGGGGTGCGGGGGGTCCGACCCACCTGAGTAACCCATCAGGGTTGGGGCACGATCTCGAGGGCGAAAGCAAACGTGGAAGATAGAGCAAAGGTGCAGACACAAGCGCACTCTGCACTCTCACCGGTGGTGTATGTGAGCTGGGCCAGAGGCACCTGAAGGGCCCATCGCGGGAAGGACACATTGTGCCGACTCAGTATGAAAATACTGTCAACATAGATGGGCGCTGGCTGCTCTGCTTTTTGGCCACAACACTAGAGGCCGCCATTGCTCCGCCATTGCTGTAGTCCTACCTCCATATCATCATCCATAAAAACAACTTTAAAGCCTGGTCCCAATTTTTTGGAACTATCTAGAGCTAGATATTTCTCCTGTGACAACGCTGGGTTAGTTACAATTAAAGGGACCAGGCTGGTTTTCGTAAGAAGAATTTTAGAAATCTCATACTTAATGAGGGTCGGACTCTACAGTGAAGATCCCGCCCTTGTGCCTTATGCCTAACTTCATCAGAGCTGGGGAGGAGGAGTCTGTAAATCCGCCATGATTTCCCCCATGAACATGGTCATTATGGTAAACGGGGAGGAGTGAGCAGACGCTGTCCATTTATACTATATACAGTCTATGATGGCACATTGGCCTACTACACAAACACAATTTAAGTAGAGTAATTTGCTGACGGTCCCTAAATCTGACCGGCCATTAGTCTACGAGCGTTAGCCTCTTCACAGCCGCTCCAGCTCCCGCTCTGAATATCCCCCAAATATCCAACTAACTTCACTGGACCGGACATTATCATCAATCAGCTTTTTTTTAATTCTAATTTTTAATTTTTTGATTTTTGTCACTTTTTTTGCTGGATTTTTGTCTTTTTTTCTGCTGGATTTTTGTAATTTTTTAATGGATTTTTGTAATTTTTTAATGGACTTTTGTCATTTTTTTAATGGATTTTTGTCATTTTTCTGCTGGATTTTTGTCTTTTTTTTGCTGGATTTTTGTCTTTTTTTTGCTGGATTTTTGTCTTTTTTTGATGGATTTTTGTCTTTTTTTTGATGGATTTTTGTCACTTTTTTGCTGGATTTTTGTCTTTTTTTTGCTGGATTTTTGTCTTTTTTTTTAATGGATTTTTGTCACTTTTTTGATGGATTTTTGTCTTTTTTTCTGCTGGATTTTTGTCACTTTTTTGCTGGATTTTTGTCTTTTTTTTGATGGATTTTTGTCACTTTTTTGATGGATTTTAGTCACTTTTTTGATGGATTTTTGTCTTTTTTTGCTGGATTTTTGTCTTTTTTTCTGCTGGATTTTTGTCTTTTTTTTGCTGGATTTTTGTCTTTTTTTGCTGGATTTTTGTCTTTTTTTGATGGATTTTTGTCTTTTTTTTGCTGGATTTTTGTCTTTTTTTGCTGGATTTTTGTCTTTTTTTTAATGGATTTTTGTCACTTTTTTGCTGGATTTTTGTCTTTTTTTTGATGGATTTTTGTCACTTTTTTGATGGATTTTTTTAAAGGCAACAAATAATCGTTTGAATAATCGTGATTTCAATTATGACAAAAATTATCGTGATTATTATTTTTTCAATAATCGAGCAGCCCTACCGGCCTGTCAAGGGTCCCATTTTGGCCGGGAAACTACCGTATTCTGCCCCTCTTCTCAGTCACTGTAGCCACGACATAGCGGCCATTTCAATGACGGCAGGAACGACTGAGTGGACCAACTCTACAGTGAAAATAAATACAACAATTCTCTCCACAATTCTATGCAGCCATTTAAACTAATCTGTTTTGATTTCATTTACTTTGTAATTACAATGGTTTTCCATCTGTTTTCTTTAAATAGTTTGTTAAAAAAAAAATGAACCCAGTCGGAGCTGCTCTTATTGATCCACAAACACAACGCCCAGTCACATATGGAAACAGGAAAGTTAAAAATAGTTAATAAAAATAAACCACAACTTCAATCACCAATAATCACTTTATTATAATTGTATATATCTCTCATACACAATATAAATGTCTTCAGGACAATTTTTCCAACATGATTCAAATCTGTTTTCAAACATGTAAATACACAACTTTTGTAATGAGCATTTGTACAGGATTTTAATGTTGAAGATGATATAGTTACTAACAGTAAAATGTCACCTCACTTCAGATTAAATGTTTTTCTATGATGAACACAACATAATAATCCAACAATCATTACATGGTTAATGTTAGTTTCATATCCCACACTTTTGTCTACCATTTAAAAAAGAATAATATATCTAACTGTTGCATTGGTTTGTTACATATACACTTTATCGTCATTATGATTCAACTTTTCAAGTTTTCACATCACGTTTGTGCTGATATAGTTGCACTTACACACATTTTTCATATTCAATCTGGAAAAAATCTCATCATTCCTTATATTGTTCCTTGGATTGACATGGCAAAATAAAAATAAGATCATTTCCATTGATATCGATATGCAGCATAGTTTGTCCATTCAAGATAAAGTAAAGAATAAAAGAAAGAAAAACAAGAAAGAGGAGTATTTGGCTCATTATTTTCTCTATTTTCCTTTTTTAATTTGTGTTTCTTTTTACATTTCTGATATTGAGTACAAATGTATTGATTGTACAGATTCTTCATCTATTTGTACATTTCCTCCAAGTTTTTCAGTGCCTCCTCAAGCTTGACTTTTTTCCAATCCTCAGGAATTTTTCCTCTACCTTCATATTTTAAATGATAGAACTCTTCTATCTCCTTCTCAAAGGTGCACACGACCCACTGCCAATAGGACATCTGATACAGGTCAGGGATGATGCTCCATGTGTCATATGGAGGGCCTGCAGTACGGTATGATTTGAAAGGCACTGACCAGTATGGACGTGTTGATTGTTTAGAACCAAAGCTTTCATTGCCTGCAACTTGTGTTGTGCAGAAGGCCAGAGACACCTCCTCTGTGTCCCCGTAGTGGCAGCCTGAGACCGAACAAGAGCGATGAAAAGGAGTGCTATGATCCATACCTCCGTCTTTAGCACTTTTATGATCTTTCATGGTGTTAGTGCAAACTGCACGACAGAAAGGACATTTTTCCCAGCAGCAGTCACACAGCTGATCGATGAGGATCTGGTCTGGCCTCTGTCTGACCAGCTTTATCCCTCTCAGGACTAACCCCAGCCCTAACCCTAACCCAAAGAGTATTTGAATAGTGCTAGGGTGAATGTTGCTTCTGCGGAGATGTGCCAGTTCGTCCACTGAGAGATTGGCAGAGATGGAGTTTAGTCCTTTCTCTATTCCTTCCTTCAGAAAATCAAAGTTGTCCACATCAGCAAAGCTTTGAGGATCTATTGTTCCAAATGTGAGTCTGCCTTTTATGGATCCTCTAAACTCCTGCAGCCACATGCTTATGTCTCCATTCTGTTTTTTAGTTGTCTCTGATGCCTCGTGAAGAGCATGAAGAATCTGTTTTTGGATGTGAGAGATTTTCTGTTTGAAGAAACTGTGGTATTTATCCTTGTACTTGGATTGGAGGAGATTTTCCACTTCTTCTCTGATGAAAGTCTCAGTGTAGGTTTTTGGATCGCTGATGTATGTAATATATCTTTGAAATTCTTTCTTTTCTGCCAGTGACTTTAATATGTGTTTCTCCAGGTTGAGTCTGTTTTCTTTGAACGCTGGGACATTACATCTCATGTCTCCAGCGATGTCAATAGCAGTCTGGTTACACGCAGCTTCAGTCATGGAGGTCTTCAGTTTCTCACAGATCATTTCAGCGAGAACAACTGCTGAGGAGCTTCCTCTGCAGAAACTCCTGAAGACACTGTAGTATTCATCTTTCTTACTTTCTAAATATGTGTGGACATCATTGTTTTTGACAAACTCAGAATGAGACTCTAAGATCCACCGTTGTGTCCTGTCAAACACAAACAGGATCAGATCGACTTTAAACTCTTTCTTTAAAGGGTATTTCCATTGTTTTAATGATTCAAATTCAGTAATGGATGTGAAAACATTGGAGCTCATTTCACTCAGGTAAGATGAACTGTAGCCTCTTTCTGCCACTGGGTTTTTCTTTATTCGTTCTGAAGCCTGTTTTTCCACATCTGTGATGAGGTTTCTCATCTGCTCTTGGTCTTTATGTGGAAGACGACCATCTAGGATTGGAGATCTTTTAATATTCTCTTTATCCCTCTTGCTTACAAGGTGCTTTTGACCAACATACTCAGTATAATCTCCATGTTCAGACATTGTCTTATACCATTGTGAACGTTTTTGAGATGTGATTAAGCCATGTTCAAATCCCAGCTCAAGAATGGCCTGAGTCTGATCCTTCTCTAGGTTGATCTTTTCAGCGGGTGTTATGCCTCTGGTCAGTTCAGAGACCCATGTCTCCCAGTACACATTAAATTGTTTACGTAGTGTCTCATCATCAGGTAAGTTGTTTTTCAATTTAAGAGCGAGCTCTTTGCTCTTCTGTAGGAGGTTCTTCTCAAATGCTGTCTTTCGTTCGTCAACCTCTTTACTTGCTTTCTTCTGTTCGATCACATTATTTAGTTTTTTCTGAAGTCCTCGAACCAGTGCATCCAGAAAGTGTTTAATTTTGAGATCATGTTCGGCACGCCACTGAATTAACATGTCTTTGTTGTTTTCGCCCGCAAAGTACTTTGTCATCGAATCTTTAACATCATTATATTTATTGGTAACTTCTTCATAGAGAAGAATGTCTTCAACAATACCAAGTTCTCCATTTGTAATTTTTGTATAAAGTTTCTCTTCAATGTTCAACATCTCACTTCTCAAAGCCCAGGTCCAGTTTCCATATTGAATTTCAAGTTTTCTGTAAACAGCGATCTCCAGAGTGTTTTTGAAGCTGAACACAAAGTTCTCGTTTAAAAGAGCGTTCCACAGATCTTCGACTTTAGTTTTGAACTCAGAGAGAGCAACACCAGGAGATTTCTTTGCTTTCTCGAGGATAAAGCTCTTCAGATCTTGGACACATTCACTGTATCCTGGATTTGGAGGAGCCATCGGAGGACTTCCCTCCCACAGCTGAGCAAAGTACTTCACATCTTTCTGAATGTCAAACTCAATGATGTCATTAAAACTTTCAGCATCACAAACTTCCTCTTTAGCCGCGAGTTGGACCATCATATCCAGTTTTTCTAGCAGTTTCTTTTTTCCCTCCATGTTTTTCTCTGAGGCACTGACATCAGAAACATTTTGGTGAACGAACACACAGCTCGGTGAAAGTCTAACTTTCTTCATCCTCATGAAAGCCTGGACCACAATCTGCAGAACGTCCTGCATCTCAGAGGGATTCTCTCCATAGATGTTCACCAGAGTCATGTTTCCCAGACCAACAACAAATGTAGCAAGCTCATTGTCGTGATGAATGGTTTTATTTCCATCTAACTCCAGAGCTCGCAGCCCCTCAGTGTCCACCACAAGAATGTAGTCCCACTGAAAATCTTTCTTCATGTCTTCTGACAGTTTGAGCAGCTGCATGAAGGCTCCTCTGGTGCATCTGCCTGCACTGACTGCAAACTGGAGTCCAAACATGGCATTGAGCATCGTGGACTTCCCACTGCTCTGTATCCCCAACACGGACAGAACAAAGACCCTCTTATTTCCCAGTTTCATCATGACCTGATCAACAACACCTGAGATCCAAGTCAAAGGTACGTGACCTGCATCTCCATCCATCAGCTCCATTGGGTGTCCTGAGATCATCAGCTCTGCTGCCAGCTCTGGGTATTTAGACCAGTCAGTCGACTCCTGTCCTGGAGGTTTATGTAGACTCTGATGGGCTTCACAGATCTGAGCCATTTCTCTGAAGATGTGCTCCAGGCCACATGTGGCAGACTGAAGGTCCCTACTGAGTTTTACAAGTTCTTCTTCCTTGGACTTTAACTCATTAGATCTGCTAGAGGTTTCCTTGTAGTCTGGGTCCTCAGACCTCTCCTTATCTTCAGACTGCTTCTTTAGGTCTAACACCTCCGACCACTTTTTGTTATAGTTTTGTTGAATTGGAGAAAGACGATTAATGGCATAATCATCTAATAAGATCTGAGTCCATTTGAGGAAATACTCTCTCTCTGGTTGATCTAAGGGATAGAGTTGCTCAACAAAATATACCATCAGTTTACGACAGAACGCTGTGCACTGATGTTCTCGTAGTTTCTGACAGGCATTCAGCTTTTTACATCTTTCCTCCTCAACATTTCCTTTGAGACGATAGAGCTCTTTGTTTATTCTGCTCCACTCATGCCACATTTGGCCTTGACATGGGAGCAATTCCCTTTTAACTTCAGACCCAGAGACAGATTTCATTATTGTCATAATTGTTTGTGCTGAAGAAAAGCCTTTTTTGCAGCAGGTGTCATGTTCGTCCACTCTGAGTTTAGTGTCTGACATGGATTCAAGCTGAAAGGACTCATGTGGACCAGATAAAATATCTCTGATGATTGTCTTCAGGTCTTGAGATACGTCTGACTGGCTTTTGTCTTTAAGACCGACTACATATGTCCCTTTCTTGTACTGAATTACACACTTGGCCTTGTTTTCAATAAGTGCTATGAGAGGTTTTGGAAATTCTATTAAACGGTTGATCATTGCAGCACTCTCATGTTCCCGATCCAATGTTGACACAAAAACCACATTGAGTGAAGCCTTGTCCATCAGTATTTCCAGCTGTCTGTCGAGAGTCAGACCATCTCCGTGAAGATTACAGAAGGCCACACAGTCAGTGAAGCTGTCGTTGGGTTTTCCAGAAGGACAGTACCAGGCGATCTCTGCTACACCATCCAACAGGAGGCGCTTTTTAGAGCTGCCAGTGCAGTTTCTGTGGAAGAAGGTGCTGTGGTGATCATGGATCACAGTGTTTAACAGCTGAGATTTGGACCCAGACAGAGAGCCCAGACGGAAACACAGCACCATCGGAGTCTTTGCTTCGCAGATGGACATCGACTTCATGGTCACTGTGGTTTCATTATCTTTGGTTTCACTTTTCTTCCAGGTTTTTTTAATCTGTTGAAACGTCCACAGAGGACACTCGATGTCCCCTGTGAAAGGGTCAGGCACCAGCAGAGGTAAGGCGTACTGACACTGGGACAGTTTAGTGATCATTTTCTGCTTTAGAAAGCTGTCTGAGCAGTGGAACACCGCCATCTGGAGGTCCAGAGGATGGATGTTGGTCTGTTCTGACATATTAGATATGCTCTCAACTGTGGCAAATAAATCATCTGTCTCTACATGTTTGCATACATTAGTGTTGTCCTGTTTGGCCTGAATGTACCTTGTCCTGTAGTCTAACATCATCAGTTTGTGAAGATAAACAGAGCAGAGGTCACTTTCACAAAGCTCTTCATGTTTCAGAGTCGATTTGATCTGAAGAAACTCTGTAGAGGTCAGTTTATTCTGAGATCTGTCCTGGAGGTGGAGTCTTCTCAACAGGTCCGTCACAGACGTCTGGAAAAGAGGAAAACACAATTCAAAAATGAATTTGAATTTACTGGTATAAATACCATCATTTTAATTTGTATTTATACGGATACCATGTCTTGGTCCTTTCCCACATTGGAATCTAGATCAAATAAGAACAATGTTAGAGATTATTTATTGATGATGGAACAGTTCATTGAAGTTAATTTAGGGGCAAATCTTCCATCATTGTACCTTTGTAAATCCCCCACAATGGCTATAACAAGTACTATAATGTCATATTATAATGTTCTTCTTAGCGCTTGAGTGCCTCTGAAGATATGAAGAAAACTGCTCAGAGTCCTGCTCATTAATATTTCATAATGTAGCTACAATAAGGCCCATTAAGAAAACACAACCATTTATTTAAAAATGTTATTTCTGTTTTAGATATTCCTCGTCTGCTCTCAAAAGTAAAACCTCTTAATAAACCAGGGAGTTTTCAGGAGTGTTTTAGTTTTATCGTCTTCATGCCTCTGCCAACCGTCTCCCTGGAGACTCACAGGAAAGGGGCGGAGTTAAATGGTCCGCTCAGACAGAGTGAGAGAAAGGCACAGGAGCAGAAACTCTTAAAACACAACACCTTTGTGAAGCAGCAGATCGTCAGAAAGTCTCTGCTTCTCCACTGGTGTCGTTTCACTGCAGAGCGTCTGAAGCTCTGATAAAATGGCCACACGTTGGGGGGACACAGAGCGGCGGACTCCAGTTGACCATTTAGATTGAGCCTTTTTCCAAATTGTCTGTTTATAATAGCATGAATCAATTGGATTTATTGCCCAGCCCTACTGCGGGCTGAGCTGAAACTTAAGTATTGATAACGAAGCCTTACGGATGAGAGCTGAAACGTTCTACACTTCAACTACAGAGTACAGAAGAACACTCAGGAACCTTCATTAAAGATATTAAAACTTTTCACTCTGATTCATGTCTTTGTAGCAGAAATAAAATGATGGCATAACATGTTGTATGTATGTATGTCATATATTGACTCCGAAGGATGTCCATGACAATGATATGAGCTTTACCTACATTTTATCATGTGGTATGCATTGATGGAAGAGTTTGAAAAACACGTATGTTTTTACCAACATAAAGAAAATTGATGCATAACTACTGCAAATTATTTACATTGTTTAGGCAGTTTATCTTGTATTTGTTTGACAAGCCTTAAACTGTGATTGATCTAGTCCCTGGCGAGTGTAAAAACTCAGTGCTACCCTCTTGTCAAATGTTTACCCTTACCTGCTTTAGGGGATTCTTTGGCCGTGGTGGTAGTGATCACAGTGGAGCTCTCTCGGCTCAAGCCGTGTTCTCCACAGTCACACAGGACCCTGATGGAGTAGGCTGTCTCAGGTTCAAGTCCAGGGATCACCGTCTCCTCAGACTGGGACTGCTCTCTCTTCCACTGGATCTTCTCCTGAGTTTGTCCGTACTCGACGATGTAAGAGTGAATGTTGATGCCCTGTGTCACCTGTGGCCTCCTCCAGCAGACTCTCATCTCTGTGGAGGAGGCGGTTCCTCTGAGCTCTTCTGGTGGTCCACAGGGGGAGGTTCTGATGGAGGTTTTAGGGGCAGCAGCAGGTCCCACTCCCAGATCAGTGACGGCTCTCACTCTGACGCTGTACTCAGTGTTGGGGCTCAGACCAGTCACAGTGACCTCTCCAGCTTCAGCCTGAGGTCGCTGGTTCCATTCCTCCTTTCCTTTATCACAGAACTCCACTCTGTATTCAGTGACGCTGTGCGCCCCCTCTGACGGGGCACTGAAGTGCAGGCTCACTGAGTTGTGTGTTAATTCACTAACTGTCACTGCTCCAGGTTTACAAGGAAGCTCAACGTTCTCACTGACCCTCTTTCCGTGTTTATACAGGCAGATGGCCGAACCTTCTTGGTTCTTATCTGTTAAACCCACGGCCAGGAACTGAAGGTTCTTTCTGTCCCTGTCCTTGTTGGCTTCCGCAAAATCACTGAAAAGCGTAGCCTTATGTCTCACTGAGTCGATCACATCATTAGAGCTGTACCAGCGTCTTGGCTCCAGAGCTTCAGAGCCCTCGGACTGAGATCCTCTTAAGTATTGGTCTAGCTCTGAGAGGAATGGCTCAGAGCAGTCTAGAGAGGTGAACATGAAAACCAGGGCAGTCTCTGAGTCGGACACTTTGTCTGAGAGAGTGTTTTCAGAGGAGACAATTTCTGTGTTTTTCATGAGTTTTACGAACGATTTGATGATGTTGACCTCCTTATGTTTCTCTTTCATCCACTGGTTCAGGCTGTTGCTGTTGAACGGACTCTCAGCAGCCTTCTTAAGGACTTCTGCCAGAGCCGCCTCCTCCTCTCCTCCTCCACGGATTGATGGCAGCTTCTGGGATAATGTCCCTTGAAGTCCCAGCTTAAATTCTGAGAACAGAGCTCGGAACCTTTTGATTTTTTTGGAAAGTTGTGTGAAGTTTTGGCATGCAGGACTCTTCAGGACATCATTGCACCACATTTCCAGCTCAGTGAAACCTTCAAGGATGTTCTCAGCCTCAGTGACAAGCCTCAGGCTGATCTGTCGGACCAGCTTAGAGGCTTTAGAGTCCAGAGCGCTAAGTGGCAACAGATGCACAGTCACAGGAACAACATTCTCTTTTTTGGGGCCGAGGAGTCTGGGCAGGTCTTGATAAACTCTAACAGCTTCTTCAAACGTTGTTGGACTTTTCTCCAGAAGGAAATCTCCATAAAATATGCAGGAGAATTTGTTCACCTTTTCTATGTCATTATCTTCCATTTTCAGAGCTCCGCCTCCACCACTGGAGATTGAAGGTATTTTTTCAATCATCATCTTTAGATTCCCCTCAATGTCTTGGACATTTTCTCCTTCAGAAGTTTCTTGATCAAATACAAAGAAGGCCTGAGCTCCGTAGAGGATGGCCGTCACTACATGAGTCGCTAAACCTTTGTCCATGACTTCGCAGTGCTTTATATTTCCTTTTCCGAGCTGATCCATGGTCAGAGCTTTGAACACGGTGGTAGTTTTGTACTGCAGAGTGACTCTGGCCAGTTTGGTCGACCTTTTATTATCTGTCAGATATTTCGCTGATCCTTCGACATTGACAAGGCCACAAAGAAAACTGGCTTTAAGTGAAGCATCTACTCCCAGTGAAGAGGACTTATCGGAGATAGACTCAGACGCCACAATCTTAAACTCAGTGTTGGGTTTGGGGGTCACGCTCATGTCTTGGTCCAGCTTCTCTTTGTCCCACAGAGTTACGCCTGAAAGAGAAAGATAAAGACTGTAAGACATGCAGGTCCAAAAGATTCAGGTATTATTTCCATTGTTTACATTTTGAAGATAAAATAAAAAAACTAAAAGGTCTCAGCAAAACTTTGTGTATCGTAGCCCTCCATATTAAGCAAGCATTACAAGACGTGGGAGTAACCCACATAACACCAGACTCGGTTCGCCAAATCCGCCCTGGAGTCAGAACTGCTCGGCGGATGTGTTACTGCGGATCCACTTTCATGACGCACTCCCACTGAAACCCGCTGTCAAAGAGCGCCTCCGCTTCAACTTCACCAAGCAAAGAAGTTTGTCTGGTGTTGTTTTTAACTGACGTTCTTTGCTTTTACGTAATTGATGTAGTTCAACTACGAAGGTGTTCTAACTTCTCATAAATGCAGAACTATGGGCGACTACTTCAGACTGGAGCTACACAATTACAGGTTGGTTAAAAGTAAGTTTTGTTTGTTATATGTTATTTGTTAGACTACCATTCTATCTGTCCTAAAGCCTTTGTTCATGTCGCGATGTAGCCTCTGTTTCAACTAGTTACTGCTTGAATCTGTTTTTTGTTGTAGAACTTTGTAATTTTGTAAATCACTGGGACAATGGGACAATGTACATTAAGGAACATTAGGACAATGTAAATGTACCCGAATTAGCCAAAAGGCTAGTTTTCACCGGTAGTCCCCCTGCCAGATCTCATAAAGCAACCTAAAAAATAAAAAAAAAATCACATACTACAGTAAAATACAATATAAAATGGAACAGTGTAGCAGACATAACAATAAGATAACCACATAGCTTATATACACACACACTCAAATAGTAGTTTCACAGATTTGCGTCTCAACTAGCCATTTTTTGGCACTCAATTTAAAAGACTGATAAGATGGAGCCTCTCTTACTGATGAAGGTGCTGTGTTCCAGTGAAGGAGAAAACAGTCTGACTGAATGCGGATTTCCTCAAGGGGATAGTGCAGTCTCCTCTGGTGGTGCCTCTGGTGCTTCGGTTTGACTGGACAGTGATGAATGTGGAAATAGGGGGTGGAGCTAAATTGTGCAAAATTTTGTAAACTGAACAGATATGGTGAAACTTCAGTAGATTGTCCCAGCTTAAGAGCCTGTGTATTTATTTTAGACTTATATGTCTCCCAGTGTTTGTTGGTCGGAAAAGTCCGGTCCAAAGAAATAAATCACTCCAATTCGAGTTATTAGTTGTGTTACTTAACTGAATTACCCTGCAAAAAAATGAAAAAAAGTTGCATTTTGCAGGTTTTGTCACTTGATCATAGCCTCACTACCGCTCCCTTTCCAAGCTACATTGAGCCTTGTTGATTGTGCATTCGTAGCACACAAAGCAATCTTTGATCTTATTTAAGTTTATATTCAAGCCGAATGGTGTGTAACTATTTAATTTATTAGAAGCGACTCTTCGTTTCCATTTTTTTTCATCTTTTTGAATAGAACACTGATAAGACTGATTTCTCTGACACGCTGCACCTCATGCTTGTTACATACAGACATTTTGGCCGTCTTAAATCCACCGCACCATCTGCAATGAAAGCTTAGAAAAAAACATGCTCATGTATACAGGCTGCCACTGAAGCACTGCTGCGTAGCATGACACTGATTACATCATTCAACCTTTGTACAAGCCTAATTGCAAAACCGGTTTATCTTCCAAATACTTCTAATGCCCCTGCCTTCAAATGGAATGTCCTGTGCTAATCTGAGTTGACACAGACAATTGTACCAGTGCACACAGACTGACAATGTACTCCTCATTCAAACGGTGTATAAACCTGTACATCAGATTTCTCATGAGAGCATCTAAAGCACAAACATGAGCCTGAGAAAACAGCGGACTGGCACTTGTTTCTCTTGGCTTTTTCAATATGATTCTGAATACATCATTATGAACAACTCTGAGCTTTTTCATAGGAGCCTTTTTAAATCTGCTCAACAGTGGGCTGTATACAAAAGAGTGCAGTATGTTCTGAACAGTTCGGTTTAGGAATTGGCAATTTTCTGATCAGAATGTCCACTCGGACATTAAGTCTACGACACTGATGATTAAAGCTGGAGTATCTGATTTTTCCTGTTCAAACTTTGACATTTTTAGTTTTGGCCCAAACTTCTACCTCTTACAATCCCTCCTGCACATCCGAATTGTTGAAGCATATTAATTATGTGCATGTTTCACACCCGTTTACACCTTTGAGCGGTGGCAAAGTGAAGCGGCAGGACCACTACTATTTTAGATTCTTCTTCTATCTTTCATGGCCCAATAAACATTGGGGTAAAGACAATGTTTTTCTGCTCTGTTTACAATGTACACTGTGGTGGCAAAAATAAATATACTCTCTAACAACAAAAAGGCTTTAATGTCATCATCATCACAGTATAGATCTGTGATTGAAGTGCCCCAGATATTTGGTTTATAAAAACTAAGAATAACAGGTTAATTTTCCAGATAGGATGGCCCTTTTCTACTAAAACAAATGAAGGCATTAATCAACTGGCTATACCTGAAATATGTGGAGTGAGGCAAATTTAACATTTAAAAAAACATGTACACAACATGTTTATTTTGGTCGATGGCCTTTATCCAACAGTCTGATGTGAGTTGAGGTGTAGTTGTTGTGAGGTTGTACCTGGGACCAGTTTGTCGCTCCGACAATCGTAGAAAATCCCGAGGCTGAAAGGCCTCCCCACGGCCACAATCTCGATGGGCTCCATCTGCACAAGATTAGATTCGTCAGAGTCGACCTTATTGTCCCAGTAGAGAAATTACTGTTCTCTGCATTTGACCCATCTTTCCCCAAGAGCCTCAGGGATTAAACCTGTCAGCAGCAGCCCACCCCTTTACCTTTATAACTGTTACAATTATACAACAACAAGTTCTATCAGAGGAGCCGTTTGCACCAGAGCACATCAGGGCGCCCAGAGGAGACGGGGGAAGCCACTTCCATCCAGGCACCACACCCTGCCCCAGAGGACCAACGCAAAATATACACAAACTAGCAAGTAAAACCAACAATCAGCTAAAATAAGTGAAATAAATGAAATAGTAGAACCAAAACTGAAAATTAAATAATCACTTTATTTTGATCACAATTAATAGAAATAAAATATTAAATATCAGCTAAATGCAAAACTAAAAAAGGCATGGCTTCCTGAGCCAGCTCTTAAGAGCATTAATTATGTTTATAATACATAATAATAATAATAATAATAATGCATCGGTTTTATATAGCGCTTTTCTGGACACTCAAAGACGCTTTACATTGCATTATTTATTCACTCCATACTCGGTGGTGGTAAGCTACGATTGTAGCCACAGCTGCCCTGGGGTAGACTGACGGAAGCGAGGCAACCAGTCTGCGCCATCGGCCCCTCCGACCACCACCAACCACTCACTCACTCACTACATTCGCTCGGCTTCCTGGTGTTACCAAACGGTCTCCCATCCAAGTACCGACCAGGCCCTTCCCTGCTGAGCTTCCAAGGTCTGACGGGATTGGGCAGAGCAAAGGCGGTATGACATAATAATGACAATATCACGTCATCACTAAGCTTAATTAGAATAGAAAAGAAAAACTTTATTGTCTACCATGCACAGAAAGCAGAAATGTGCCTTAGGCTCACACATTCAAATACATTTTCCCCGCAAATATATATCAAAATCCATAATACATTAAAGTAAACAAAATCAGTTAATTGCAGACACAGCAGCAGCAGATTCACCTCATCAAAAGAAACAGGAACAGACTGACTGAACGACATTAGGGTTTACAACTTATTCAGCTCCTTGATGGCAGAGGGCACAAAATAATTCCTGTACACATGCCTTGATGGAAGGAGCTCGAAGTGATGGGACAGTGGATCGTCATCTGTGATCTAATGACAGACACAAGGCTTTACTGTAATGCAAATCGGTTTGTTGTTGGTCTGTGATTCAACTGCCCTGTTTTACAACTCTGCCAAGTTTAGCCGAACCAAGAGACTGTTAATACACTGACTTACAAATTATTATTATAAGGATTTCTAAATTATCAACTCAAATGATAGATAGCACAATGTTCAAACCTTTAAATGTTAGAGGATAATATGAATCTGATTGAAAAAAACTCCCAATGATAACATTTTATTAATTTTATTTAGAAATAAATATAGTAAAAAAAATGTACTGTTCCAAATGATGATGCAATTCATCGAAAGCTTGTAATGTGCAGCACTAGGAGGTCATATTTACTGAAATCAAAAGCTATTTCAAACAAAAACATCTCAACAGGTCAGGTTATATTCTACCATAGGAGCCTTTGTGTGATAGCAGCTTCAAAATTCTTAAATCCATTAAACTTGTGAGTTTTTGGACAGTTTCTGCTTGGATTTCTTTGCAGGATGTTAGAATAGCCTCCCAGAGCTGCTGTTTGGATGAAAACTGCCTCCCACCCTCATAGAAGTGTTTTTCTTGTTGAGGCTCCAAATGTTCTCAACAGGGTTGAGGTCAGGGGAGGAGGGGGTCCACATCATGAGTTTCTCTCCTTTTATGCCCATAGCAGCCAGTGATGCAGAGGTTTTCTTTACAGCAGGACATGGTGCGCTGTCATGCATGAAGAGGATCTTGTTAAGGAAAACACAGCTCTTTTTTTTGTAGCATAGAAGACAGTGGTCAGTCAGAAAGAGGTCATTTTCACACCTTCATGAATCCTAAAGAGGCCGACCAGCTCTCTCCCCATGATTCTGGCCCAAAACATGACTCCGCCCCCTCCTTACTGACGTCACAGCCTTGTTGGGACATTGTGGCCATTCACCAACCATCCACTACTCCATCCATCTGACCATCCAGGGCTACACGGCCTCATCAGTGAACAAGACTGTTTGAAAATGAGTCTTCATGTATTTCTGATCCACTGCAGCCGTTTCTGTTCTTCAGCTTCAATTAACCGTTTAGGGGAGGCTGGATAGAAGGTTTATGCACAACTGCAGCCTATGGAGGGTCCTACACCTTGATGTTCGGGAGACTCCAGAGGCACCAGCAGCTTCAAATACCTGTCTGCTGCTTTGTAGCATCTGTTCTCCTAATCTGATGTGTTTGTCTGGCAGAAACCGTCCATATTGTGCCATTATCTGCACAATCCGGAGTGTGTCTGAATCATCCACAAATCTCTTAACAGTTCGATGATTAAGCTTAATCTTTCATGAAATATCGAAGGTTTTCATACCTAGACCAAGGCATTCAACTATTTCACGCTTTTCATCAGCAGAGAGATCCTTTTTCTTTCCCATATTGCTTGAAAATATGGTTCTGCTTAATAAAGTGGAACGTCCTTTTTCAGTAGTTTTTCCCTTAACTGGGCTTAACCCGACAACTAATCATCCCAGGTCTCTGAGATTAATGTCAGTGATTCAAAGATCCCCAACAACAATACCATCCATGAGGTTTTTTTTTACCTTCATGATACTGAAATACAATTTGCATCATAATTTGGACCACGGTTTAGTCACTTTGTTTTGCTTTCATGCGCGAATTGATACTTCAAAATAACAGCGATTTTCAGTCATGAAGAAAGTTTTATGTCAGTTACACCAGTACAAGTATTTGAGTAACAAAGTACTACCTTCCTCTGCCTGTGTGGAGCTGGGGGCCTTCAGAAGGGGTTAAGCAGGGGCCCTTTGTGTGTGTGGGGCCACCGAAGCTGCGTCCATGATCTGCTGCTGCTGTTCCGTGTGTGACTCTAGATTCAGGAACCTGCTCGACAAGTTTCAGGTCCGCCTCATCAAATGCGTCACTCGCTGCATTTCTGATTTGCTTATTTAATGTGTTGATTATCGCCTGTGTATGAAGCACTTTGGGAATCTGTAAATGTCCTATTTAAATAAAGTTGGAATTGACTTGTCGGCTCTGGATCCACACGGTCGACAGCCAGAGGAGAGCGCAGTGTTCCGAGATGCTTAACCACATCTTGTCAATTATTGTTCACTTACAAAGCTGTGAGCTGTGATACTTTTAAAATAAAACAATCTCATGCACAAAGCATAGAATCAATCAATCAAATCACCCTTTATTTATAAAGCGCTTTTCATACATGTAAAACAAAGTGCTTTAGTCTGTGAAAGGAGGAGCAGGTCCTTCATCCCCACTGCTGTCAGACTGTACAAGACTGTGAAGTAATATGTGCAGTAACCCCAAAACTACGTGCAATAATCTCTTCAGTCCTAGTGCAGGTTATTGACAACCTGCACTAGGACTGTAAACTTTGAACCTCAATATTGTACTTTTTATAGTCTCTTCTAATGTTATGCTATTTTTATTTATTGTTATTTTGTTGTTATAATTCTGCCCCTTAAAGGGACTATAGACGCAAGTTGGACATTTTATACTCACTACTGCCACCTCAGGTCTTACGTGTCACTGCAGCTTCTATATTAAGCTCGTTGGACAGTGCAGGATTTTAGAGGCAGTTGTGGTGAACTTATCTTATTCACACTTGACCCACTCACCTCCCAATGGACACAATGGGCCTCAGCTAACCAACAAACCTGTCTGACAGAATGTGGTATGAATGGTATGAATGTTGAGTGTTTAAAGGAATAGGCCACCGTTTTTTACATACTGAGATATGTTCTTACCTAACCTTAGACGAGTTAATATATCCCCGTCTGGTCTTTGTCCGTGCGCTCACACATACGCAGCCTCTCCCACATGTCACATAGCTCCGAAAAAGCTCACGATAGAAGCTACCAAGCTCTTCCACGCGTTCCCTATTTAAATAAAGTTACGTGAAGTGTTTTCATGCGAAGTATATTTACACAGAAATGTAACATGTCGATTTTATAAGCAGATAAAAAGGGGAACTATATTGTGAGGCGTAATGATACGAGGAGCAAAACGTCCGCGCAGTAACTCCTAAAGACTTCCCCGCTCACTTCCGTCAATAGAAGCTGCGTGACTTGTAGAGAGCGAGCAGAGAACAGTTGAAGAAGCGTGGATAACTTGTGAACGATGCCTTTTACGTGCATCGTGCCGGGCTGTGATAACAAGCAGAAAGTATATAGTGTGGTAATTTTTCACAGATTTCCAACTCACCCCGGACGACGACACAGGACTCAGGAGCTCCACCATGAGGTAGGAATGCGCAGCACTTTCCGAAAATATATTTTCTGCTTGTTGTAAAAGGCTCTGTACAAGTCACGCAGCTTCTATTGACGGAAGTGAGCGGGGGAAGTCTTTAGGAGTTACTGCGCGGACGTTTTGCTCCTCGTATCATTACGCCTGACAATATAGTCCCCCTTTTTATCTGCTTATAAAATCCACATGTTACATTTCTGTGTAAATATACTTCGCATGAAAACACTTCACGTAACTTTATTTAAATAGGGAACACGTGGAAGAGCTTGGTAGCTTCTATCGTGAGCTTTTTTGGAGCTATAGACGGTCGTGTAGACAGGGATATTTTGCTTCCGGAGCAACAGGACCACAAGGGGCGGGACTGTGGAGCTCTATATAAAACAATAAAACGAAGGGCAAAAAATACCTTCTGTGCAACAGGCAGCCATTAGTTTTGGACTTTGGATTAGTGTGAGTATCAATGACACGTCCTCTTCTTTGAGCAATTTCAGATCTGCCTTCGACTCCAACCCCGATATTTATCAATGTTTGCAGAAGAATTGTCATTGCAGGCCTGGTAAGTTCCCACAGTCGGCCTCCAGTCCTCCTCCAAAGCTGGCATCTGGGAAAGCGTGGTGAAGCACAATCACTGGTGCGTCATTAACTTTGTGTGGGACTACAGGACAATAATCCAAAAGATCATTATGCTCCACACACACAAAATCTGATTCTGAGATCTCCTTTAGGCAGTAAACCCCCAAATGCGAGATTTCCACAGCTACATTTACTATAAAATAAAACAACACTGCTGTGGTGAAGCAGTATCAACATTATCTCTCCCATCTGAAAGCTTGCAGATTCCTCCTCAAGAACAACACGAATTCCCTTTCTGTAGGGGACTGTCACAACCAGGGCCGGACTGGGACTGAAAAACAGCCCTGGACTCTGACCAGCCTGGCCCAAATTAGCGTAATTGTGACACTTCCACAAATACATGTTTTAACCTTTTACCCCCCGCCCTAACAATAACGAGTGCATTTTCCCCAGTTCGGATTTGTATTATTATTTTTTTGATCGGCATCATCAGCAAAAAGAGCGGGAAAGGCGGTCGTAGAAACAGAAGCAAAATCATTAATATAAACAATAAATAATAGT
This sequence comes from Gobius niger, assembly GCF_951799975.1. NCBI lineage: Eukaryota > Metazoa > Chordata > Actinopteri > Gobiiformes > Gobiidae > Gobius > Gobius niger. The sequence goes on from NC_136873.1 coordinate 8,173,383, forward strand.
GGTCCCAAAATTGAACCTTATGGTGCACCATACTCCACGGAATTCCTTTTAGATTCATGTTTTTTTTATACTGGGCTTTACCCAAATCTAAAAGCTTCTCGACTGGAGATCAACAATGCAACGCCTCGTTTGAAATCTAAGACCTACAAAAGTGACGGAAACTTTTAGTCACGTCGCCACATTTTTGTCATATTTTTGTTGTTTTATTACTGATTTTTTCTATCATTTTTTGTCCGCGTTTTTCTCATGTTTTTGTTGACTTTTCATCCTTTTTTTCTCGCTATTTTGATGCTTTTTTTTGTAGCTTTTAGATTTGGGTACAGCTCGGTTGAGGCGGGACTGGTGGCCCTTCTGTGCTCTTCCAGAATGGACATATGGCCAGGGTGAAGCTGAATGATGTGACCGCTTCCTTTAACCTCTTAACTCCCGCCTGAACTGAGAGGATCTTTTACTCACGTCATCAGATTTTTTTTCCATATTTTTTTTGTTGGGTATTCAACTCATTTTTGTAACTTTTTTTTTTTCATTTTTTTTTTTGGATCATTTTTTGTCACATTTTTGTATTTTTTTCGTCAAATTTTTGTCAATTTTTGTGATTTTTTTTGTCACATTTTTTTGTCAATTTCTTGAGACATTTTTGTGACATTTTTGCCACTTGTCATCAATTTTTCGTCACTTTTTTGTCACATTTCCATCATTGTTTTCGTCTCAGTTTTTTTTTAACCATATAAATGTTTGTGTCGATAGGAGGAGTAGTTTAGCATCCGCACAGTAAAGTGAAGATTACTGCGCGGATTTCGAACTACCCCTGGTATTATTAGGCCTTACAATATAGTTCCCCCTTTTATCCGTTTAGAAAATCCACATTGTTTAATTTTGTGTGATTATACTTTGTAGTGCAACACTTCACGTAACCATATTTAAATAGGGGAAACGTGGAAGAGCTTGGTAGCTTCTTCCCACAGCACAGGAATGTGCTATAGGATTTTCTGTTACTTGGAAAGAAGCATAAATATCTGATGAAGCATTATGATGACTTGCACACCAGTATTTACGGACATCATGCAACAATTTCATTCCTTTTTTTTTTTCCAATTATTCATATAAAATTCAATTTCAACTTTTCACTTCAACAAAACTTAGGATGTATAAAAACATAAAACTTACCAGATACCACTTGGTTATCCACTCTACTTCTAAAACAAAAAATATACAGCAAGCTCAAATAATAATAATAATAATACTAAAATCCAATATACATTTACGTTGGCTTGTTTTAACCCCTACAGGGCCGAACGAAATTACCTTCAACTTTATTAAGTTTAGGTCTGAAAATGACGTAAGCTGCATTGTCCAAATTCTGCCATTTTTGCACTTGTGACCCGCGCACGTGAACCTTGCGTGCCCTTCGTAGAGGAGCGTAGCACGAGCGTAGGACGAGCGTAAGATGAGCGTAGGAGCGTGGGGCGCAGTGTGGGGACAGGGACCAACTGTCAGCGGCGCCATTACTGCTCCTCCACCTCCTCCACAGAAACTGCTCATAAAGGTATTTATTCATGTTTTTATTTTATTACTCGGTCATTAACACGCAGTGTTTATCCAAATGAGGCTGATTAGGCACAAATAATTAATTAATTTGGTTCTGGCTTCGTGTTTCACTAACACCTTGTTAGCTTCTGTTATAGAAGAGAAAGGGTTAAAGTCTTTTTGACGAGCTGTAGCTAAAATACTTTTTAACAGAGAGGTGTGTAGTTAACTCACCTGACAGGGGACACTTCACTCTCTCCCCCAGTTTTTATTTCGTGTTGATATGACAAGTATTAACTGAAATAATGACGGTTAAAGTGAGTTAAAATATACGCGGGACAACCGTTAGCTTATGCTAACGCTAACGCTAATGCTAATGCTAGCGCGAGCCCTATTGAACACTCGTCAGTGTCTAATCTCTGCTGTTGTTTCTTACATAATTACTTCAGCTATAGTTTATTATAGTCTAAAGGATGAGGAGAAGAGCAGCAGTAGCAGAGGAGAGAAGGAGAGGCTCAGACAGGAGAGAAAAGTGTAAACAGTTTTCAGTTAGGCTATTTTAAAGCCTCTGTCCTGTGTGTTTCAGATCAACTTCACTCTCTCCTTGTGGGACCTCCAGTGCTGATACATGTAAAGCTTTACTGGTAAGCAGCAGTTTTATGATTATTAAAATGTTTAATTCTCTGTTTTATTCATTTGCTAAAATACAAACTTGTGTTAATGTGTGTCCTATAGAAGACAAACTCTCTCTGAGCTCGTCCAACACCTCTGTCTGTCTGAACATCATCATCTGCATCACTGGACACAAGTCCCAGTAAGTACAGTACACTTTTACAAAGTATCACATGAACCTTTATAGTTTTAGACAAACATAAATGTCGTGTTTCTCTTCCAGTGGAACATCCAGCACAGTGGAAGTGTCCGCCTGCCTCTGAGACGACCTCAACATTCAAGCTTTTGTCACTTCACCAAGGTAAGGTTTTATACATACCTATTAGTGATGTCACGGTTAGCGGTGTAGCGGTAAACCCCGGTAATTACCGTCTTGTTTTTGAAAAAATGTTTTACCGCGGTGGATTACCGCGCCCGCGGTTTAGGCAAAATGAGCCTTATGAGCCGCCGTCTCATCTGCTAAAGTCGCCTGGCAGGCGCCTCTGTAGCTACAACCAAAACCAAATTTTCTCGAAGCTGGAATCATGTCCGACACGACAGCGCGCAGGATCAGCCTCAGAGACCAAGCCTGAAGTCTGGACATGTTCTGGGTGTTTTAAGAAAGCCGAAGGACAGTTGATGGACAGTTTTCCTGTTTGCGGAACGTGCAGGAAAAATTGTCTGCTAAAGGCATGGATCTATTAGGCTGAAGGCAGCAATACTTCGAACCTCTTGACTCACCTGCGTGACCGTCTCCCACAGCTCTATAGCAAGTAAGTTAACGTTTTACCTGAAATGCTGATGTGGGACTTTGGGTTGAGGGAGAATGTAACGAGTCGCCCCATAGTGCGGCTGCAGCGCCACCGCCAGCATAGGCCGTGTCTGATATAGACAGTTTATCTTGTTCAGTAATATTCTTCTTTGTTTCTGGCGCTATAAAAAGCACATGTAATACCCTCGAAACGATCAACAACACATCATTATAGTTCCTTTACTTTGATGTGAAAAGTTACACTTTTCATAAGGCTCCGTATTTTTTTTTTTTTAATGTAACAAGCACTGTTAAACTTTTTCAGTTTGTGTAGGACTATTAATGCTTTCTGAACATATTAAAACACATTAAATAAAATACCGCGGTAATACCGAAAACCGTGATAATTTTGGTCACAATAACCGTGAGGTAAAATTTTCATACCGTGACAGCCCTAATACCTATACATTATACCGTCCTCTTCAAGATGCAGCAAGTAAAATATGGACAAGGGGGGACTTTTCATTGGCTGTTTAACAGGTGAGTTAATCATTTCTGCTGATATTGTGTTACTTTTAACCCAGCATTTTCGAGTGTGTAGTTTATATTAGACAATCCATTGTAGATGTTGCCTCGTGCCATCATGAACAAGAAAACCAATGCTTCAGCCTGTTTTGGTCTCACCACATGTGGATCCTACATTAGGCGTAGGCTGCAGTACATTTTAAATTCTGCTAAAGAAAAAGAAGAAAGGTCCTGCCTCTACCCCCAGTCTGATGCTCCCTGTTTAAAGCCGTGGCAGCGAAGGGAGGTTCACTCAAAGCCTGTGTTGTGGCATAAAAGCTGTCTAAATGTTGTCATTAATGGTAACATATAAAAGATGGTTTCGCCCACTGCTCCTTTTGTTGCTTCAGCGGCATTGAAGGATGGGTCAAATGCAGAGGACAGTTGTAGCATCAGTGAGGGTGTAAACGATGGGTTAGCAGCTATAAGGACAAAGCTCTTAATTTAAAATCCTTCCTTATTAGTCTCCAAATTCGAACAGTATTGTGGATAACCGGAATGTGACTAATAGCATGGCTTCCCGAGACAAATAGGTGACATGGAACGAGAAGACACTCGGGGCAGTTGTAGTACCTAGCCAATTCCCCACGATGGCAGTATCATCTAATAAGTTTTGTTCAAGGAAATCAGAAATACAATTTATTTACATATTCTGAAGCTATATTACACCAAAGGGGTCAAATAAAGTTTCCACACGCAGAAGCCCTCCAGTTTTTGAGAAATTCGAGTGTGAAATGGAAACTATCTTCTGACGCGTATGATTTTAGGGTCACCAGGCTGCGCGTTTACTTCCGCAACCCGGAAGTAAACGCGCAGCCCAGAGGAAAATTTAGATCCTCTGCAGCGAGAACAACTCGAGCAGCGTGGGCAACTTTCACGAAGATCGCAAACGAGTGGATATCGCCCATAGACCTGTTTTACTCCCTGGACAGCGAGTAAAAAGAACTGGAAACTTCCTGCCAACTCTTCAAAGACATCGACAGATCTATGCCAAGCAAAGACTCCTAAAATGGCAGCCAGACGGTTGTCCTACTCGTGAGTACGTTCTTATTTATTGTGTAGTCTAATGTCAATACAAATAATGCCTGAGGGAGCTACACACGTATTGTGCCTCAAGTTTTAGTGTTTTATGTTGCATGTTCAACACGAAGAATATTCAAAGTTTGTTCTGATTCTGGCTGTAGTTCCCCATTTGTCTGATTTGCTTTAGAAATGATAATGTCAAATTAACTTTACCAGTTAGCCACACCAACGATGGGTTTAAGCGTGTAGACATTTTAATGTATCAAAAGTTATCAAATGTTGTTGCTATAATAAAGATAGTAAATAAAAAAGTGCCACTGGTGAACAGCTGTTGTTTTTACAGTCTGTGGTTGTAGCTGTAAGCTGTGGTTTAGATTTTATTATTGGTGGAATAAGTATCTTCGGTGTGAGTTGGAATCACTGACCCTTTCAGTCTCTTATTCCACTGAAAAGTCCAATAAAGTCCATGATTCATTAAATGAAGAATATCAGTACAGTTGTACAAGATACATAAGGCCCACTACTGTAGTTATTTTGAGTCTGCTTTTTTAATTTTCCAGGACAACTACGTGATGAAGCATGTGGTGGAGGCCTGGTGCTGTAAAGCATCGACTCACTTCATTTAAAGACTCAACATGAAAGAGTGAGGTATGTATTCATGGGACATTCAGAATGAATCCTCCCGGGCTCGGAACAACTGCATTCACATTGCAAAATGTTCAACATTTGCAAACTGCTATCCAACACTTATCTAGAGGCCTTTTTTATAGCAATGTTTTTAACACATTTTGAAGACTATTTGACTGAAAATGCTAATAAATATTATATTAATCTAAGCCCTGAATTCTCAGTTTCCTTTTGTTAAAAACTTAAAATGTGCTTTGTCTGTATTTTTGCAGTGGGAGAACCTGCCATCTGTGGCCACATACAAGATCTCCTGTGATTGTCTAGAGGACTTTGGACAACAGAGAAATGATTCTGACGAGCACTCTTCTAAAGATCATCAGTAAAACTGCAGAGTCGTCAGAGGCCTCAGCTTACAGGTAAATGTATTTTTCTATTACCTCCTTATACCCAAGTCATGCATGTACAGGAATTTGAGTTGGCCTCAATGAATATCAAAGAAGGTATAAGGTATATATATTTTTTCATGAAATGAAAACTTGGGCCTAGGAAAAGAAAATGTGCCTGTGGCATCTGACCGAGGCCCTTTCTGAAACCACTTCCTCGTTCCTTTCACCCATCATTGTGTGTAATCTGAGGAATTATTATGAACTTGTGTAGCTGAAACACTTTGAACAAGGACTGTAGTTCAGGACTTACACTCTACATCAGAAAGACAGTCTTCACAGGACATTGACTACAAGAACTTTTCAGCCTCCTTGCCTGGATCGTGTGTTAGAACAGTGGCTCCCAACCTGGGGTGCGGGCCTTCCCACTGGGGGCTCCTGGGATGGCAGGTGAGGCCCAGAGCTTTGTCTGGTCAGAGGGTCAGGTCATAAATGTGCCCAAATGAAATGGTTAAAAATCACAACGGAACTGAGTACAGGTGCTTAAAACTACCCAGTTTCAGAAAATGTGTTAAAAATGCATATTGATAAATATTTTCATGTTTTGATTTTAGATTTATGTTGTTTTTTTTTTATTGGACTGAGGGGGCGCAGCCTGACTACAGCATGCGCAGGAGGGCTTCAAGATAAAAGGTTGGGAACAACTGCTTTATAAAGTCTTACATTCAATGAATTACAAGATCTAACAAGCAAGACTGAAGTCAAGCTTTAGTCCAGATACACTTGATTTGCTTCTGATGGTTAAACCCCCCAAAATCACAGAAAATAAAAGAGTGTTTGAAACTTATCTGGAGCAATGTGTTATTTATGTTCATAAAATCTAATTTATGATTTTATGAACATAAAGAACATAAATGTGTGGTCCCATAGTGGGACCACATGTGAAAAGTTATTTCTTAAAAACTATCACTCCTATCCGTCTTTTTTCCACATATTGAATATTTTAGTATTGTCTTTACTATTGTGAAATTTGATATCCGTGGCCTTTATACGTTTTGAAATAACTGGAGTCAAAAATGCCAGTAGAGGCTAAAATGTCCATTTTTTTCACAAACTTCCCTGCTTAAGGAGCCAATTTCTCATTAACTGCAGGGAGTCTGCGTGTGGAACTTTTTGTGGAAGAAGTTTGACTATTTTACTAAAGTCTTAATAAAGTATTTCCTTTTTCCTGGAACAAAAGTCAATTTCTAAGCACTTTCTGAGAGCTAGCCGATGGCCTATAACCAGAAAGCTCCAAGTTGTATATTAGTTGTGAAATAATAATACTTAAATTCTGGCAAGGCTAGCCCACCATAAATGTTTGCTTTGCAGATACAATTCTGTTTTTTCCTGAGACTTTTGTAATTCCAAATAAATGGGAGAAAAATTTAGTACATTAAAAAAAAAAAGAATGATAGGTTGAAGGTCAGCACACACTACAGGACTTTTTTGCCCGATTTGGCTCTAATTTTCAGTCGTGCCGAGTCTTCTTGAGTTGTCGAAGGCAGTTGCACAGAGTCGTGTCTCATAGTGTGGGGGGGTCACGACTGGACTCGCGTTCGAATCGTGAAGTGTGTTTGGCAGAAAGACACAACTAAACCTCAGTCGCAGAAAATCAAACCCGATTTGGAGAAACGTGAGTGATTTTACCGTCCCCGATAACAGAGTGAGATAAAGACAGAAAAACACAGCAGCGCCTCCCTTATCATTTCTCTGTCAGCGGCACAAACGACTCATTTCATGGCCACAGCCCCTCCCTCCCTGGATAACGTTTGAATTGTCTCAGCTTATTTTGTTGCCGGTACGTATTTGACATAGGTTAATCAATTGTGCAATGCAATTATTTTCTTTGTGTGTAACAGCTGACTGTGACGTTAACGTAGTTTGGAAACTCAGTTGTGTTGAAGTATCATCTTCCTCCTCCTAAAAACACCTTAGTGCATAGTGACATCTGTCTCTCTTTTTGTGTTATACTTAAGTAGCACACTGGGTTAAAAAGACTGGAGGCACTGAATGGTAACGCAATCTAGCAGAAAAAGTTGATTTTTCCAGCTTTTCTCTCCAGAATCTCAGTGTTGACTCGTTGATTTTGCTTTAGGCTGAAAGTGTTTCTGAAGGCCAGTACTAGGACCTGTTCCTATGAGCCGAGTCTGGTGTTAAGTCTTGTGTAACAAACTTCGTGTTTAGTTTTCCTTCAAAGTGATAGATGTTTTGGATGATTATTGTATGTGTGGCACTGGGTGTCTTACTTTATAGATTTAAATAGTTGCCCCCCATTAAAAACTCTTTAAGGTCATAAAACTACAATTAAATACTGTTTATAAATCTTTTCGTAATGTTAAGGTTTAACTGTGTTTTAATGCAATACATGGCAACACCAGCAGAGGGCGCTTGGTGCGTTTGGTATCAGTAGCTGGTGCTGTAGACGAAGTAGTGATATGAGTGAAGCAGAGGCATAGCATTTGTACATGTTTTACAAGTAAGCTGGTTGGTAAAACTCACATTACACTGTAGTAGAGTTTCTCCTGTACCTTTTAAAAACTGTTTGAAAGGTTTTTGTTAAGGGATTTGAATATTGTTAAATTTTTCAACTCCAGACTTTGAATATTTTTGGATGAAGTCCTGCCAGTACGTCATATGAGTGAAGCAGAGGCAGCAAGCTCTGGTTTTAATAGTATTTGTACGTGTTTTACAGCTTGTGCCACCAAAATAAATGTGTTGGCCCATCTTTCCACACGTGTAACATATTGCTATTTCCATATCTGATTAAGTACAGAAAACAAAGAGGATTTTATTTCGGCTTTATTGAAGTTTTACAAAGAGCTACCAAAGTGATCATATTTTATGAACATTTACCAGCTTCATTTTTTACATGTAGACGGCTACTCAGATTCACCCTGGAGAAGAAGTGCATTCAATCAATTTTTATTCACTTTCTGTTTTCACCATATAGACATGTTTTGTAAATCCTTACCTTTCCGGCATCACGGCTCTTGACTCTGAGCTTGTTGACCTGGGACTCTGCGATATCAGCACGCTCCTGAGCTTCTTCAAGTTCATGCTGAACCTTCCTGAGCCTGGACATGTGAGTGTTGGCTTGTTCCTCCTGAAAATGTTGAACGTTGATTTGTAAACATCCATAAAAAACATGCCATATGAAGTTTCTTTCTTTCTTTTTTTCACAACTCACAGACTCCTCAGATTGTCTCTTGTAAGACTTGACTTTGAGCTGCAGTTTGTCCACCAGATCCTGGAGTCTGGTCATGTTCTTCTTGTCTTCCTCCGTCTATGCATGAGTATATAGGAACGGTGGTGAAAAAACGATTTGTAATTTACATATTGCATATTGTAATTTAAAAAGTGTGATTGTAGTATTGAAGCTCTGCAACAGTTTACTGGTAATGAATACTGCCTGAATGGTACAGTGCAAAGGATGAGTGGGAAAAATATCTTCCCCAAGTCGAGTGAGAACTTACCTGGTAGGTCAGCTCCTTGACTCTCCGCTCATATTTACGGACTCCTTTAACAGCATCAGCTCCACGCCTCTGCTCACCTTCAACTTCCGACTCCAACTCACGCACCTTTTAATAAGAAGGGTTATGATAATCATCTTCATACATGCAATTCTAGAGTCATATTTCAGCAGACACTCACCCTGGACTCCAGTTTCTGGAGTTGCTTCTTGCCTCCCTTCATGGCCAGGTTCTCAGCCTCATCCAGACGGTGCTGCAGGTCCTTGACAGTGACCTCCAGGTTCTTCTTCATCCTCTCCAGATGAGAGCTGGTGTCCTGCTCCTTCTTCAGCTCCTCAGCCATCATGGCGGCCTGAAATGTTTCCACAGTAAGTTCATACTGCCATAAACAGTGTACTGTTGTACAGTGTACTCTGCTGTTGGACATGCGAGCTCACATCAGTGATGGCCTTTTTGGCTTTCTCTTCAGCATTTCTTGCTTCCTGAACTGAGTCATCCACTTCACCCTGAACCTGGACCAGATCAGACTCCAGCTTCTTCTTGGTGTTCATAAGACTGGTGTTCTGTTAGAATAATGATAAAAAATAGTTTGTGTAATTACATGTATTTTGCACCATACTTTCTCACAGTAATTGTTCTTTCCAAACCTGAGAGTGAAGCAGTCCAACACGCTCGCTAGCATCCACCAGCTCTTGCTCAGCCACTTTACGTGCTCTCTCTGTCTGCTCCAGGGCAGCTCTCAGCTCCTCAATCTCAGCCATCATCAGGCCATTTCTGCGCTCCACCATGGCGACCTGCTCCTTCATGTCTTCTTGTCCTCTGACGGCATCATCAAGGTGCAGTTGGGCATCCTGACCACAGAGAAACATTGTATGAAAATATTCTCCAGCATAATCTTTAATTGAACTTGCATCAGTTCTCTGACCTTGAGCTGGCCCTGGACGTTCCTGAGCTGTTTAATGGATTCAGCTGCCTGTCTGTTGGCGTGGCTCAACTGAATCTCCATCTCGTTCAGGTCTCCCTCCATCTTCTTCTTGATTCTCAGAGCATCATTCCTGCTCCTGACCTCAGAATCCAGGGTGCTCTGCATGGAGTCAATGATCCTCTGGCTGTTCCTCTTGATCTGCTCCATCTCCTCGTCCTTCTCTGACAGCTTCCTGTCAATCTCCCCTTTGACCTGGTTCAACTCCAGTTGGACACGTAGAATCTTGGCCTCTTCATGTTCCAGTGTGCCCTAGAAATGCCATTGTACTTGTATTATCATTCATTCATATATGGAAATAACATTTGCAATTGCCTATATAACACATTTCTCTAATGATGAAATGTTACCTCAGCTTCCTCGAGGGCAGTCTGGATTTCAGATTTTTCACATTCTACTGTCTTCTTGGACTTCTCCAGCTCATGAATGCTCTTTCCAGTCTCTCCGATCTGCTCAGTCAAGTCAGAGATCTCCTCTGAATAGGAAACAAGCATCAACCTTGCTTACTGTGCAGCTACAATGATAGTATAGTGTTGTATATCCCAAAATGTTGGTGTACATACGCTGCAGGTTCTTGTTCTCTCTCTTCAAGGTCTCCAGCTGATCCAGGGCCTCCTCATAAGAGTTCTTCATCTTAAAAAGTTCAGTGCTCAGAGACCGAGCCTCTTTCTGGGCTCCCTCCAGTTCAGCTTGGCCTTCCTCAAACTTCTGCTTCCACTCTGAGAGGACCTGGAAATATTCGATTCGAGTTTACATGAATGAGAGAAAACATCCATCTTGTTTTTGTGTGTTTTAATTAATGTTTTACTTTGTCAAAGTTCCTCTGCTTCTTGTCCAGATTGGCAGCCAGAGCATTAGCTCTCTCCACATCAATCATAAGGTCCTCCACCTCACCCTGCAGCCTCTGTTTGGTCTTCTCCAAAGATGCACACTTTGAGTTCACAGCCTCAATGGATTCCTCAGCGTCCTGCAGGCGCTGGGCCAGTTTTTTCCTGTGATGAAGGAAATAGAGACACAAAGAGAATCAACTTAAGATAACTATGATCATTAGAGTTCTACTAAAAGAACCATTCCACTTACTTGGACTCCTCCAGCTCCTCAGTGCGCTGAATGGCATCGGTCTCATATTTAGATCTCCACTGAGCCACTTCACTGTTGGCCTTGGACATTCCTCTCTGGAGCTCAGCCTTGGCTTCCTGCTCCTCCTCAAACTGCTCCCTGAGCAGATCACAGTCGTGACGGGCAGACTGGACTCCATGAGCCAGGGCATTCTTGGCCTGTAGACATTAATAATCAGTGTACAGCAGTCATTTGAAGATATCTTTGAGCTTACTGGCTAAGTGATAAGATTGTTCATACCTTGACTTCTTCCTCAACGTGTCTCTTCAGCTCTTCAATCTGCTGAGTGAAAGCCTGCTTGCCTCTGGTCAGCTGAGAAACAAGAGCTTCCTTCTCCTCAATTTGACGAGAGAACTCGCCTGTAATTGCAGCCTCATTTAGTTCATCGATGGGCTTTAAAACTAAAACACGTTCAGTTTAAGACCATACCATTCTCTGTCTGGAGCCTGGCCCTCTGTGCACTTGAGTCATTCAGCTGGCGGACATTCTCATCGTTTTTGGTCTTGAGCTCACTCAACTGATCCTCAAGAGTTCTGCACATTTTCTCCAGATTGCCCTGTCAGGATACAATGTTTTAAGTTTCACTATAGTGACAAGAGTCCATTTTTTAAAATCACAGAGAGGAGCAGTTTACCTTAGACTTAGCCACACCCTCCATGTTGCTGGAGAGATCATCAATTTCCATTTTGTACTCGCTCTTCTCCTTCTCCAGCTTCTGCTTGACACGCTGGAGGTTGTCGATCTGCTCTCCCAGCTCAGCAACACTGTCGGCCTGCTTCTTGCGCAGAGCTGAAGCCGTGGCCTCATGCTGCAGAGTGGACTCTTCAAGATCACGACGAAGCTTCTGGAATTCAGCCTCACGTTTCTTGTTCAACTCAATCTGAGAAGCTGTGGCTCCACCAGCTTCCTCGAGTCGTTCACTGATCTCCTCGAGTTCTCTGGAGAGGTCTGCTCTCTGCTTCTCCACCTTTGCACGAGCTGCTCTCTCAGCCTCGATCTCCTCCTCCAGCTCCTCAATGCGAGCCTACATTTCATCACAGACCATAGGATCAACATGTTTCCTCGTGTGAACCAAACCACTGTCAATCTGAAGCAGCACCACTTATTACCTGAAGCTCTTTGATCTTCTTCTGAAGCTGGGCACCAAGAGACTGCTCATCCTCAATCTTGCTGAGCAGCTGGCTGGTCTCAAAGTCCTTCCTAAAAGAAAGTACAACTTTCTCATTTTTGTGTTATTAACCTGTGAAGGACCACCTATTTTGATGTACTCTCGCCTGGCTAAATTAAACAGTAACCTCTCCATATTAAAATTACTGTTAAAACAACATACTTTGTCCAAATTGCTTATGTGAACCATCACAGGAATCAGGACAAGAAGTAGCTTCTCTGTACATTTAGAAGGACATTGTGACAAAAACATGTAAAAAGGTTCTTTAGTTATAAAATTAATACAAATATAGCTTTTTTATATATCGAAAATTACACATAAACTGAAATGTCTTTCCTGAAAATATACTTCATAGCAAACACTCCAAATTGAGTACAGTTGTAACCTTACTGGTGCTCAGCATGTGTGCAAAATTTCAGAAGTCTAGGTCCAAGTATGTTGGATTTGTAAACTTTTCAATTTTTTGGTGCTATATCTCATTAGCAACGTGCACAAACCTCTCCAAAGTGCCAAATGTTATAAAAGCAAAAATATTTTCACAAATGTGTCAAACAAAAGTGCAGCAGTAACAACAAACCTCCCAAAAATGGACTAAATCAAAGCAAAATGAAGTGGGTAATTTCTTTTCCATATTTATCTCAGTGCACAAAGGTGCGTCAGTCACACCTTCCCCCGAAACAAAATGGCCGCCTTGTTTGCTCAGAAAAAAGCTTTTACACGTCTTCATTCACTGTTGATCTGGACTATGGCAGATTGTTGGACAGAGACAATGAACCTCTACGCAGATGTACCACTGTCCACTGTGAAATCAACAAGTTTGTGCCTAAATGCTAATGTGGCTAACATGTGGCTAACATGTGCTTCTGGCACCCACTGAGCACTGCCAGCACAAATATCAATGGATTTCTTTGGGAAATAGCTAATTTTGAAGAGAATAGTCATTAGGATTAAGGGAACAGAACTGGAATTGCCAAAAAGTTTGTTTACAAGAAGATTTTCTCATTTGTGGAGTATTTTTAGGTAATTTCTGACCGTGAAAATAATGAGCCAAATTTTCCAAAAATAGTATTTTGTTGAAATTTTTGTTGAATTATATTTTACATGAGTATTTTGGACCAAAAAAATCCAGTCAACCTATGATTGGACCACAAATAATTTAATATGGATAAGAAATGCTTAATTTTAATGCTCGATTTTCATGTTTTTTTTTATTTTTCTGTCCTTAATTAATGTTTTGATTTATATGATGGTGTTCCATGACTGGAATAGATGTTTAGGGGAAAATTGCCTGTTTAAAAATCTGTGCCACATGTCTATATTGCTCGAAATATAATTTGCCTAAATACTGTATGCAAGTCAATGGAACTGGAATCAGTCCCTGATCAGGGACGGCGGTCCTGAACAGGTTAAACAAAAGACCAGTTGATTAAATGTAAGAAATACTTTTTGATCTTCTCATCAGATTGCTGCTTGTCATTTTCCAGGTCCATGACGGATTCCTGGGCCAGTTTCAGGTCTCCCTCCAGCTTCCTTTTGGCTCTCTCAAGGTCCATGCGGAGCTTCTTCTCTTGCTCCAGAGAACCCTCAAGCTATCAAACATTGTAATGTTTTAATAATTGAGATAATAGTATAATAGTTTTGACTATACAGCATATATGATAAACTTTGACAGCCTCACATCATCGACTTGCTGTTCCAGCTTGGTCTTGGCCTTGGTCAGAGTGTTGACTTTGTCTTCCTCTGCCTGGAGGTCATCCAGAGTTTGCTGGTGGGACTCTTGGAGGGCTTTCTTCTCTTTGGTCAGCTTGGCAATAGCCTCATCTTGAGAGGCCATCTCCTCTGTAAGATTTTTGACCTGAAACAGCATTGACATATTTTCACTTTTTGAAACAATTTTACTGTAAGAGCATTTCGTAATCATGTCATAATTCTTCAATTTAACCTTCTCTGTTTACATCTATGTTTGTTCATTTCACATATTTAGTTCATTCAAAAGTGGCATTAATACATTTACAACAAAACTGCCAAGCCAGTGCAGTTTGAATGAAAAGGAGCATTTTAAATATACAGACAAACAAACCTTGTTCTCAGTGGCATGTTTCTCTTTCTCCACTTTAGCCAAGGTGAGCTCCAAGTCGTCGATGTCTTTCTTCAGCTCAGAGCATTCATCCTCCAGCTTCCTCTTCTTTGCAGTCAGCTCAGCATTGATTTCCTCCTCATCCTCCAGTCTCTCCGTTGTCTCTTTGAGTTTGGCTTCAAATTGGATTTTGCTTTTGATGAGCCCCTCACACCTCTCCTCTGCATCAGAGAGGTTTTCACCCTCCTATATAAGATGCATAAAGATGAACATGTTAGGTTCTCACAGAGGTTTTCTGTGAAATTACTATTGTTTCATTTCTTGCTGACCGATGCCACTTGCAGCTGCAGATCATTCTTCTCCTGCAGGAGGGAAACCATTTTCTCCTCCAGCTCCTTCTTCTTTGCCAGAGCAGCTGCCAGGTCAGTCTTCATCTTGTCATAGTTCTCCTTCATTTGCTGGAGCTCCTTCTCGGTCTCAGCGCTCTGCAGGAGAGGCTTGATCTTGAAATACAGCTTCAGCCATGGCCAGTTTTTGACATTCATGAAGGAGCGAACGTTGTACTGGATGGTGTAGATAGATTCTCTGTAAGCAGAAAAGAATGGATCAATATTTCGCTGGCATTATGACTTCTTTAGTGGAATTTATCTGTACCTTCTCTCCATCATCTTGACAAACACCTTCCTCATAACATAGCCTCTGCAGAGAGCCTGAGTCATGGTCACCAGCGAAGCCAGTTTCTCATCTCTCATCTCCTCCAGCTGACCCAGCAGACCAGCTTTGAAGAACACCTATTACAACATTGAGTGATGAAACATTGGTAAATAATGATAAATCACAATAACAGTTTAAACTGAATATAGACCTTGGTGTGTCCAAACATGTACTGAGTGTGGTCCACATCAATGGAGCCAAGCAGCTTCTCTGAAGCTTTCTTGTTGTCGATGAACTGTCCCTCAGGGATGACACTGGCATTCAATACTTTGTATCTGAGAAAGTTGTTGTTTTAATAATACGTTCTTTCTTTTTGCTTTCAACCTCTTCAATTTGAAATGTAAAAAGTACCTCTGCTTGAAGTCACCGTAGAGGACTCTGCTGGGGAAACCCTTTCTGCAGATTCTGATGCCCTCCAGCACACCATTACACCTCAGCTGGTGGATGACCAGGAAGTTCTCCATAAGACCTGAAGTTGAATGTATAATACTTTTATTATTAAAATGATGTTCATAGATCACACAGATCCACTATGACTCCTTTAAAAAGAAAAAGAAAAAGAAAAAGGGATACTCGCCTGGGGTTTTAGTTTCATTGGGAATCAAGCAACGCACAAAGTGAGGGTGAGTGCTCCTCAGGTTGGTCATCAGCTTGCCCAAGTTCTCCTGATGATCATAATATAAGGAATTATGGCACATTTCCTTCAAGTAATATCACATTAAAGGTCAAAAACATACTCTGAAGAGGGCAGACACAGTCTGGAAGGAACCACCCTTCTTCTTGCCACCCTTCTTGCCACTAGCAGCAGCAGCGTCAGCTAGAAAAATATAATTTGATTATTTTTCTGTGTCATATCATGTTCCAATTTGTAAGAGATGCACTTACCTTCTCCATGGGTGGCATACAGGAGAACCAAGAGTTTGTTTGCAGACTTCTGGTAGAGCTGAATAACTGAGTCGTTCAGAGGGTCCTTGTTCTTGTCCAGCCAGCCAGTGACATTGTAGTCGACTGTGCCAGCGTAGTGGACCAGGGAGAAGTGAGCCTCAGCCTTGCCTTTGCCTGGTTTAGGTTTTTCAAAGGCTTTGGTCTTGCCCAGATGCTGGTCATGCAGCTTGTTCTTGAATGTTGTATCAGAGGCCTTGGGGAACATGCACTCCTCCTCAAGGATGGCAAAGATTCCCATTGGCTGTCAAGAATTATCTTACGTTAATGAAATGCATACTTTTTTATTCATGTTATAAATGTTTCAGATTACCTTCTCAATAAGCTCAATGCAGGCCGCCAAGTCCATACCAAAGTCAATGAACTCCCACTGAATGCCCTCTTTCTTGTACTCCTCTTGCTCCAGGACAAACATGGTGTGGTTGAAAAACTGTTGCAGTTTCTCGTTGGTGAAGTTGATGCAGAGCTGCTCCAAGCTGTTGTACTACAAATCAAAGGTAAACTACTATTGCGCTTCATAGCAATAGTGAGCAAGCCTGTTTCATGTTAGTGATAAACTTACATCAAAGATCTCAAATCCAGCAATATCCAGCACTCCAATGTAGAAGTTTCTTGGCTGCTTCGTGTCCAACATCTCATTGATGCGGATAACCATCCACAAGAACATTTTCTCATAGACAGACTTGCACAGAGCACTGACAGAATTGTTGACCTTGACATAAGAAGAAAGTAATAAATCACGAAAGTAGAGGATGTAGTGATATTATATTTGTGTATTTCAGTAATGCTTTACCTGTGGGACGGTTTGACCTTTGGTCACCATCTCATTTCCGACTTTGACTCTTGGGTAGCACAATGCTTTGAGCATGTCCGCCGAGTTTATGCCAAAGAGGTAGCAGATCTTGTCAGCCACTGAAATAATAAATTAAATTAAATTAGGTTAAATATTGGTAAAACAGGTTTAAACATAGGATATTCTAACCTTCCATTAAGAACTGTCATATAGATCTTATTGTAATTACCCTCAGTGCCGTCAGGCTCAGCCTGCTCCTCGCGCTGCTTCTGCTTGAATTTCATATTGCCGTGATGCATCACGGCACCAGTCAGCTTGTAGATGTTAATCTTCTCCTCGGCATTGAAGCCCAAGATATCAATGGCAGTCTGAACAAAGATTGAGCAACATTTATATCTTCTTCACCATTGTAAACTATGCACAAGCAAACAAAAAATGTGGAATGTGTATGGAAAATAACTCTGATTAAAGCCTACTGCACACCACTCTGCACGGCCACATGGTGGTGCTGCTGCACTAAAGCTAATGTTGTGTAAGTAACACACAACAATGCTCTCAGGATTCTATTGAAAGTCCCTCGCTGAACAAGTGCCAGTCAGCTGTTCATGCAGAATAATGTGACCACATTAAACGCATCTAAAGAAATGTTACATTTAAAGTTAAGATGAGACTCATGGATTCACAAAATGAAATGATAACTGTTCTTATGAGCCCTGACCAGAGCAGTATCATGTCCAGGTGCTTTGGAGACACTGGAGAAATTGCTTATACGGACTATAGTGTGGTATTGTCTGCATTTCCTCAGCCTGTCTGTCTGTTTTCAGTGGTTGATTGATTGTCATGTTGAGTTGTATTTTCTCCTTTACATCAGTTGCAACGAACTCCTCTATATCATCGATGCTCTTGACGGTAATTTCACCCTGGCTGATCATCGGATAGTCGTAAGGGTTGGTGGTGATCAAAAGGGCCTCTGACGTACAAATGTTGAAAAACTCAGTTTAAGTACAGTGTTTTAGACAGTATCCTCTGTACTAAACATGTGGCATTATGTGACATGACATACCCAGCACGTGAGGCTGGTGGCCTGTCATGAGCTGGTAGAAGATGTGGTAGCTCCTCTCAGCCGACAGCTGGAAGGTCACACGGGACTTCTCCAGCAGGTCTGTGCGGAGAAACATTACAATAAACTAACCATTTGACTTAGTATCCCCATTACAGTTGTTGTTTTTTGTAATATATTTAAGTTCTATAGCAAAAACAGACGAAAAAATCTAAGTACCATTTATTTTCCCTGTTTTTAATGATATTAGTGCAATAAAAACATATGAAGTCACTCTTTCTTGAACACACATTTGCTCGTTTTAAACTTACATGTTTCAATATCAGCTGAAGCGAGCTTGCCAGTGGTGCCAAAATGAATCCTGATGAATTTACCCTGAATTTGAAAGAAATGTTAATGAACTCCTGTGGTTTGAATGTGTACTTTAGTCTGACATGTGTATATACTCACGAAACGAGAGGAGTTGTCGTTCCTCACAGTTTTGGCATTACCGTAAGCCTCCAGCAGAGGGTTGGCAGCGACAATCTGATCCTCAAGAGATCCCTGAAATGGAGAAGTTTGGGTGCAACATTACCCCCCTCATAACTGATGTATTTGTCTGTCTGTATTTGACAGGGTTTACCTGGATTTTGCTGCCAGCACCAGGTGGAGGGGCACCCTTTTTAGCTCCAAGTGCTGCAATTGTTGCAAAGTACTGGATGACACGCTTGGTGTTGACAGTTTTTCCGGCACCGGATTCTCCGCTGGTTTAGGACAAGCATTTTAAAGCAACTGATACCTTTTCAATTATTCTTATTATCTGTGCCTTCTCTACTTACGTAATCAGAACAGACTGGTTCTCACGATCTGAAACATTTTGAAATATTTCGTATTAATGTTTATAATATTTATGCATTTTTTTTTCTTTTTTTCACGTGTTGTGTCTCACCAGTGCTCATGAACTGATAGGCATTGTCAGAGATGGAGAAGATGTGGGGTGGGGCCTCAATCCTCTTCTTGCCTCTGTAGGCTCCTACACAGGTTGCATCGTACACAGGAAGCCACTTGTAGGGGTTCACCACGACGCAGAACAGCCCAGAGTAGGTCTGAAGCAAAGCAAATTTATTTAGAGAGCTCTGTTCAAACATAAGGCAAATCACAATTAAATTACAAGAAAGCAAATCAAAGCAATGAAACATCAACCCGTGTTTTGTCCTGACTCTGGGAACCACCAGGAGACCCCTCCCTGAAGTTCTCAGGGCTTGAGACGGTTCATACGGCTCTAACATGTCAGAGATGTACTTTGGTGCTAAACCATGAAAACACTTGTAACAAGCAGAGCTGTTTTAAATTCTATCCTCTGAGCGACAGGAAGCCAGTGCAGAGACCATGTTTAAGGAAAAAATCTTGCCCCATAGAAAGCAAATTTCTTGTTGATGTATCTGACAGCTTTAACAAGGAAATGTTTGCGTTACTCCCTCAGCCATGTTGACAAGATTGTTGTCGCTGGCTCGTCAGATGTAAAAGTTCTTTTAAAAAAAAGGCATAAGAATGATTTAAAAATTGAATAAAGGGGCGAGCAGCAGGAGGAAGCGAGAGAACAAGAATAAGCTAAGAAACAGCAGCATTTGACACGATTTCACACAGTATTCTAATTGACAGACTCATTACGTTGGCATCTCTGGCACAACTATTAACTGGTTCAAATCATGTCATCTCTGATCGTTTTCAGTTCATTAAGTTTAAATCATTTAAATCCCAGCCATTTCCCCTCTCCTCTGGTGTTCCCCAAGGCTCTGTCCTCGGCCCTCTTTTATTTATCATGTACCTCACCCCCAGTACAGCTGCCATTCTGGTGCACAGTCTTGTCACATGAGATTACTGTAACTCACTCTTCTTCTGTCTCCCCCAAAAATCACTCCACCGCCTTCAGCTCGACCAAAACTCCACCGCTCGTATAATCACCAGAACTCCGTCCACTCATCACATCGCCCCAGCTCTCCAGCAGCTCCACTGGCTCCCCATTAAACATCGCATTGAATACAAGATATCCTCCCCTTCAAAGCTCTCAATAACTTGGCCCCTCCATATCTCACTGAGCTCCGTTCATGTGCCTACTCCCTACCGCACCCTCTGGGTGTCCTTGGGCAAGACACTTTACCCAATGCCTATGTGTGAGTGGTTTGTGGTGGTCGCATGGAGTCTACCCCAGGGGAAACTGTGGCTACAAATGTAGCTTACCACCATCAGCATGGAGTGAATGAACCCCCCTCCCTTTCATGTGTGAAGCCCTTGGGGTGTGACTTGTGTCATATGAAAAGCACTATACAAATAAGATTCCCTTCCTCTCCCCTTCCGGTCCTCCTCTGCCCTCTGTCTGTACCTACTGCCCACTTAGCCACCATGGGTGCTTGAGCCTTTAGCCGCGCAGCCCCTAATCTCTGGAGTTCAAATTACCTCACTGCCCCTTTTTAATTCTCATTTCTCATTCTCATTTCATTGTATCTCATGTCAGGTGACCTTGGGTGTTTTGAAAGGCACCGACAAATAAAATTTATTATTATTATTATTATTATTATTATTATTATTATTATTATTATTATTATTATTATTATTATTATAAAAGACATTATTACAAGCAATGAGTGTGTATTTAGATTGCAGTTGTTGGTCTTAGTGGATCTACTGTAGAAGATTAAACTTACGTAGATCATCCATGAGGCATAACGCTCTTTGAGGTTATACAACACAGACGGCTCGTTGAGGTGGGTCATCATGGCCATGTCCTCCATCTTGTCATACTTGGGAGGGTTTCTGGCGTGGGTGTCGTCCTCTTTGACAACGACAGTCTAAAGACGGCACATTTGCATTATTATACATCACTTGTTCAAAACTGTTGAACTCAAGATATTTATTCTATTTTTGAAATATATAGAAACGTGCCTTTCCACCGGCTCCTTCAATCTCACATGTGGCTTTACCACCCTCTCTTTTGGTGACTTTACATTTGAGGTACATCTCAGCCTCGTCGATACAAAAGAAGGCCGTTTTGGCATCGAATGGGGTGGTTTGGGCCTCAAGCCTCTCCCTCTCTGGCTTCCGGAGGTAAACAGCCGCCGGGCCATACTGCTCCATCTCCGCGTCCGTGCTCATGGTGGCACGTAGGTTGTGTCTGCACAATTATTCATACGTCAATAAAACAAATTCTGTTTTGTAAAAATCTTCAATCTAATGGTACCTTTTCTACTACAGAAGAAATGAGGTTCTGGGCCGGGTAGATGTCAGCTGGCTGTGTGACATTAAGATGAAAAAACATTATTTATTACAAAATATTAAGCATTAAAATAAACAAGGCTGTCCATTTTTATAGAAAAAGAAAACAGTTCATTTGCAAAAACAGAAAAGTACAACTGAAAAAAAATGTAGAAGTGTCCCGAGCTCATGTAATGCCATGACTTGTTCTCAGAGGTGAGTCGAGCTTTACTCAAGTAAGAGCAACGTTACTCTTACTTTAAAATATTTTTACTCAAGTACAAGTAAATTGTAGTGACCCAAACAATTATTGAAGTAAAAGTAAAAAAGTAGATTAATTTTCAATTATTCCAAAAATTGAATGAAACAAAACATAAAATCATGTGGAAATTATGATTTTGTGAAGACATTTCCAAGAATAATAAGTCTAAAGAATGAAGAGCACGAGACGAACTACATCCGTTGTATCGATCAAAATAAAGCTTTTGCCGCTTAAAGGAACTGGCCACCGTTTTTACATACTGAGATATGTTCCTACCTCAGCTTTGATGAGCTCTTTAGGACCTTACGTGACTGAAGGCAGGGGTGAAGACCAGACAGGTCCTAAAGAACTCGTCAAAGCTCAAGTAAGAAAATATCTCAGTATGTAAAAACGGTGGCCTATTCCTTATATATACAAAAAAAAACTGTAAATGTAACTGAGTACTACCCGCCTCTGCTTCAGTGGAGTGAGAATGACTAGTAATTTATTTATTTTATTTGACCTTTATTTAACCAGGAAAGTCACAATGAGATTAAGAATCTCTTTTTGAGGGGAGTCCTGGCCCCTGAGGGGAACCTATTGCACATGTTTTTAGTGGTAGGGGAAACCGGAGTGCCAAGAGGAACACGGTAAGAATATGCAAACTCTTGTACCGTGTGTGTGTGTGTGTGTGTGTGTGAGAGAGAGTGAGAGGCTGTCATATCAAATAAAGTAACCTTGAAAATGAAAATGGAGGATTTATCTGTTATTGCAAATGAGCTTCTAATTGAGCAAAAGTATATTGCTCAAATATAGCAATATACTATTATCTTTTCTTTTTCTCTTCAAAATACACAGCATCTCACTTAAAAATAAAATGTCATAAACAAGCACCAATATTGAAAACCATCAATGATAACATAAGTCACATAAAGCTCCGTGTGTTCACTCACCTGCCTTAGATGCCTGTCAGTTAAGAGCCCAAGTCCTTTGCAGTGGTTTTATACAGACATCATCTGCCCCATCAGCAACTGAGGTCCATTTAATTTGGTCAGGAATCCTGCACACCACGTTGCTTCATAGTGATACATTACAGCATCATCAGCAATCAGGTTTTATTTTACTTACTGAATGTGTACTTTTTCTGTGTCTTTGCTTTATCTTTGTTAATATCATTACTTCTCAATTCAATACAGAACACACATGTACATTGCCTTTATTGGGATATATAAATGTAATGTGTATTTATATGTTTTATAAAATACTAAAATACTGTAGACAGAAGTGTGGAACATTTTCACTGTAATCTTTTTTGCTTTGAAATACTTAAGTCGGTTAGTATCTTCAGTATGTAAAGTTGTAAACTAAGTAAATGGATTTGGATCACAGCGAACAAAGTTAAAATAATCCATCCTAATGAAATACAAACTTGGCTCCCGCTCGATTCAATTTTATTGCCAGCAATGTTCAAATGTGGATGGGAATCAAAATGCCAGTGTGTAGTTTCATGACACGGCAATATCTGAAATAAAATTCACCCATTTACTTTCCTTTGAGAGCAAAAACAGGCTGCTAATGAATGCACTCACTAAGTCTTCTCCACAGGATTGTTCATGAAAGGGATTCCTCTGTAAGCCTGGCCATGTCAGCTCACCCATCTATTAGATTCAACTATTTCTGTGGTTGCACTGACTTTTTATTTGTCGTCACGCCAGCATATCAAATGATATCGCTCTGGACAAAAATAAATTGGGTAAACAGAATGGTAGAGAGCTGTTTGTTTTTCAGTGTTTATTCATTGTAACTGAAGCTTGTTATAAACTGGAACTTTAGTATTGCTGACAAAGCCTTTTGTATGAGAGGCATGTATGAAACGTCTGACAATTCAACGAAAGAGTACAAAAGATGACAACTCCTGGACGTCTGAGAGTGTACACAGATGTTATAAATATACTTCCCAAACCATGACCAAAAAAGGAGCAATGTCAGCTACAAGGCCATGACAGACCAGAGGGGCTCATCCTTTGACTTTTGAAAGCAGCTTCGTTTCCAAAATGTGATAAAAAAAAAAAATCATAATAATAATCTATTCCTATAATAGGAATAGATTTTATTTTTAAGAAAACCTATTGATATTACATGTAAGTGAAATGTCCTACATAAAATCTGCTCAACTACTGAAATTAACTTAGAAGAAAAGGGTTTGACCCAACGCGTGCACTGTACGTGGTTCCGCAGCGGGAAATGTCCATATGTCAATCTAGTGCACCGTTGTTGTTGTTGTTGATATCAGGCCCATTAACGAGAAAACATTGCTAGACAAAAGTGAGGTGTGCAGGAAAGAGAAGAAAAAAGAAAACGAGAGGAAGACCATAGAGGGGAACGGGAATATATGATAAAGTTTTTACAAGGGACCGACAGCACCACCGGCGCTTGACTTGGCTGTGGAATCCAATGATGGCATTTGCGGTAAGTAAACAAGTTACAGATGTTTTGATGTGTTACCAGAGCCGGACTCGAGTCTGATTGTGACACGAATATAGCTGCACGGAGAGCAGGTGATATTATAGTGGCTTAACCGGAAGAAACCCAGAGGCAACCTACGCAGACACGGGGAGTATAAGCTAATTCCACACAGAAAGGCCCCATCCGGCTGGGTATCGAACTCGGGACCTTCTAGCTCTGAAGCACAAGCACTAGTACATTCCCGTGCTGCCCTCGGAGGGGATAAAAAAGTAAAGGAGGGAGGGAGAGGACCCGTGGGCAGAGCGTGAACAGACTGGTCTAGGTTTGAGTCTGAGGCTCCACGTTCACGGCAAAGTTTTAAAACCTAGTGTAACGAGTTCTAATACAAAACATTCATCAATGAAACGGCAGCGACAGTCACAGTCAGCCTTCATATGATGCTTCTGCTGTTGTTGTAACGTGAGGCTTATCTTTTCCAGAAAAAGACAAAAGAAATGTATGTGCGGAGAGAAAGCAGTCAGACGTCATGGAGAGAGAACAGAGAACAAATGAACAGAGAACACCATTATCAGAGGAGGCTAAAAACTGGCCCCCAGATGCAGACAGTAGGGCCATTCCCAACTATTCAAGCTATGCAACATCCCATAATGGTAGGGGAAAAATGAAAGGGACTGGCATACAGTAACTTTAAACACAACCCGTTTTATTGTGCATTAGACTGCTCTGGTGAACTCTTCAGCCCAGGATGCAAGTATCAGGACACGCTCGATCGCTTGGGAATAAAACCTTTATTGTCAAGGATTTCTTCAGGTCCCACGTTGGTGAGTCCGGTGTGTTCTCCGAACTTTTACCGTCTGCATGTTCATTCTTCAATTCCCGAGGTTATCGGGGTGTGGAGGAGGAATTGCGATTGTATATAAAGAAATGTATAAGTGTAAGCAGTTAACGCTTCCCTCTTCATATGCAAGCTTTGGTCTTTGTACCTTTGAGTTTTCTCGCCCCGTTCCAATCACAGCGTGTGTCGGGCCCTACGCAAGAGCGTGGACACACTCTCAACCTCGTTTTAACTCTGTCTATCCAAAATCTTGACTTGATGCTGTGTTCTCCAACCATATGCCTTTGATTTTTGATTTTTTTTTTAAATTGCTGTGTGTAATGGCCAAACCCTTCTACTGCAGCTCAGTTTGCTGATACTTTTACTGCTACTTTTGACCAGTCTACTTGCACTGATACTGAATTGCTTTCCTCTAGATTTCATACAGTCTGTCAGACTAGGGTCCGTTGCTCCTGTTAAAATAAGGTCGTCTTGGCCTACGCCAGAGCCCTGGTTAAATGAGAATACCCGCGATGCTAGGCGAGAGTCAATGGGTGAGGAACATGTTTCTGTATGGTCCTTATGGCAGGGAGCTGACATTGCTGTTATACCACCAAAGAGACACTTGGGAACATTGATTCTAATGGGACTTCAAACGTCCCAAGAACAGCTTAAAAGCCTGGCTCCAAAGAGTTTTTCTTTTTCTAAAAACAGCTATGACCCTTGTGACCACGCTGGGGTATGTGAAACATTTTTAACCACGCTAGTTTTTGTTTAGAAGCCTGAAACTTGGAAGCATTTTCAGTACATTGACTGGCTCCAGAGCTGCGTAGGAGGAGACAGAGCCGCCATTAAAGTTCACACAGGACTCGGGAACCTTTTTTAATGAATGAGGCTGAATGGAACCCGCTCGTCTTTATTATATTATATCTATGGCGAGAGTGCAGATGAGCTGAGCGCAAGTACAAAGTGGATAAACTTGAAGTATCTTTCCAAATCCTAGAAGAAAGCTGCCGCCATTATCAGAAAATTGTAAAAGAGTCAAAAACGATCTATTTCTCTGATATAGTTGCAAATAACTGTCATAAACCTCGTGTGTTTTTTAGGACCATTGACTCTGCCTTAATTCCTCAGAAACATGTGAAAACGTTATTGTGTTTTTCCTCAAACAAAAATATAACATCTTCTTGCCCCAGGCCCAAGCATGTCTGTTGACTGCCCTGTATATACTAAGTATCATGCATTGTTGTTTTTAGTTATTGTTTTTTCCTAATGTTTATTTTGTCTTTTTTTCCGTCTTATTTTTTTAGCACCATAAATAAATATATATATTTTTATGGTTATGGATTTATTAGTATAATGCATTTTGTTTTTCTTTTTTATCATGCCCGTTGTTGCTCATTCGTGGATGGCGACTACACATTGAAACATTACATTTTTATGCAACATAGATGGTGAAAATATGAATTTCTCAAAAGTTGACCTTCAATAGTTGCTGAATATTCAAAAAACGATAATATTTCCTGTCCATTTCTGAGCTACAATGTTGGTGAAGTGTCGCTCTGCTGTTTTGGCCGTGTCCAGTTGCTTCAATGGTATGCTGCAGGACTATACTGAAGGACAGTAGCAGCCAAAGAGGCCAGCTGTTGGCGGGTACTGATTGACTGAGAATTGTCAGCCGACAAATATAACTCTCTTAACCTTCGTAAAAGGTCATTCTGATGTTACAGTACAAGTAGTAGAAGTACAAGTCAGCTTTGTTTTGAATTAAAACAATTGTACTGTCTCTTCGTGACAAACCCTGTTTTGGAGTCTGTGGATCAGAGGATTATTATTGATGACTAAATTTGTTGTTCAATATTTCACCCCTAATTTATGACATGCAGTAGAATTCCAACTATTTCAGCTGTTTAGTGTTTAACATGAATGGACGTGCACGTGAAAGAGCACACACACACGCGCACACAAAAGGAGAGTTTATTCTATCAAACAACATACAAATATTAAATGCTCTATTATTAATGAGCTGTGTATGGGCTTTTAGCTCGACCTTGGCAGACAGAAGGTTCAGATATCAAATTAAGGCCAAACACTCCATCCCTTGGAATGAATATAGCTTTTAATAGCTTTTCATAGCTTAATAGAAGAGGCAACACGAGGGACTCAGATTCTTGACTTGACCTGATTTGGTGTTCATGTTTTGATAGCACTAGGCTCTGTGAAAGGGATAATGTATAGAACGCTCGTCTATACAGTGTTCTATACAACAGAACGCTGTATAGACATGTATTCTTGTTTTGCCCCTCAAGGGTCTGGTTCACCCTGTCGGTATTTATTTTCCCAACAATGACCAGTTTTATACATTATCCCGCTTATTATATGGCTATTTGCCAACTGAACAACCACAAAAAAACTTCATACACTTTTATGAAGGCCGAAATCGGACTACTGTTAACTTCACGAGCAATTCCCTCACCTTCTCTCGCAGGGACAGAGACAGAGGTAGTGGCAGGCACATCTGGAAACAGAATACAGTGGTATGCAAAGGTTTGGGCATCACTCAACAGCCTCGCCCACTCTCACCTTTAGCATCCTGGTCCAGCCCGAAGCTTCATTGGTCCTGTATGAAGAAAAGGTCTTATTTTCCCACAAACTGGCTTTGAATGTCCACTCGGTGTAATAGTCAGTACTTTCAGTGTCTCAGAAGAAGAAATTTGTTGGTCTCAAATGGGTTTAGCTGATAAGCTAGCTTTTGTTTACCTTTTAAAAGCTGTTTCTTCAGGACCATTTTGGACTCTCAAAACACACAAATCTCCACAAAAACACAGCAAAGACGTACAAAAGTATCCAGAAAAACAATGTGGAACACAGAAACCACAATACAGTTTGCAGAAAAAGGCAAAAAAAAGTTTTAGCTCTAACAGGAGAGAGGGATGTTGCTTCCTGTTTTCACATCGCCATGACATCACTGGGTAGATCGGAAAATGCATTAGGCCTTAGGCAACTCACCAGAAAGGATCTGGCCCCACTTCTCCTGGTCGGATGTTGTGGGAGCCCAGTAGCTCTTTAGGCTGGTCTCGCATCTGTGTCCGGCAACCGTCATGATCTCTGGTTTGCAGGCCGGCTTTTGACAGTAGCTGCACAGCTGTTCTGCGCAGGTTGTGGTTGGTGTAGTGCCTCGAAAGTGCAGCTGCCTTGCTGATGTTTGGCATCATTTGTCCAAGTGCATTATGTCCCATAGGCTCCCTGGAATACCAGATGTTCTGCAGGTTGAGGGTCTCCTGTAGCTTTCTCAGAGGGTGTAGGTAGAGGCATAGAAGCATAGAAGGTTGGCTCAGCAATAGGGGTGTGTATCGCCTCGTCTCAGGCGATATGGTACGTATCCCGATACACAGATACAGTGCCTCTCGTTAGTATTCATACACCTTGAACTTTTGCACATTTTGTCATGTTTACAACCCTAAACATAAAGATTTTATTTTGATATTTTTACTGAACGTTCACACACAAGTAACAGACAACTGTGAAGTGAAAGCGAGCACAAGTCTTTTGGGGTTTGACTCTACAAGATTTGCACATGTAGAGACTGACATTTTAGCCCATTCCTCTTTACAAAACAACTCAAGCTCTGTCACATTAGAAGGAGAGTGTTTGTGAACAGCAGTTTTCACATTATTCCACAGATTTTCAATAGGATTTAGGTCAGGACTTTGACTGGGCCATTCTAACACATTAATATGTTTTTATTGAACCATTCCATTGAAGATTTATCTTTGTGTTTAGGGTCATTGTCCTGCTGAAGGTGAATCTCCGCCCCAGCCTCAGTTCTCTTGCTGACTCCAGCAGGTTTTCCTCCAAAATGTCTCTGTATTTGGCTCCATCCATCTTCCCAACTATTCTTACAATCTTCCCAGTCCCCGCTGAGGAAAAGCAGCCCCACAGCATGATGCTCCCCCCCCGTATATTTGACACTGGGGATGGAGCACTCAGGACGATGAGCAGTGTTAGGTTTGCTCCATACATAACGTTTTGCATCTGGGCCAAAAAGTTACATTTTTCTCTCATCTGACCAAAGCTCCTTCTTCCACATGGAGCTGTGTCCTCCATATGACTTCTAGCAAACTTCAAACGGGATTTTTTATGGCCTCCTTTTAATAATGGCTTTCTTCTTCAACACGTCCATGAAGGCCAGATTTGTGTAGATACGACTTACAGTTGTCCCATGTACAGATTCCCCCAGTTCAGCGGCAGGACTTCAGCTCCTCCAGAGTTATCTTGGGGCACTTGGTTGTATTTCTGACCAGTGTTCTCCTTGTTCAGTTTGTTAGTTTACGTGAACAGCCGTGTCTTGGTAAGTCTGCAGTGGTGCTTTACTCTTTCCATTTCTGAATGATGGATTGAACAGTGCTCCGGGAGATGTTTAAATCTTGGGAAATCTTTGTATAACTTAACGCTGCTTTAAACTTCTCCACAGCTTTATCCCTGACCTCTCTGGTGCTCCTTGACCTTCATGATGTTGTTTAGTGACCAATACACTCCGACCACAGCTCTGAGGGCCTAAAAGAACAGCTGAAATTATACTGAGAGTAGATTACACACAGGTGGCCTCTATTTAATGGTTAGGCCAAGGTGTGAACATTCTGCCGTCATTAGGAATGTTATAAAGGCAATTTAATGCACTCAGAAAATGCTGTATGAATACTTATGCACGCCCCACTTTTCACTTTTCTATTTTTTGAAAAATAACAGAATCATGTATCATTTTGCTTTCACTTCACAGTTGTCTGTTACTTGTTTGTGAACGCTCAGTAAAAAAATCAAAATAAAATATTTATGTTTAGGGCTGTAAACATGACAAAATGTGCAAAAGCTCAAGGTGTATGAATAATAACGAGAGGCACTGTATATCCCGATATTGATGTATTAGACAACTACTCAGTAAACTAGTCCACCTTCATTGTGACTGTCCGTCCGTCCGTCTAAATGCTTTTCATCAATGTACTTGTGACTGTGGTGTTTTGTAGTGATTATGTAACTTGGAACGGAAAACAGACTCTTGGAAACCTAGTAATGAAACCAACTTAACTGGGGATGTACGTTTTCTAGTATTTCTATAGTTGAGAGTCCTTAGCGATCAGTAATAACTGTTATGGATGAAACGGACTTAGTTCATCCATTTCTCAGACGGGGTATTTCAAACCTGATCTACTCCACAACAGATATAACTCGTAGATCAGGGACATAATGACAACACCGTTGTCACCGTGACAATAGCGCTCATCTCTGCGAAATCTTTTAGTGTTAGCAGTAGCACAAATGAAGCCGAGGGGAAATTAAATACAGCAGCTCA
Source organism: Gobius niger (assembly GCF_951799975.1). NCBI lineage: Eukaryota > Metazoa > Chordata > Actinopteri > Gobiiformes > Gobiidae > Gobius > Gobius niger. The sequence goes on from NC_136873.1 coordinate 8,203,378, forward strand.
TGTTAAAGTAGTGTTGTAGTACTGCAGTGGTGAGACACAAGTTTAACATGAGCTGCTGTATTTAGTTTTCCTTCGGATTCGTTTAATTCCGTAATAAAATGCTACGAAGCTAAATCCTGAGAGCTGGAGGCTCTCGTAATAATCCAGGCCTATGTCTTTGCTATAAAAGGCAAAGTGGGGCCAAATGTAAAGTTTTAAAAGAGCCCCGAGCGTCTCATAGCTCTTTCTTTTCCATGGTAGAACTCTTCCTGTGTTTCACTAACTCTCACTAGATTCTAGTGTTACTCAAGCGGGCTGCGCGGTGCACTGCCATCTAGTGGGTGGGAGTAAAAGTGCAGGACCAAAGTGAGACGCTGCTATGAATATTTCCCCAAAAATAGATGTCTAAATATCGATACGGGTGCTATATCGGCAGATCGATATTTTTCAACACCCCTACTCAGCAATAATGCACCCGCGATACATCTGTTGCATCGGATCCCTGGTGTCTTTGTGTTCAGATAGCCCTATAGACCTGTAGGTTACAGATGCACAACGTAAAGTAAGGAATGCCAAATTAACAATTTCAGGTTGTATTACAGCATGAGGTCTAATTTTAGGAATTTGATGTTTTGTGCTGAATTAAAAGACACATTTTAAAAAAACAGGCAAGATCAGCACAACAAAAGCCATTTCATATTTCTGAGGTAAAATCTCCTTTGTGTGAATGTGTTTGAAAAAGGTTCATATTTTCTTCGTTGAAACTATTATAGATTGTTGTTTTAGTCAGACAGAAGGTTTGTTTATCTGCTATAGTTTCGATCACTTGCAGTAATCTTCCTCAGAAGAGTCACCTGGTGGTGAAAGTGTCGTAGACGCCGGCGCGTACGCCTTCTCCCGTCCTGTCCGTCCTGGAGGAGGCGTCAGAGGGCTTTTACCTACTGACAGGTTAATCCATGTGAGCTGCCCAGTCACTTCACCACCAGGGGGCGCTTCTGAGGAAGATCACAAGAAGTGATTGAAATGAGTAAAGCAGGTAAACAAACCTCTTACTAAAAGATCGATCTATAATAGAATAGAATGTGGCCTAGTTTACATGGACTTATTAAGGTTAATGTGGCCAACATAACCTCCATCATCCTGTCAATGTTCCTGAACAAAACCACTCTTTTCAACACATTATTAAGACATTAAAGTGCAGATGTAACATAGTTGGGGAGAGGCAGATGAAAGGGACACCCCAGAGCTGAAAACGTTGAGAACCACTGCCCTAGATATCTTGAAATAAATATTAATCTAACTCAGACCTAACAGACCTTTACATGGTTCAGTACGGACTGTGGAAAAGATATCAGATTTCTGATCCATCTTGGGACTCGATTACTGCCCACCCTGACATTAAACATGTTAGTTTAATGTCAGAGTCAAAGTGTAAAAGTAGAAAGGCATCTGCTGTGTGAGGTTCATGTGTCAGTCAGAGCTGATGCTCGGTTATACTTAAGGAGCAATTCTTGGCGCTTGGACTTAATTTTTCATTTTTTACCATCTGCTGGACCTGTCTGAGGAGAGCACTTTTAAATGTGCTTATTGAACTGTAAGTTTGTAGTAATGTTTGTAGTTTACGCTTGACTGATTATCAAATAAATCATGCTAGAAGATGCTAAACTGTCTTGATGTGATTTGTAAAGTGTCAATCAAATGATGTCATTTATATTCTTGTGTTCTTTATATTCTTTTGATTAGTGACAGTAGAAGATAATGCTAACCCTGTTTACTTCTACATTTAATATTGTAATTCTTGGTTTAATAGTTGATAGAAAGTCACGTGTGTTTAAGGTTAAAGGTACAAAGACAAAGAAAATGATATTGACAACAAGTAAAAGAGATATAAGCAAAGTGAGGTGAGAGTGAGTGGAATTTGACAGTCAACAAATCCCTCCCCCTGCTCCTGATTGGACCAGAAAGACACTCCCAGAACAGAATTTTCAAAAGTAAATGATAAACCTCCTCCCCCCTCCCCTCCTGATTGGACCTGACAGGCCGGTTCAAAGGAAAGCTCGTCTCATTGGTCAAAGTGAGGGCACCTTCTGCTTAGTGTCTGAAATCAGCAAAGGGAGAGACAGTAAGAAACAAAGCTGATGAAGTCCTTACCTCTCCATCATCACGGCTCTTGACTCTGAGCTTGTTGACATAGGCCGATATCCACACGCTCTGGAACTTCTTCAACTTCATGCTGAACCTTCCTGAGCCTGGACATGCTCCTCCTGTAAGATTTGTGTCAAAACAATATTCCAACCCATTCAATAACATGTCATGAATGTGTGATATATGGTGTTGTAGTATTGATTTGAATTGGCATACAGCCTCCCCTGCTCGTCTCTTTAAGCTGCAGCTTGTCCACCACATCCTGGAGTCTGGTCACATTCTTCTTGTCCTCTTCAGTCTGTAAAAGAAACAACAAACATGTGTCACAATAAATAAATACCTTATTCTCACACCACAGACCTGATTATCGACATTAATTGGAAGTTAATGTATCACTCAAGAAAACATACCTTCCTTGGGCTACCAAGTTATACAATTATGGAGAGAAACTTACAACCATTAACTAATACTATAAAAGAAGATCTCAAGAGATGGTCAGCCTCGCCATTGTCTCTGTGGGGCAGAGCTGAAACAATCAAGATGAATATTCTCCTAAGAATCCTCTCACCTTTCTCCTCTGTGCCTTTTGACATACCTATGTCTTGGTTTGATGATGATAAGAAAATGTTTTGTTCCTTTTTATGGAAAGAGAAAACCCCAAAATAAGCTTAAAGAAATTATCTTTGCAAAGAGACCAAGGAGGTCTCGGTATCCCAGATATCTTTAATTATTATATTGCATTCAATGCTAGATATTGTCTGATTTGGGGCTACAAGAAGGCACGGGAGGACGGAAGTTGGGATTAGCTGGAGGAACAATTGAAAGAAAATAATGTATCCTCTCCAGATGAGAGCTGGTGTCCTGCTCCTTCTTCAGCTCCTCAGCCATCATGGCGGCCTGAAATGTTTTCACAGTAAGTTCATTCTGCCATAAACATGGACATGTGAGCTCACATCAGTGATGGCCTTTTTGGTTTTCTCTTCAGCAGTTCTTGCTTCCTGAACTGAGTCATCCACTTCACCCTAAACCTGGACCAGATCAGACTCCAGCTTCTTCTTGGTCTTCAGAAGACTAGTGTTCTGTTAGAATAATAACATTTCGAGGCTCCAACCACTGAGTACAGAAGACGACTCGAATACCTTCATTGAAAACATAAAAAGAAAGAATAAACAATTAGTTTGTTCATTTTGGTTTATTTGGGCAGCAAAGTCCTTGATAGAGAAATTGAATAAGTACTAGTAGAACAAGGGAGCAGGCGGAAGATGACTTCCAAATGCCTTCCCACCTACACAACCGCACCACGACGCAGAACAACCCAGAGTAGGTCTTTTGAGTGAGAATAAGATGAGCATTGTACTGACATTTATTTGTCTATCTGTCCTCAAATAGATCCGTGATGCAGAGCACTCTGTGAGGATAAGCTCGACACATACATGGTGATAGTGCTATTGATCTAGAGTAACTACCAAAAGCTTCATAATTATTCAGAGTGGCCACTGGCTACTGGCTACACTCCTCTACCCCTCTCTGCCCCTACTGTCCGCTCCATTCCTAACATACGCCCCCAGTGCCATCATAGATTTACCACCATTCGTGCTGCCAGTTGCTCTGCCTCCCTTCCAAGTTGTAAATGGCAGGCTGCGTCTGAATTGCTCAAATGATAGCTCCTATGTCCTGATCCTAGTTCCTGATCCTTAACCTTTCATGGGATCAACTGTTAGACCCCTATGCAGTTAGGAACTAGAGCTTTAGAGATATTTGCCCAATCCAGCCATCCTTACCCAGGACGGATAACACAGGGGAAGTGACATCACCAACAGCTGTTTCAGAAAAAACTATATTACCCATATAGTATTGCCGGGTTTCAGGTGACATCACAGTGTTCTGAAGGCCTATAAAATATTAAATATTTAATGAGGTGGGGGGCAGGTAAAATAATTTTGTTTTTGAGATTTGTGGTGTTGAACAGAGAGATCATGGACCCAGTGATTGAGATTAATGATTTTTTTTGTAATTTATACGCTTTCTATTTAGATGCTCGTGAGGTCATGAACACACAGTGAGGTCATTAACACAGTGTTAATTCGATGCAGTGGCTTATGGGTTGGCACATATCTCATTGCCAACAAACATTAAATGTAACATAATATTTTCTGTTAAGTACACCCTGCCCTGCTTCGTCTTGTATGTGACTTCACCTTTTTCACGTGAAATGTGTGTTTTTTGTTGTCTTTTTGTTAAAAAAAAATACTAATAGAAAAGTGGGGGATGCATAAGTATTCATACAGCATTTTTCTGAGTGCATTAAATAATATACTTACTTATAATATGCCTTTATAACATTCCTAATGACTGCAGAATGTTCACACCTTGCCCTAACCATTAAATAGAGGCCACCTGTGTGTAATCTACTCAGTATACTTACAGCTGTTCTGTGAGGGCCTCAGAGCTGTGGTCGGAGTGTATTGGTCACTAAACAACATCATGAAGGTCAAGGAGCACCAGAGAGGTCAGGGATAAAGCTGTGGAGAAGTTTAAAGCAGCGTTAAGTTAAACAAAGATTTCCCAAGATTTGACCATCTCACGGAGCACTGTTCAATCCAACAATCAGAAATGGAAAGAGCATAGCACCACTGCCAACTTACCAAGACACGGCCGTGGCCCAGTCAAAGTCCTGACCTAAATCCTTTTGAAAATCTGTGGAAAAATCTGAAAACTGCTGTTCACAAACGCTCTCCTTCAAATGTGACAGAGCTTGTGTTGTTTTGTAAAGAGGAATGGGCTAAAATGTCAGTTTCTACATTTGTTAATCTTGTAGAGTCAAACCCCAGAAGACTTCCTGCTGTTTTTGCAGTTGCCACAAAGTATTCATTCATGCTGTATGAATACTTATGCACGCCACACTTTTCGTTATTTTTTGAAAAATAACAGAATCATGTATCATTTTGCTTTCACTTCACAGTTGTCTGATACTTGTGTCTGAACGTTCAGTAAAAAAATCAAAATAAAATCTTTGTGTTTATGGTTGTAAACATGACAAAATCTGCAAACGTTAAAGGTGTATTAATACTTTCGAGAGGCTCTGTAATTTCACTGTTGTGCCCCTTCTAAAACTGTAAATACAGAGCCTGGAAATCCTTTACTTTTTGTGTGTGGGCAGTTTACATTTGTATGTCTTTCACCATTTTAAAAACAAAGGGTTCATAGTGTAAGTCCTTGTGTGAACAGTCCATATTTGCAAACTGAACAAATTCTTGCAGGGTAATCAGGAGAGTCGGGACGTTTCCCAGTGTGCCGCTCGATCATAGTGCTTTTGCATAGTCAGAACAAAATAATGAGTCAATAACTGAATTAAGACTCAAAGTTATGCCATTCCAGGCCAAAAGGCTTTAACTGGAGGCGCCTGGGCTGCTGTTCCAGATATAAATTTAGTAACACAAGCATAATTGTCAGCTAAATAACGACTGATGTATCAAAATGATAAAATAATTTCGCATCATTAACATTAAACTAACTCAGAGGGGTGTTTAAGGGTGTTTAAGTGGAACACCCTGCACGTACCAGAGGGTTGTCAAACTGTAAATGCCAAAAACAATAGCAACTGTTTGTGTCATGTTTTTTATAGTACGGTAAAAATCACATTGGACCAATAACAATCCCCCACGTAATCAGTCGATGACAATAAATGTTCATTAAAACTGGGTTTTTTGTTCTTTCCAGTCGCCACACTCCAGATCAGGGGTCACTAAGTTTATTAGAGCTATTTTTAAAGCATTAAGTCATTTAAGGGCAACCAGTTAAAAATACATCCCGAAGACTTAAAGTCAAACTGTTTAATTATAGACTATGAAGCATAATCTAAGACAAATTCATGCTTTTGAACAAGCACTAAGTCTCAAGAACTTAAATAGCTATATTTTTAACATCAAGATGTAAGCAATTGTACTGTTTTATTTATAGAAAACGTCTAAGGGCGACTGGAGAAGCCCCGAAGGGAATCTGGTTGAACGGTTGGTGACCCGTGCTCAAGTTAAACATGCCGTGGGTAAGAGCTTGGGTCAAGATTCTTAATGAACCGGTCAATTCTACAACTTCTCCTTCAGTTTCACACGAGGCTTCTCTACCCTATCTTTTGACAACTTTACAATTGAGCTACATCTCTGCATCATCCACCACAAAGTGTACGCTTATCTATCAAACTATTCCACCTCTGCGTCTGCGCTCATGACGGCTTTAACACAAGTCGTAAATAGTTAAATGGTGGCTTGTTTATTTTACTTTTAGTAGTAAACAAATGTCATTGTGCAGTGTACTCACCTTCAGGAGCCTGTCAGTCCTCCCACAAAAGCAGAGCGGCTTCTTTTATAGAAGGGGGAGGGAGTGTGTGGTCAGCACCGTCTCTCTGTTCGGTTATAAACTTTCATCATCCTGTCATTCATTGTGTCGCACTGTTCTTTTGTTTTACTACGACTCTCCCTTCACACACTAGACATTTAGATGAGAACACAGAATTATACAGCTGTGCCTAAAAGTTTAATTACTCTGGCAGAATTCTAGATTTGTCAACAATTTTTCAAAGAATATGAAAGATAACACAATTCACTCATAGCCATTTGTGGTGAAACAACTGACTTTCCTATTTTGAAATTATAATGAAAAAAAAAAGTACCACAATGACCCTGATTTAGTTTACATACCCCAGTCTAATACTGTGAATTGCCCCTTTTAACATCAATGAAGCTCTGAGTCTTTTGTGGTCGTTGTGGTGAAGGTTCTGTTTATAATCTAATGGTAAAGCGGTCCTTTCTTCTTGGCAAAAAGCCTCCAGTTCCTGTAAATTCCAGGGCTGTTTTGCATGAACTGCACATTTGAGCTCTCCCCACAGTGGTTCAATGATATTGAGGTCAGGAGACTGAGATGGCACTAACGGACCTTCACTTTATTCTGCTGGAGCCACATCAGCGAAACACCTCCATATTTCACTGTATGTATGGGCACTTTTAATCATAGGCCTTGTCAACAAAAAATTGCGGTCATTTTGATTTAAAAATAGCAAACTCAAAAACTTGTTTGACCATAAATGGTTTCACATAACCACTAACTATGAGTGAAAAACACACAGTTTTAGATTTGGTATTGTTTACTTCTATTATAGCCATCAACCACCAACCCATTGTTAAATATTAGACGGGTTGAGACGCCAGGGGACATGACAATTTTATCATTACGTTATTTCGCAATACTTTGCAAAAGTTTTGCGAATTATCCATCCATTTCCTTCCAGGGCCGGGTCGCAGAGGCAGCAGTCTCAGCAGAGATGCCCAGACTTCACGCACACCTGCTCCAGCTGTTCTGAGGGGACCCCAAGGTGACACCAGGCCAGCTCGGAGTCATAGTCCCTCCAGCGTGTCCTGGGTCCTCCACGAGGCCTTGTCCCAATAGGACATGCCTGGAACACCTCCCACGAGAGGCGACCAGGAGGCATCCGGAACAGATGCCCTTGCCACCTCACACATGCGAAATAATGCAACAGTTTTGCAATGAAACACAATAATTATTACAAAATAACGCACGTACGAGGTCTTGGAGGATGTCGCAGAGTCATGGGAGGCGATCTTGGGGCAGAGAATTGTTACAGGATTTCAGATTTGCACAGCCAGGCCCGAGATCAGGACAGAGGGTCACTCCCCTACGAGCTGACAAAACTGGCCTGAATATACGATCATATCCACCAACCCCAGGGTGAATTTTGTCGCTTGTCCCCAAACAGCTGCGTGCACCTTTTGCGCATCTTCCCCACTCTGCAGCAGCGCTGGCACCAGCGCGTGGCAAAGCACCAGGTTTAGGTGGCTAAATGGCACAGGGGGCACTCAAGGCGTAAGGAATACGTAACCAGAATGATGTAGTTGTGTGCACGGTTCTGGACAGCAGGGATACCGGTGGATGTACGCCAAGTGCAGAGAAAATGGTTTAGGCGTGAGAAAGTAAGGCGTGCATAATCCTTACAGTGTGTCCAGAAAGCCAACCAGGAGACTTCAAAGAAGAAACTACTTTTTAAGGAGACTTAACTTTATCTGGCATATTGACTCTTACGACAAGTTGAAGAATTCATAAATTCACCATTTACAGTAGTATAGATTTGTAATCCCCGGGCCAAAAGAGCGCACAATGATCCAGAGGCAATGGGTGGTGCGCGCTGGGAGATGGTGGTTTTCGTACTCAGACAGGCCAAACTTGAAGAGTAGCCAACACTTCTTGACGGGATGGGTAGAAGTGCTGGAGCATTTCGGGGTGGTCCTGGTGCCTCTGCGTGCTGGTACCTCTGACACTTGGCGCTGCTGCTGTGGGTAAGATGTGTAAAGACGCACCGCCTTTACGCAGGTATTTGGGGACAAGTGAAAACATTCACCTCCAGGTGGGTGGATAGTTTATATATTCAGGCCACTTTTGTACAGAGACTGACTGATATGGATCCCATTAGCAGAGAGCATTAAGCAGTCAGCGTGTCTTTCTGAGACGCCATTGTAATATTATGATTATGCACAGAGTTTAAAAGAACAATTTGATTGAATATAAAAACAGGCATTCTGACTGATAGGCTGTCATATATTAAGGTACCCAAAGTGACTTGTGTTCTTTGACTTAGATTGAGCCATTACAGAGTAGAATACATGTGCTCTCTATTAGTTTTAATTGAGCGTCCAAGGACCAGTCTTGCTGCCTTGTTCTGAATTACTTGGCTAGATCTTTCTGAGCAGCAGAGGATCACACTTCCGTGAAGGTTCGTGAGGTAAAAGCAGTTCTAAAAGAAGTGTTTCTCTCTGTCACGGAAAACTACTTTCAGCCACCTGTCAGCCAATGAGAAAGCACTATTCTAAGGCCCGCCTCCCTATCGGCTTTTTAGCAAAAACACACACACACATATATACTAGCTGAGACCCGGCCTTCGGCCGGGCCTCGCTAGTCTCCACATGTGATATTGTGAGATTATGAGTTATAACAAAGAAATGTCCAACCCGTCACACAGTTCAGCTGTAGACCAGTGGTTCCCAACCCAGTCCAAAAACTATGGCCACTACAAATGTGTAAAAGAATGAAGGCTAAGAAAAATTTCAAACAAACTGCAATTGGAGTGTTTGATGCACCCGTGCTCCTTTCTTATAAACTACAACGACAATATGTTCGCTGAACTCGGGGAACAGGATTCAAGAGACAGTGGGATAATTATTGATAAATATTAGGGGTTCAGCTCTAACGGTTTAGTTCACGGTGCAGGACCCGTGGTTTGGTGCATCACGGTAGTTTACAATCAAAAAATAATAAGTTGGTTTTGAAATGAAATAGCCTAATGATCGTTGTTAGACAGTATTTATAACCTTACAATGAAATTGGCAATGCTTTCAAAGCTGCTTTAGAATAAAATGTACCTCTGGGCTCACAATACGTGAAAGCAAAGTAAAAAACAAATGGTCCAGCAGCAACGTAAAAAAAAAAGAAAAAAACTACGCAGTGCAGGCCATGCGCTCGTTAAGTTGTAGTTTCATTTTTGCTTTCACTCACACGGAGGATAAATCAGTCGGAGCAGCGGCGGGTTTGGATGCGCGCGCACACATACATACACACACGCACGAACACACACGCGCGCACACACACACACATCGCCCTGTTTGGATGCGCGCACACGCACGGCAGTCAGATCTCGAGCACTCGCGTTTTTGTGACGGCGGGTTGTCCTCGGACAGCAGCACCGCGGTCCATAGGGACCCGCGGCCAATGCCCGCGGGCGGTGGGACCGTCACGTGGGGGCCGGCCGCGGATGCAATAATAATAATAAGAGTAATAATGCATTATAGCGCTTTTCCAAACGCTCAAAGTAGCCTAACAATTTGGTGCATTATTCATGGACAGGCAACCAGGCTGCGCACATCAGACCCCAACACCAACCACGCACACACTCAGTACTGTCGCCAGGCTTCCTGGTGTTCCCAAACGGTCTCCCATCCCAGTTCTAACCAGGCACTTCCCTGCTTAGCTTCAAAATCGATATGGGAAATAAACATGGCGGCGCCCAGACGGCGGCCATTGAGATAGCGTTTTCTATAATAGATGTATATATATATATATATATATATATATATATAATATTTTCTTTTCTTTTTTACTTAAGTGACTTTTTTATTTAATATTTTTATTATTCATGTTTAGCATTTAAAGTTTTTCTATTTTGTTATTGTCTATTTTTATGTTGGAATGAAAAAAATATCTTATGAAATTCACCCAAAATATATTATATATATTTTTTTTATTTGAGTTCCTTTAAAAGTAATTTTAATAGTTTTGTCTCGAATCTGATTCCATAGATATCCCAGTGATTCAACTACCGGACTACGTGTGCGGTTATACGAAAAACAATGCACGTCGTAATTAATTTAACATTATTGCTATGGGAACGGAAGACAACAGTTTTTTGTTTTTTTGTGCTGTATGGTCAGCCATTTCATTGGTCAGTTCTAAAGATGCATTTTATAGTCGATAGTGATTGGCTGTTGCTTCGTAAGGGGGTGTGTCCTTGAACTCGAGGGACGTGTTCCTTGAAAGTTCGGGGAGACATCTTGGCTGGAGGCGTTTTCCTCCCGGAGCAGTGGACGTTAGTGACGTTAGTGACGTTCACGAACCTCGGCGACCCGGAGCGGGAGGCTCGTAGACGCCGACTAGCACTCGTGAGTCGCCTTCACCGAGGCGGGAAGGTTCGTGAGTCAGAATCGTTCGTGGGACCGGAGGAGCCATGGGGACCGCTGTGTGGACGGACGTTAGCGAGGCAGAAGCAACCGCGGGCTAACGTTGAGCTACCGTTACCGCTCCATTTCAACGCACTCAAGCCACCGGACCACGGAGATCGAAGTGTCTGAACCTATGAGAGGGTTCGACCTCCTGAGCGGTTAGCACGAGTAAAACAAGGCCTGCAACGAGGGTGCTTTGACTCCGGTCGGACCGTCGGGGAGCTCCGGAGCCGTGAGTACTGTGTGTGTGAGTGAGTGAGTGAGTGACCCCACGACCGTTAATGTACAGCTCAGACCGTGTGTGTGCGCGTGTGAGAGAGTTCGCGCCTTTTGTCTGTTCCTATTTTTTCATTTGTAAATGTAGTTTGTTGGTACAAAGGGCCTGGGTACATATGCAGTTGTATCCACACACTACGCGCTCACGTAGGCCTGATGTGTGACCCAGGCGGCAGGTTTTTCATTTTATTTTCACCTGTGGCTAGTCTAGTTGAGACACTTGTTCTGGTTTATTATTAGTTCTTTTTCTGGTTAAATTTCGTTTACTTGATGGCATTTTTTTTTTGTGGCGGTGATGATTGTGAGGTGACCCACGGTGTGCGTCCAGTGACTGCGGTATGGCGGTAATACGGTTACCCCAGGCCTAATTAGTTGTCGATTAAAGAAGGGGTATTATGCAAAATCGACTTTTTCAAGCTTTACATCATGTTATTATGCCATTCCCTCATTAAAAACATGCCTAAGTGTTGCCTTGGCACATTCACGTATTTTTGAGTAATCTAAAAACTCTGATGGCAGCCATTTTAGGGATAGGTTTGCCTGAGTCCTCCTCGGAGACGCCTCCGAGCTTTCGTCACCAGCCGAGTATCCAACCACTGCTCCTCAGCAGAACCCCCTCCCCGCAGTGTGTAGCCCTAAGATGTAAACAGAGTCATCATGGAGGATTAGCTTCATGTGTTGTGAACCGGAGCCACAGCAGACTTTTACAAAGACACACATCAGTGTTTCTGTTACCTAAACACCCAGGATTAAAACCGGTGACAAGAACACTTCAGTGTCTGGTTCTGCGCTGGGCCTTGATGATGCACAGAGCCTCCGGAGAAAGCTAATGCTAAGCTAAACCTCGAGTCATCACATGAAAACGAGAAATATGCACGAATAAAGTCAATAAAACCACCACACACATAAAGAACCGTTTAACAATGATCACACACGGAGCCTGGCTTGTTGATTTGGAAGTTTATTGCTCACATTTCATCTACAATGGGTCATAGACGAGTGGTTTCTCCCGGAGCTAAGGCACTATTAGCCGCGACAAGCTAACAACCTTCACCTTCACAACATTCATTGAAAACAGGCAGCATATTATGCACAAATAACGTCAATAAAGCAGCAACTACTCGAAGCAGCCTTTACGATGATCACACAATGAGCCTGGCTTTACACATTTGTGGTTTATTGCTGACTTTTCATCAACAATGAGCTGTAGTCGATTATAACAAGCTAACGGGTAACCTCGAAAAACCATTGTCCACCTGCACAGATAATGTCCGTCTTTTTAATCGTATGGGCTCCTGCAGATCCTGGTGTTGGTGTAGTCCATGGGGGTATAGTTAGAGATCCATAGTAGACCGGGAGCCAGACCCCCTCCTCAGGCACATTTTTGCTACCTTTTCCAAACTAGTATCTTTCAATAGAGTATATCCTGGGTCATTACCAGTGGGGACCCCCCATTGCAACTCGGCCCCGTTCGGCTGTGGGACCCCAAAAAACACTTTAACGGGACAGGCTTCAAATGGAACTTTGTGATTCTATCCAAAGTGGTGCTGTGGTCACATACAGAGTCACAGATTAATGAAATTTAGAACACAGAAAGCTGACATGATGAGGAACAAAGGAATATGAGTGTGTTGGGCTTTAGCTTTTTCTTTTTCCATATATTCAACTATATATCTGCAAAAATGAAAAATAAATGTCATATAGATAAGAAAAGCACTTCACAAATGAGTGCATTATTGTCTTTTTTGTTTATTTTTACCTTTTCAAATGTAAATAGAAAACTGCCCCAACTCATTAGCTTCACATTAAGCCCAAGATGAGCTCAGTACCTCAAACGGATCAGCAGCTATAACACAAAATGTGTTCCATGTTCCCTCTCAGAGCTGTGGAATTCTCATGCATTTGTCCATATAGGCCTGTGGGACCATTCTATGGTGAAGTTACAGCTTTTAGGACAACAGTTCAACTTCACCTTTTTGGATTTGCTTTAAACTTGGCACAGTCGATGTTGATATACTAAATATTCTGTGAATACAATTTGAGCTGCATATCTTTTTTAATTTCTGAGTTTTAGGGGTTTTCAAAGGGGGGTAGGGTAAAATCAGGCCTTGATGCAACAACAAGTTTCACCAACTTTGGGGACGTTGGACATTTGTGACAGACTGTTGGGAATTTTATTAGTTATTTCTACTTTTCAAAATATCTTTGACAATCAATACCGAATATGTTGCCAGTGTCATCTCTAAATAAGATACACAATGGTTTAACGCAGGGGTCACCTACGAAAGTACTTTTTTTAAGGTGTAAAAAACGTATTTTTCTTGAATCAAATACAAATACAGTTGTTTCTGTTCATGTGACTCAATATGAGGTTAAAACAAAACTATTTTGCTATAATGTGGGGTCAATATCCTACAAGTACACAGAACGTCTAAGTCTTTAGGATTTGTTTTTAACTGGTAACTCTCAAACAACTTAATGCTCTTGAAATCGCCCTTGGTTGATAAAAGGTTGGTATGGTTTAATGATATAACAATAATACATGTGATATCATTCATATTTGATAAAACCTCAGTAACTGTGGACTGTTTCTAAAAATTAATCCCATTTCTACCCTCGACAGTGGCTCAGATTGTAAAGCGGAGAATCCAAGCTCCGGAAGGTGCATACTGCCATTGTGTCCTTGGGCAAGAAACTTAGCCCACATTGTCTATATATGAATGTAGTGTGTGAGTGAATGGTGCTGGTCGGATTGGTCGAAGCATATACTGGCAGCCTTGCTTCCATAGCCACAGCTCCCAGGGCACCTGTGGCTACAACAGTAGCTTATCACTGCAGAGTACTCGAGACCCAATTGTTGGTGGTATTTGTATTTGGTAATATTTCAATCATTTCAATTTGAGCTCGTCCAATCCACTTTAAATCCAATTAAAGCCCATCTAAATATCACATCTAAGTGAGTGTGAGTTGGTGGTCTAGATGTAAGCAGCCACGCTTCTGTCAGTCTGCCCCAGGAGAAACTGGCTGCATTGCAGCTGGTGTGACATGAATGACAATCCCCATTCCTTTTGAGAAGAACTTTGGGGGACTTGTGTCATGAAACACACTATATAAAATAAGATTCCCTTCCCCTTTACCCAGTCTAAAGCTGACCTAAGTCTAGGGTTGCCAGGTCTCAGGAGTCAAACCTGCCCAAGGACCTGGCAACCCTGCCTGAATCAGTCTAATTGGAGCTTGAGTTAACACAGTCTGAGTCTATGTTTACCTATTCAGAGCTTAAACTTGTTCTTTTAAGGTTAGACTGGGTTTAAATGTGATCTAAAATCCAGTCTAAACACACATAAACTCGGTCTAAACCGAAGCTTAACCACAATAGGTGTAGATAGACTCAGACGTGGTTTAGATTGAATTTAAAAACTCAATTGTCTAGAATAGAGATAAGAATACTCTGTTTTTCAGAATAATGAATAACCAGCCATTTTACAATATAGTGGTACTGAAATTCTTCTTCCCAATGAAGAAGTGAAATGGATGATTCCTGAAACGTTGGTCTGTGTAATTAATTATTTGAATCCCCAAAACACAAGGGATTGAAGCTCCTATAACTCAGGCTAGAAATTAGATTGAAAAACCCTTCAGACAAATCCTTAAAAACCTTACGAAGGCTTTATAAGTTGAATTGTGCTTCAGTTATATTGTACATGGTATCAACCTATAGCACTTGATGGTAAACCAAAGACAAATCTAAACTGATGTAGACATTAAAGTTCAATCTACTCTAATATAACAGCATCAGGCAGGTCAGGTTTTTGTGAGTGGAGAATGTGTTACACACATTTCTAATAATTTTAGGAAAAAATCCAAAGGCGAATATTCACAAATGGTCATTTTAATGTGTGAATTTGGTCCAATATTTACTGTGACAATAAAACTAAGATGTGGAGTGAGAAAACATAAACAAAGAACCTAAAATTGATGACTGTATGAAAAAAAGTTGTGTCTCTCCTCAATACGTTAATACCCACGTGTGGACTAGTAACACAGTATGTGCAATAAAAATGCATAGAAGAGATGGTAAACCACAAAGCAATACATGCTGCTTCAGTAGTTTAAGTAAAGTCGGATAAGGCTGATGAGCAGGTCCTAAACTGTTCTTAGTTGTTGTTAAGTTAATGTTACATATGTTTGAACCGTCATATATCATACTTAGTGATGACAATGGCAACATATTCGGTATATATTGCCATTGTAATGTTTTGATATAATAATGCATAATGTATATTAATTTAATAAGTAACAAAATTCCCAACAGTCTGTCACAAATGTCCAACGTCCCCAAAGTTGGTGAAACTTGTTGTTGCATCAAGGCCTGATTTTACCCTACCCCCCTTTGAAAACCCCTAAAACTCAGAAATTAAAAAAGATATGCAGCTCAAATTTTATTCACAGAATATGTAGTATATCAACATCGACTGTGCCAAGTTTAAAGCAAATCCAAAAAGGTGAAGTTGAACTGTTGTCCTAAAAGCTGTAACTACACCATAGAATGGTCCCACAGGCCTATATGGACAAATGCATGAGAATTCCACAGCTCTGAGAGGGAACATGGAACACATCTTCTGTTATAGCTGCTGATCCGTTTGAGGTACTGAGCTCATCTTAGGCTTAAGGTGAAGCTAATGAGTTGGGGCAGTTTTCTATTTACATTTGAAAAGGTAAAAATAAACAAAAAAGACAATAATGCACTCATTTGTGAAGTGCTTTTCTTATCTATATGACATTTATTTTTCATTTTTGCAGATATATAGTTGAATATATGGAAAAGAAAAAGCTAAAGCCCAACACACTCATATTCCTTTGTTCCTCATCATGTCAGCTTTCTGTGTTCTAAATTTCATTAATCTGTGACTCTGTATGTGACCACAGCACCACTTTGGATAGAATCACAAAGTTCCATTTGAAGCCTGTCCCGTTAAAGTGTTTTTTGGGGTCCCACAGCCGAACGGGGCCGAGTTGCAATGGGGGGTCCCCACTGGTAATGACCCAGGATATACTCTATTGAAAGATACTAGTTTGGAAAAGGTAGCAAAAATGTGCCTGAGGAGGGGGTCTGGCTCCCGGTCTATAGGGCATGGCAGTAGCAAAGACGGGCTAGAGCCTCCAAACAGCAGTTATTCAGGCAAGAGCCCCTTCCAAGCGTCTGGTGTGGAAGGTTGATGATGTGATGCAGCGTCAGAGCAGCTAAAGCTACGCGTGTGTTTCTTTGTTCTTCCCCAAATCACTTGGAATAATTTTGCCTATATAAGTCGGTAAGTAATAACATTTCTAATTATACATCATACATTTTGCTAGTCGTACATCAAGCTCTGCCAATTTATGGAATTATTGGTAGAAGAAGTGAGGAGACAGGAGAGACAACAGACCAGGCGATTGACTATGGGTACATCCAATAGGTTGCGTTCATGTAACGTCACAACATTCTAAAGAGCCTATGGTTTAAAATTGAGGTGGAGTAACTGACGGTAACTATGGTAACTGTGGTAACTGACAAAATGCATATTTTGATGTGTTTGTTTTTTGGCTCATATCTCAGTCATTACTGGAGGAATCAACATGAAACTGTCACAAAGTTCATTGTCTCCTCTGTCAGCACATATGAACTAATGTCCAATTATTTTCTCCGGAAAACGTCAAAAAGTGGTGACAATATGCGAAAACTTGACTGTGATGTTGTCCAATAGAAAGGACTTTCAGACATAAAAATAATATCACAGGTTTGTGAATGCAATCACGATCATGAGGAAAACATTTGTCAATTTTCGTTTTGAAGATTTCTTACAAAAACTGTATTTCTCCCATAGAGTTTTATTGGCCCCGCCCTCCATCTGACATTATGACATCATCACATTCTAAATGTGAACCACCTATTAACCAGCAGCATCATCAGCAAGGTGACTTCTACCACCTTGTGGCCGAGCTGAGGGTTGACAGCCTAAGACTCCACCAATAATATAGGATGAGTGCTGAGCAAATGGTTCACCTACTCTCCTATATTGGACCAGAAATGTACAGGCAGAGCACCAACTACAGGGCTGCAATTGAGCCAAAACAAAGACTTGCTGTTGCTTTGAGGTAAGCAGGAATACACACAAACATGCATACAAGAACATTTTTATTGCAATGTAAAGAATAAACTTCTGAAAACTTTTTTTTTTTTTAAATGACATCCATTTCAAAAGGTAAGGCAAGGCAACTTTATTTATACCGCGCATTTCGTACACAAGGCAACTCAATGCGCCTGTACTAAGGTACTTCTGTCAAACTGAAACATAACACATGCCATGAGACATAAATTATATCCATTTTTTTTTTCTTACTATGTTTTACAAATCCTGAAAGGTACTGTGCTCAGTTGCGCCACTTAAAAAAAGCATACAAAATTGTGCTAATAAATCCGCGAAAGAGCGAGGCCGTGAAAGGTGAACCGCGTTATAGCGGGACGACTGTATTACGAAAATGTCCCATTGTGTAGGGGTTGAAAAATAGAATTTGGTTCAGGGTTAATAGGTTGTCGGACCAATGACATGGCACCATAGGGAAAATACATTCAGCAGGCTAATGGAATGTGAAAAGTATATCGGAGCAGCCTCTACTTCTGCAAACTGTCCACATGCGTAAGGATCGGAGGAAGCTTCTCGTTTTTATTTCTATGACTGCCTCTGTTGGTTTACTCTGAAGTCATCGCAATAGGTTTTGAGAGATTTCCCATCTTGCCTGAGAATGTTTGTGAGTGAATTCAGTTTGTGTGTGTTGATTTTGCCGTGTGGCTGCACACCACACACTACGACCAAACTGTTACATGTTTTGTTTCCATGTGTGGTGTCTGTAAGGTTTGAGAAATCTGTCCACACTTTTAAATCTTGCCATGTGTTGCCTAGTGACATCTGTCTCTCTTTTGCTTTGCGCTTAAGTAACACGCTGGGTTAAAAAGACTGGAGGCACTGAATAGTAAAGCAATCTAGCAGAAAAAGTTGATCAGCTTTTCTTTCCAGAATCAAGTGTTTCTGAAGGCCAGCACTGGGACCTGCTCCTATGAGCTGAGTCTGGTGTTAAGTCTTGTGCAACAGCCTTTGTGTTTAGTAGTTTTTCTTCAAAATGATCAATGCTGATGATTTATTGTATGTTTTTTCTTATATCTGATTAAGTACAAAAAACAAAGAGGATTTTATATCGGCTTTATTGAAGTTTTACACAGAGCTACTTAAGTGGTCATATTTTATGAACATTTAACAGCTTCATTTAGAAATAGACGGTTACTCAGCAGATTCACCCTGGAGAAAAAGTACATCCAATCGATTTTTATTCACTTTCTGTTATAGACATTTTTTGTAAATCCTTACCTTTCCGGCATCACGGCTCTTGACTCTGAGCTTGTTGACCTGGGACTCTGCGATATCAGCACGCTCCTGAGCTTCTTCAAGTTCATGCTGAACCTTCCTGAGCCTGGACATGTGAGTGTTGGCTTGTTCCTCCTGAAAATGTTGAACGTTGATTTGTAAACATCCATAAACAACATGCCATATGAAGTTTCTTTCTTTCTTTTTTTCACAACTCACAGACTCCTCAGATTGTCTCTTGTAAGCCTTGACTTTGAGCTGCAGTTTGTCCACCAGATCCTGGAGTCTGGTCATGTTCTTCTTGTCCTCCTCCGTCTATGCATGAGTATATAGGAAAGGTCGCGAAAAAATGATGCATGTTGTAATTTAAAAAGTGTGATTGTAGTATTGAAGCTCTGCAACAGTTTACTGGTAATGAATACTGCCTGAATGGTACAGTGCAAAGGATGAGTGGGAGAAAATAACTTCCCCAAGTCGAGTGAGAACTTACCTGGTAGGTCAGCTCCTTGACTCTCCGCTCATATTTACGGACTCCTTTAACAGCATCAGCTCCACGCCTCTGCTCACCTTCAACTTCCGACTCCAACTCACGCACCTTTTAATAAGAAGGGTTATGATAATCATCTTCATAAATGCAATTCTAGAGTCATATTTCAGCAGACACTCACCCTGGACTCCAGTTTCTGGAGTTGCTTCTTGCCTCCCTTCATGGCCAGGTTCTCAGCCTCATCCAGACGGTGCTGCAGGTCCTTGACAGTGACCTCCAGGTTCTTCTTCATCCTCTCCAGATGAGAGCTGGTGTCCTGCTCCTTCTTCAGCTCCTCAGCCATCATGGCGGCCTGAAATGTTTCCACAGTAAGTTCATACTGCCATAAACAGTGTACTGTTGTACAGTGTACTCTGCTGTTGGACATGCGAGCTCACATCAGTGATGGCCTTTTTGGCTTTCTCTTCAGCATTTCTTGCTTCCTGAACTGAGTCATCCACTTCACCCTGAACCTGGACCAGATCAGACTCCAGCTTCTTCTTGGTGTTCATAAGACTGGTGTTCTGTTAGAATAATGATAAAAATAGTTTGTGTATTTACATGTATTTTGCACCATACTTTCTCACAGTAATTGTTCTTTCCAAACCTGAGAGTGAAGCAGTCCAACACGCTCGCTAGCATCCACCAGCTCTTGCTCAGCCACTTTACGTGCTCTCTCTGTCTGCTCCAGGGCAGCTCTCAGCTCCTCAATCTCGGCCATCATCAGGCCATTTCTGCGCTCCACCATGGCGACCTGCTCCTTCATGTCTTCTTGTCCTCTGACGGCATCATCAAGGTGCAGTTGGGCATCCTGACCACAGAGAAACATTGTATGAAAATATTCTCCAGCATAATCTTTAATTGAACTTGCATCAGTTCTCTGACCTTGAGCTGGCCCTGGACGTTCCTGAGCTGTTTAATGGATTCAGCTGCCTGTCTGTTGGCGTGGCTCAACTGAATCTCCATCTCGTTCAGGTCTCCCTCCATCTTTTTCTTGATTCTCAGAGCATCATTCCTGCTCCTGACCTCAGAATCCAGGGTGCTCTGCATGGAGTCAATGATCCTCTGGCTGTTCCTCTTGATCTGCTCCATCTCCTCGTCCTTCTCTGACAGCTTCCTGTCAATCTCCCCTTTGACCTGGTTCAACTCCAGTTGGACACGTAGAATCTTGGCCTCTTCATGTTCCAGTGTGCCCTAGAAGTGCCATTGTACTTGTGTTATCATTCATTCCTATATGGAAATAACACTTGCAATTGCCTATATAACACATTTCTCTAATGATGAAATGTTACCTCAGCTTCCTCGAGGGCAGTCTGGATTTCAGATTTTTCACATTCTACTGTCTTCTTGGACTTCTCCAGCTCATGAATGCTCTTTCCAGTCTCTCCGATCTGCTCAGTCAAGTCAGAGATCTCCTCTGAATAGGAAACAAGCATCAACCTTGCTTACTGTGCAGCTACAATGATAGTATAGTGTTGTATATCCCAAAATGTCGGTGTACATACGCTGCAGGTTCTTGTTCTCTCTCTTCATGGTCTCCAGATGATCCAGGGCCTCCTCATAAGAGTTCTTCATCTTAAAAAGTTCAGTGCTCAGAGACCGAGCCTCTTTCTGGGCTCCCTCCAGTTCAGCTTGGCCCTCCTCATACTTCTGCTTCCACTCTGAGAGGACCTGGAAATATTAGATTCGAGTTTACATGAATGAGAGAAAACATCCATCTGTTTTTGTGTGTTTTAATTAATTTTTTACTTTGTCAAAGTTCCTCTGCTTCTTGTCCAGATTGGCAGCCAGAGCATTAGCTCTCTCCACATCAATCATAAGGTCCTCCACCTCACCCTGCAGCCTCTGTTTGGTCTTCTCCAAAGATGCACACTTTGAGTTCACAGCCTCAATGGATTCCTCAGCGTCCTGCAGGCGCTGGGCCAGTTTTTTCCTGTGATGAAGGAAATAGAGACACAAAGAGAATCAACTTAAGATAACTATGATCATTAGAGTTCTACTAAAAGAATCATTCTACTTACTTGGACTCCTCCAGCTCCTCAGTGCGCTGAATGGCATCGGTCTCATATTTAGATCTCCACTGAGCCACTTCACTGTTGGCCTTGGACATTCCTCTCTGGAGCTCAGCCTTGGCCTCCTGCTCCTCCTCAAACTGCTCCCTGAGCAGATCACAGTCGTGACGGGCAGACTGGACTCCATGAGCCAGGGCATTCTTGGCCTGTAAACATTAATAATCAGTGTACAGCAGTCATTTGAAGATATCTTTGAGCTTACTGGCTAAGTGATAAGATTGTTCATACCTTGACTTCTTCCTCAACGTGTCTCTTCAGCTCTTCAATCTGCTGAGTGAAAGCCTGCTTGCCTCTGGTCAGCTGAGAAACAAGAGCTTCCTTCTCCTCAATTTGACGAGAGAACTCGCCTGTAATTGCAGCCTCATTTAGTTCATCGATGGGCTTTAAAACTAAAACACTTTCAGTTTAAGACCATACCATTCTCTGTCTGGAGCCTGGCCCTCTGTGCACTTGAGTCATTCAGCTGGCGGACATTCTCATCGTTTTTGGTCTTGAGCTCACTCAACTGATCCTCAAGAGTTCTGCACATTTTCTCCAGATTGCCCTGTCAGGATACAATGTTTTAAGTTTCACTATAGTGACAAGAGTCCATTTTTTAAAATCACAGAGAGGAGCAGTTTACCTTAGACTTAGCCACACCCTCCATGTTGCTGGAGAGATCATCAATTTCCATTTTGTACTCGCTCTTCTCCTTCTCCAGCTTCTGCTTGACACGCTGGAGGTTGTCGATCTGCTCTCCCAGCTCAGCAACACTGTCGGCCTGCTTCTTGCGCAGAGCTGAAGCCGTGGCCTCATGCTGCAGAGTGGACTCTTCAAGATCACGACGAAGCTTCTGGAATTCAGCCTCACGTTTCTTGTTCAACTCAATCTGAGAAGCTGTGGCTCCACCAGCTTCCTCGAGTCGTTCACTGATCTCCTCGAGTTCTCTGGAGAGGTCTGCTCTCTGCTTCTCCACCTTTGCACGAGCTGCTCTCTCAGCCTCGATCTCCTCCTCCAGCTCCTCAATGCGAGCCTACATTTCATCACAGACCATAGGATCAACATGTTTCCTCGTGTGAACCAAAACACTGTCAAACTGAAGCAGCACCACTTATTACCTGAAGCTCTTTGATCTTCTTCTGAAGCTGGGCACCAAGAGACTGCTCATCCTCAATCTTGCTGAGCAGCTGACTGGTCTCAAAGTCCTTCCTAAAAGAAAGTACAACTTTCTCATTTTTGTGTTATTAAACAAAAGACCATTTGATTAAATGTAAGAAATACTTTTTGATCTTCTCATCAGATTGCTGCTTGTCATTTTCCAGGTCCATGACTGATTCCTGGGCCAGTTTCAGGTCTCCCTCCAGCTTCCTTTTGGCTCTCTCAAGGTCCATGCGGAGCTTCTTCTCTTGCTCCAGAGAACCCTCAAGCTATCAAACATTGTAATGTTTTAATAATTGAGATAATAGTATAATAGTTTTGACTATACTTTGACAGCCTCACATCATCGACTTGCTGTTCCAGCTTGGTCTTGGCCTTGGTCAGAGTGTTGACTTTGTCTTCCTCTGCCTGGAGGTCATCCAGAGTTTGCTGGTGGGACTCTTGGAGGGCTTTCTTCTCTTTGGTCAGCTTGGCAATAGCCTCATCTTGAGAGGCCATCTCCTCTGTAAGATTTTTGACCTGAAACAGCATTGACATATTTTCACTTTTTGAAACAATTTTACTGTAAGAGCATTTCGTTATCATGTCATAATTCTTCAATTTAACCTGCTCTGTTTACATCTATGTTTGTTCATTTCACATATTTAGTTCATTCAAAAATGGCATTAATACATTTACAACAAAACTGCCAAGCCAGTGCAGTTTGAATGAAAAGGAGCGTTTTAAATATACAGACAAACAAACCTTGTTCTCAGTGGCATGTTTCTCTTTCTCCACTTTAGCCAAGGTGAGCTCCAAGTCGTCGATGTCTTTCTTCAGCTCAGAGCATTCATCCTCCAGCTTCCTCTTCTTTGCAGTCAGCTCAGCATTGATTTCCTCCTCATCCTCCAGTCTCTCAGTTGTCTCTTTGAGTTTGGCTTCAAATTGGATTTTGCTTTTGATGAGGCCCTCACACCTCTCCTCTGCATCAGAGAGGTTTTCACCCTCCTATATAAGATGCATAAAGATGAACATGTTAGGTTCTCACAGAGGTTTTCTTTGAAATTACTATTGTTTCATTTCTTGCTGACCGATGCCACTTGCAGCTGCAGATCATTCTTCTCCTGCAGGAGGGAAACCATTTTCTCCTCCAGCTCCTTCTTCTTTGCCAGAGCAGCTGCCAGGTCAGTCTTCATCTTGTCATAGTTCTCCTTCATTTGCTGGAGCTCCTTCTCGGTCTCAGCGCTCTGCAGGAGAGGCTTGATCTTGAAATACAGCTTCAGCCATGGCCAGTTTTTGACATTCATGAAGGAGCGAATATTGTACTGGATGGTGTAGAGAGATTCTCTGTAAGCAGAAAAGAATTGATCAATACTTCATGGACATTATGAATTCTTTAGTGGAATTTATCTGTACCTTCTCTCCATCATCTTGACAAAGACCTTCCTCATAACATAGCCTCTGCAGAGAGCCTGAGTCATGGTCACCAGCGAAGCCAGTTTCTCATCTCTCATCTCCTCCAGCTGACCCAGCAGACCAGCTTTGAAGAACACCTATTACAACATTGAGTGATGAAACATTGGTAAATAATGATAAATCACAATAACAGCTTAAACTGAATATAGACCTTGGTGTGTCCAAACATGTACTGAGTGTGGTCCACATCAATGGAGCCAAGCAGCTTCTCTGCAGCTTTCTTGTTGTCGATGAACTGTCCCTCAGGGATGACACTGGCATTCAATACTTTGTATCTGAGAAAGTTGTTGTTTTAATAATACGTTCTTTCTTTTTGCTTTCAACCTCTTCAATTTGAAATGTAAAAAGTACCTCTGCTTGAAGTCACCGTAGAGGACTCTGCTGGGGAAACCCTTTCTGCAGATTCTGATGCCCTCCAGCACACCATTACACCTCAGCTGGTGGATGACCAGGAAGTTCTCCATAAGACCTGAAGTTGAATGTATAATACTTTTATTATTAAAATGATGTTCATAGATCACACAGATCACCTACGACCCCTCTTTCTTTTTTTTTTTTTTTTTTAAAGGGATACTTGCCTGGGGTTTTAGTTTCATTGGGAATCAAGCAACGCACAAAGTGAGGGTGAGTGCTCCTCAGGTTGGTCATCAGCTTGCCCAAGTTCTCCTGATGATCATAATATAAGGAATTATGGCACATTTCCTTGATGTCATATCACATTAAAGGTCAAAAACATACTCTGAAGAGGGCAGACACAGTCTGGAAGGAACCACCCTTCTTCTTGCCACCCTTCTTGCCACTAGCAGCAGCAGCCTCAGCTAAAAAAATACAATTTGATTATTTTTCTGTGTCATATCATGTTCCAATTTGTAAGAGATGCACTTACCTTCTCCATGGGTGGCATACAGGAGAACCAAGAGTTTGTTTGCAGACTTCTGGTAGAGCTGAATAACTGAGTCGTTCAGAGGGTCCTTGTTCTTGTCCAGCCAGCCAGTGACATTGTAGTCGACTGTGCCAGCGTAGTGGACCAGGGAGAAGTGAGCCTCAGCCTTGCCTTTGCCTGGTTTAGGTTTCTCAAAGGCTTTGTTCTTGCCCAGATGCTGGTCATGCAGCTTGTTCTTGAATGTTGTATCAGAGGCCTTGGGGAACATGCACTCCTCCTCAAGGATGGCAAAGATTCCCATTGGCTGTCAAGAATTATCTTATGTTAATGAAATGCATACTTTTTTATTCATGTTACAAATGTTTCAGATTACCTTCTCAATAAGCTCAATGCAGGCCGCCAAGTCCATACCAAAGTCAATGAACTCCCACTGAATGCCCTCTTTCTTGTACTCCTCTTGCTCCAGGACAAACATGGTGTGGTTGAAAAACTGTTGCAGTTTCTCGTTGGTGAAGTTGATGCAGAGCTGCTCCAAGCTGTTGTACTACAAATCAAAGGTAAACTACTATTGCGCTTCATAGCAATAGTGAGTAAGCCTGTTTCATGTTAGTGATAAACTTACATCAAAGATCTCAAATCCAGCAATATCCAGCACTCCAATGTAGTAGTTTCTTGGCTGCTTCGTGTCCAACATCTCATTGATGCGGATAACCATCCACAAGAACATTTTCTCATAGACAGACTTGCACAGAGCACTGACAGAATTGTTGACCTTGACATAAGAAGAAAGTAATAAATCACAAAAGTAGAGGATGTAGTGATATTATATTTGTGTATTTCAGTAATGCTTTACCTGTGGGACGGTTTGACCTTTGGTCACCATCTCATTTCCGACTTTGACTCTTGGGTAGCACAATGCTTTGAGCATGTCCGCCGAGTTTATGCCAAAGAGGTAGCAGATCTTGTCAGCCACTGAAAAAGGTTAAATAAATTAGGTTAAATATTGGTTAAACAGGTTTAAACATAGGATATTCTAACCTTCCATTAAGAACTGTCATATAGATCTTATTTTAATTACCCTCAGTGCCGTCAGGCTCAGCCTGCTCCTCGCGCTGTTTCTGCTTGAATTTCAAACTGCCGTGATGCATCACAGCACCAGTCAGCTTGTAGATGTTAATCTTCTCCTCGGCATTGAAGCCCAAGATATCAATGGCAGTCTGAACAAAGATTGAGCAACATTTATATCTTCTTTACCGTTGTTAACTCTATGCACAAGCAAACAAAAAATGTGGAATGTGTATGGAAAATAACTCTGATTAAAGCCTACTGCACACCACTCTGCACGGCCACATGGTGGTGCTGCTGCACCAAAGCTAATGTTGTGTAAGTAACACACAACAATGCTCTCAGGATTCTATTGAAAGTCCCTCGCTGAACAAGTGCCAGTCAGCTGTTCATGCAGAATAATGTGACCACATTAAACGCATCTAAAGAAATGTTGCATATAAAGTTAAGATGAGACTCATGGACTCACAAAATGAAATGATAACTGTTCTTATGAGCCCTGACCAGAGCAGTATCATGTCCAGGTGCTTTGGAGACACTGGAGAAATTGCTTATACGGACTATAGTGTGGTATTGTCTGCATTTCCTCAGCCTGTCTGTTTTCAGTGGTTGATTGATTGTCATGTTGAGTTGTATTTTCTCCTTTACATCAGTTGCAATGAACTCCTCCACATCATCGATGCTCTTGACAGTAATTTCACCCTGGCTGATCATCGGATAGTCGTAAGGGTTGGTGGTGATCAAAAGGGCCTCTGACGGACAAATGTTGAAAAACTCAGTTTAAGTACAGTGTTTTAGACAGTAACCTCTGTACTAAACATGTGGCATTATGTGACATGACATACCCAGCACGTGAGGCTGGTGGCCTGTCATGAGCTGGTAGAAGATGTGGTAGCTCCTCTCAGCCGACAGCTGGAAGGTCACACGGGACTTCTCCAGCAGGTCTGTGCGGAGAAACATTACAATAAACTAACTATTTGAGTTAGTATCCCCATTACAGTTGTTGTTTTTTGTAATATAAATAAGTTTTATAGTAAAAACAGACGAAAAAATCTAAGTACCATTTATTTTCCCTGTTTTTAATATTAGTGCAATAACAACATATGAAGTCACTCTTTCTTGAACACACATTTGCTCGTTTTAAACTTACATGTTTCAATATCAGCTGAAGCGAGCTTGCCAGTGGTGCCAAAATGAATCCTGATGAATTTACCCTGAATTTAAAAGAAATGTTGATGAACTCCTGTGGTTTGAATGTGTACTTTAGTGTGACATGTGTATATACTCACGAAACGAGAGGAGTTGTCGTTCCTCACAGTTTTGGCATTACCGTAAGCCTCCAGCAGAGGGTTGGCAGCGACAATCTGATCCTCAAGAGATCCCTGAAATGGAGAAGTTTGGGTGCAACATTACCCCCCTCATAACTGATGTATTTGTCTGTCTGTATTTGACAGGGTTTACCTGGATTTTGCTGCCAGCACCAGGTGCAGGGGCACCCTTTTTAGCTCCAAGTGCTGCAATTGTTGCAAAGTACTGGATGACACGCTTGGTGTTGACAGTTTTTCCGGCACCGGATTCTCCGCTGGTTTAGGACAAGCATATTTTAAAGCAACTGATACCTTTTCAATTATTCTTATTATCTGTGCCTTCTCTACTTACGTAATCAGAACAGACTGGTTCTCACGATCTGAAACATTCATTTGAAATATTTCATATTAATGTTTATAATATTTATGCATTTTTTTTCTTTTTTTCACGTGTTGTGTCTCACCAGTGCTCATGAACTGATAGGCATTGTCAGAGATGGAGAAGATGTGGGGTGGGGCCTCAATCCTCTTCTTGCCTCTGTAGGCTCCTACACAGGTTGCATCGTACACGGGAAGCCACTTGTAGGGGTTCACCACGACGCAGAACAGCCCAGAGTAGGTCTGAAGCAAAGCAAGTTTATTTAGAGAGCTCTGTTCAAACATAAGGCAAATCACAATTAAATTACAAGAAAGCAAATCAAAGCAATGAAACATCAACACGTGTTTTTTCCTGACTCTGGGAACCACCAGGAGACCCCTCCCTGAAGTTCTCAGGGCTTGAGACGGTTCATACGGCTCTAACATGTCAGAGATGTACTTTGGTGCTAAACCATGAAAACACTTGTAACAAGCAGAGCTGTTTTAAATTCTATCCTCTGAGCGACAGGAAGCCAGTGCAGAGACCGTGTTTAAGGCAAAAATCTTGTCCCATAGAAAGCAAATTTCTAGTTTATATATCCGCCAGCTTTCATAAGAAGTTTGCCTTACTCCCTCAGCCATGTTGACAAGATTGTCGTCGCTGTAGTAATAATAAAAAAAATATTTAAAAGTCTTTGTTCACTTAAAAGAAGAGAATAAAATCCCATCCAAGACATATGCCAAAAATGATTAAAAAGAGAATATAGAGGCGAGCAACAGCAGCAAACTGAGACACGTCTTTACTCTTGAGAAGCAGGAAGTAGTAAGAATAAAAGACACAAGTAATGAGTGTGTGGTTCTATTACTCTCTGTGGATCTACTGTAGAAGATTAAACTTACGTAGATCATCCATGAGGCATAACGCTCTTTGAGGTTATACAACACAGACGGCTCGTTGAGGTGGGTCATCATGGCCATGTCCTCCATCTTGTCATACTTGGGAGGGTTTCTGGCGTGGATGTCGTCCTCTTTGACAACGACAGTCTAAAGACGGCACATTTGCATTATTATACATCACTCGTTCAAAATTGTTGAACTCAAAATATGAATTCTATTTTTGAAATATATAGAAACGTGCCTTTGCACCGGCTCCTTCAATCTCACATGTGGCTTTACCACCCTCTCTTTTGGTGACTTTACATTTGAGGTACATCTCAGCCTCGTCGATACAAAAGAAGGCCGTTTTGGCATCGAAGGGGGAGGTTTGGGCCTCAATCCTCTCCCTCTCTGGCTTCCGGAGGTAAACAGCCGCCGGGCCATACTGCTCCATCTCCGCGTCCGTGCTCATGGTGGCACGTAGGTTGTGTCTGCACAATTATTCATACGTCAACAAAACAAATTCTGTTTCATAAAAATGTTCAATCTAATGGTACCTTTTCTACTACAGAAGAAATGAGGTTCTGGGCCGGGTAGATGTCAGCTGGCTGTGTGACATTAAGATGAAAAAACATTATTATTTATTACAAAATATTAAGCATTAAAACAAACAAGGCTGTCCATTTTTATAGAAAAAGATAATGGTTCATTTGCAAAAACAGAAAAGTACCAGTGAAAAATATCAAGGTATGCTTTGTTTGTCTTTGTGTAGAAGCCTTTACTTCCCGTCAGAGTGGTCTCTAGGACGCTCCAGGGTCAACTATTTGGAAGGTTTTCACTGCTGACGGACCCTCTGTTGTATAGGCCGCCGTGATGGAAAGTACAGGCGCCATGCTGACCACTCATACAGCTCGGTCACTACAAGGTCAAATACGCACGAAAACCAACTTTTTTCCCTTGCATACAAAGTTGCATAATGCAACTTTAAGTAAAAGTAAACTAAGAAAACTTCAGTTACTTGAGTACTGTGAGCAACTGTTTTAGAGAAAAAGTCTGATCATGTGGAAATTTTGATCTTGTGAAGACATTTCCAAGAAAATGGCAGAATAACTAAATAATTCTAAAGAATAAAGAGCACAAGAAAACTTGTATTGAAAATACAATCGATGTATTAAAATTACAATAGATGAAGCTTTTGTCGCTTAAATATTTACTCACAATGGAAAAAGAAACAATTATTTTTACTCAGTAGGAAACAGATACTGTGTGTGCATGTGAGTGGGTGTGCACGTGCGTGTGAGTGGGTGTGCACGTGCGTGTGAATGAGGATGTTGAATCTGATCTCAAGGCAAATCAAATCTACCAGTACAAATAAAATAACCTTGAAAATGAAGGATTTATCTGTTATTGCAAATGAACTTGTTCAGTGTCTAATGGGAACAGCTGTAAATGTATAGACCGTCCTTCGCTTTTTTTTAATGTCTAACCTAAATATAGCAATAAACTATTTTCTTTTCTTTTTTTTCTTCAAAATACTCAGCATCTCACTTAAATAAAATGTCATAAACAAGCACCAATATTGAAAACCATCAATGATAACATAAGTCACATAAAGCTCCGTGTGTTCACTCACCTGCCTTAGATGCCTGTCAGTTAAGAGCCCAAGTCCTTTGCAGTGGTTTTATACAGACATCATCTGCCCCATCAGCAACTGAGGTCCATTTAATTTGGTCAGGAATCCTGCACACCACGTTGCTTCATAGTGATACATTACAGCATCATCAGCAATCAGGTTTTATTTTACTTACTGAATGTGTACTTTTTCTGTGTCTTTGCTTTACCTTTGTTTATATCATTACTTCTCAATTCAATACAGAACACACACATGTACATTGCCTTTATTGGGATATATAAATGTAATAATGTGCATTTATATATTTCATAAATAATAAAATACTGTAGATAGAAGTGTGTAACATTTTCACTGTAATCTTTTTTGCTTTGAAATACTTAAGCTGCTTAGCATCTTCAGTATGTAAAGTTATAAAATAAGTAAATGGATTTGGATCACAGTGAACAAAGTTAAAATAATCCATCCTAATGAAATACAAACTTGGCTCCCGCTCGATCCAATTTTCCTGCCAGCAATGTTCAAATATGGATGAGAATCAAAATGCCAGTGTGTAGTTACATGACAGGCAAATATCTGGAATAAAATTCACCCATCTACTTTCCTTTGAGAGCAATAACAGAATGCTAATAAAAAGACTAAGTTTTCTCCACAGGATTGTTTATGAAAGGGATTCCTCTCTAAGCCTGGCCATGTCAGCTCACCCGTCTATTAGATTCAACTATGTGGTTGCACTGACTATTTATTTGTCGTCATGCCAGCATATCAAATGATATCGCTCTGGACCAAAATAAATTGGGTAAACAGAATGGTAGAGAGCTGTTTCTTTTTCAATGTTATGTTCATTAGAACTAAAGCTTGCTATAAACTGTAATTTTAGTATTGCTGACAAAGCCTTTTGGATGATAGGAAACTTTGGACAATTCAACGACAGAGTACTCCTGTCTGTCTGAGAGCCTACACTGACTTTATAAATATACTTCCCAAACCATGACCTAAACAGGAGCAATGTCTCTTTCTTGTTGTGTCAGCTACAAGGCCATGACCGACCAGAGGGGCTCATCCTTTGACTTATGAAAGCAGATTCATTTCCAAAGTGAGCTAGAAAAATAAAAATCTATTGATATGACATGTAAATGAAGTTTCCTACTTAAAATCTGCTCAACTACTCAAATGTATTTTAGAAGAAAATGGTTTGACCCCACGCACGTACGTGGTTCCGCAGCGGGAAAAGTCCATATGTCAATCTAGCACACTGTTGTTGTTGATATCAGGCCCATTAACGGGAAAACCAGGAAAAAGAAGAAAAAAGAAAAAGAGAGGAAGACCGTAGAGGGGAACGGGAATATATGATAAAGTTCTTAAAAGGGACAGACAGCACCACCGGTGCTTGACTTGGCTGTGGAATCCGATGATGGCATTTGCGGTAAGTAAACAAATTGCAGTTTTTTGATTTGTTGCCAGAGCCTAACTTTAGTCTGATTGTGACCCGAATGTAGCTGCGCGGAGAGCAGGTGATATTATAGTGGCTTAACCGGAAGAAACCCAGAGGTAACCGACGCAGACACGGGGTGAACATGCTAACTCCGCACAGAAAGGCCCCGTCCAGCTGGGGATCGAACCCGGCACTAGTACATTCCCGTGCTGCCCGCGGAGGGGATAAAAAAGTAAAGGAGGGAGGGAGAGGAGCCGTGGGCAGAGCGTGAACAGACTCTGGTCTAGGTTTGAGTCTGAGGCTCCGCGTTCACGGCAAAGTTTTAAAACATACTTTGTAATGTAACGAGTTATAATACAAAACATCCATCAATGAAACGGCAGCGACAGTCACAGTCAGCCTTCATATGATGCTGTTGTTGTTTTAATGTGAGGCTTATCTTTTCCAGAAAAAGACAAAAGAAATGTATGTGCGGAGAGGAAGAAGTCAGACGTCATGGAGAGAGAAGAGAGAACAAATGAAAAGAGAACACCATTATCAGAGGAGGCTAAAAACTGGCCCTCAGATGCAGAAGGTAGGGCCTTCTCCAACTATTCAAGCTATGCAACATCCCATAATGGTAGGGGAAAAATGAAAGGGACTGGCATACAGTGACTTTAAACACAACCCGTTTTATTGTGCATTAGACTGCTCTGGTGAACTCTTCAGCCCAGGATGCAAGTATCAGGACACGCTCGATCGCTTGGGAATAAAACCTTCATTGTCAAGGATTTCTTCAGGTCCCACGTTGGTGAGTCCGGTTTGTTCTCTGAACTTTTACCGTCTGCATTCTTCAATTCCCCGAGGTTTTCGGGGTGTGGAGGAGGAATTGCGACTATGTAAAGAAATGTATAAGTGTAAGCAGTTAACGCTTCCCTCTACATATGCAAGCTTTGGTCTTTGTACCTTTGACTTTTCTCGCCCCGTTCCAATCCTGTGTGCAAGCGTTTTTAAACCTCCTAAATACAATAAGGATTGTATCAGTGACTTTTCTGACTTCCTTGCTGGCGCTAGATCAAAATATGACAAGCTATTAATTGTTGGCGACTTCAATATCCATGTCAACTGTCCTGAAAAGCCGTTGTCAAAGGACTTCTTCAACTTAAATTTGGTACAGCGCGTGTCGGGCCCTACGCAAGAGCGTGGACACACTCTTGACCTCAGTTTAACTCTGTCTGTCCAAAATCTTGACTTACTTGATGCTGTGTTCTCCAACCATATGCCTTTGATTTTTGACATTAAATTGCTGTGCAGCCGCTTTTTATATTGTTGACCATGGGATCCTCCTCCTCCCGGTTAGAGCACTGCGTGTGGATTCGTGTTTCAGCCTTTGGCTGGTTCAGATCATGGGAGGTCTTTTTGTGTTGGTCTTGGAGAATTTGTTTCTTCCTCGGCCCCATTATCATGTGGGGTACCCTAAAACAGCAAAGGTCCAAGAATGGATCCTTGTGGTACAAGTAGTAGAAGTAGTAACCGCAGATACTTGTTTTGATCTGACGTGGTCTCAGACAAGTGGAGAAAATCCAGAGAGAATGGCCAAACGTAAGGAAAACTACAGGCAACTTACACTTGACCAGGTTTTGGTTTTCAGTGGTTTTCGTAGTAATGGTGGAAAACGGGGATCAAGGAGGCAGACCTAAAAAAAAAAGCCCCTGATAAGCATGCTAGAAATGCTAACACCAAGCCCACATCCGGACCTACATGCTTCTGTTTTATAGAAGGAAACCACTGTTCAGATGTTTGAGATGTCAATAAAGTAAAAGATAATAGCATCAAAGTCACTGTCATAAACCAGCATTTTCAAACCTATTTTCTATGGACGATTACTAAAGAATGGAGCGAACAAAACTTTATTTTTTTGATGAAAGAAGGGAGACTAATCTTTCTTTCTTGGACCTTTGCTGTTTTCCCTCCATCCTGAGGAAATACGACATTGCGTTCTATTTTTACGCTGAGGAGTCAACTTTATTTACCCCTAAAGAAAAACAACCCACAGGCAATCAAACCTCTCTTAGACTGCATACACAAAAATCTTGGATGAATAGGGGAACTAAATAATTTAGTGATATCAATTTGAAAGTGTTGCTGTATATTTCTGACATAAATGAGAAAATAATGCAAATTTTGTGGGAAAAAAAAGAAAAAAAAAAAGGAAAGAAAATGGATCAAGCCAGATTGTTTTATTTGATCATTTACTAGTAGATATATTCGCTTCAAAGATGTACTCAGAGGGATTTTGGATCTGTTTTTTTTTTCTTTCAATAAACTAGTCATAGAACATACCTTGTAGTTTGGAGTCTCCCTGTAGTGTCTCTCCTTATCTTGAATAGATCATTTTTTGATGAGTAGAGGATGAAATTATATATATAGTTGACAGTTGAAATTTGCAGTTGGCAAATCCAGACAGATGCTACATGTTGTTTCCAGTTGATTACAATATTCATTTCAAATTGTGAGAATTGTGTCATTGCTCATGAAGTTTTTGCTGTTTTTGCTATACCTTTTTTGACATTTAGAACATTTTTGGACTGTGTATCATTGTTTGACGAGATGGATGCTGTTGGCATGGCAACATAGTCCCAAGTCCCAACATCTTCTTGCCCCAGCATGTCTGTCGACTGCCCTGTATTTAGTAAGTATCATGCATTGTTATTGTTGTTTTTATTGTTTTTTTTTCTAATTTTTATTCTGGTTCTTCATTTTTTAGTATATTGCATATTGTTTTTTCTTTTTTATCATGCCTGTTGTTGCTCATTCATGGATGGCGACTACACATTGAAACATTACATTATTGTACAACATAGATGGTGAAAAT
This sequence comes from Gobius niger, assembly GCF_951799975.1. Classification (NCBI taxonomy): domain Eukaryota; kingdom Metazoa; phylum Chordata; class Actinopteri; order Gobiiformes; family Gobiidae; genus Gobius; species Gobius niger. Next base: position 8,237,552 of record NC_136873.1, read on the forward strand.
ATGAATTTCTCAAAAGTTGACCTTCAATAGTTGCTGAATATTCAAAAAATAATAATATTTCCTGTCCATTTCTGAGCTAAGATGTTGGTGAAGTGTCGCTCTGCTGTTTTGGCCGTGTCCAGTTGCTTCAATGGTATGCTGCAGGACTATACTGAAGGACAGTAGCAGCCGAAGACGGGCCGGCTGTTGGCGGGTACTGATTGGCTGAGAATTGTCAGCCGACAAAAATAACTCTCTTAACCTTCGTAAAAGGTCATTCTGATGTTACAGTACAAGTACAAGTAGTAGAAGTAAAAGTCAGCTTTGTTTTGAATTAAAACAATTGTACTTTCTCTATGTGACGAACCCTGTTTTGGAGTCTGTGGATCAGAGGATTATTATTGATGGCTAAATTTGTTGTTCAATATTTCACCCCCAACGTCCACGTTACTCGTCTGTACAGGATCTCGTGTAAAGTGCGCTGAATAGTGGAACGATGCACAGTGACCTCATCTGCAGCAGGATGATGTTGTAGGTCTGTGGGTTGACGTGACTTTTCTCACCATCCTGTTGCCGCTCTTCAGAGAAGATACAAAGAGTAGAAACACTTACAATTGGCCTCCTTAAATACCCTTTCCCTGTGTATGGAGGTCAAGGGTCACTGAGGTTAACAATCTAAAATTGAGTTCTAATGATTGGTGTCAAAGGTGTTGAAATAAATACAATGGCAAGGGTGCCTACATTTATGCACATGCACAACTTTATTTCACTTCCCAAATGTCACTGTTTGTCTCCTATATGATATATTTAACTGAAATTTCTTATTCAGACAACCAATGATAAATAGAGGAAAATCATTTACAGGGGTGCCCAAACTTTTGCATCCCACTGTATACCATGCTGAATAGGCTACTTGATAAGTACTTGAGTGCTTTATTGTCATTTTACAAACGCACAACGAAATAGTGTTCAGGTGTCAGTCCTGAGCTGCTGCGGGGAAACTGTAGCACTCGGAAGAAACTTGTTTGTCCCTTTTTTGTTTCCTGTTGCTCCTCCACTGACGCCTCCACTGTGCTGCAGGTGTGGGGGCTCTTGGTGCCTCTTCAGTGTCTCAGAAGAAGACATTTGTAGGTCTCAAATGGGTTTACCTGATAAGTTAGCTTTTGTTTACCTTTTAAAAGCTGTTTCTTCAGGACCATTTTGGACTCAAATCCACCAAATCTCCACAAAAACACCGCAAAGGCGTACAAAAGTATCCAGAAAAACAATGTGGAACACAGAAACCACAATACAGTTTGCAGAAAGAGGTAAAAAAAAAAAAATTAAGCTGTAACAGGAGAGAGGGATGTTGCTTCCTATTTTCACATCGCCATGACATCGCTGGGTAGATCGGAAAAATGCATTAGGCCTTAGGCAACTCACCAGAAAGGATCTGGCCCCACTTCTCCTGGTCGGATGTTGTGGGAGCCCAGTAGCTCTTTAGGCTGGTCTCGCATCTGTGTCCGGTAACCGTCGTGATCTCTGGTTTGCAGGCCGGCTTTTGACAGTAGCTGCACAGCTGTTCTGCGCAGGCTGTGGTTGGTGTAGTGCCTCGAAAGTGCAGCTGCCTTGCTGATGTTTGACATCATTTGTCCAAGTGCATTATGTCCCATGGGCTCCCTGGAATACTAGATGTTCTGCAGGTTGAGGGTCTCCTGTAGCTTTCTCAGAGGGTGTATCTGAGAAAGCTATGAATATTTCCCCAAAAATAGATGTTTAAATATCGATACGGGTGCTATATCGGGGGATCGATATTTTTCAACACCCCTACTCAGCAATAATGCACCTGCGATACATCTGTTGCATTGGATCCCTGGGGTCTTTGTGTTCAGATAGCCCTATAGACCTGTGGGTTACAGATGCACAACGTAAAGTAAGGAATGCCAAATTAACAATTTCAGGTTGTATTACAGCATGAGGTCTAATTTTTTTGTGCTGAATTAAAAGACACATTTTGTTTTAAAAACAGGCAAGATCAGCACAACAAAGTTTGGAACAAAAGCCATTTCATATTTCTGAGGTAAAATCTCCTTCGTGTGAATGTGTTTGAAAAAGGTTCATACTGTCTTCTTCGTTGAAACTATTATAGATTGTTGTTTTAGTCAGACAGAAGGTTTGTTTATCTGCTATAGTTTCGATCACTTGCAGTAATCTTCCTCAGAAGAGTCACCTGGTGGTGAAAGTGTTGTAGACGCCGGCGCGTACGCCTTCTCCCGTGCTGTCTGTCCTGGAGGAGGCGTCAGAGGGGTTTTACCTACTGAGGAAGATCACAAGAAGTGATTGAATTGAGTAAAGCAGGTAAACAAACCTCTTACTAAAAGATCGATCTATAATAGAATAGAATGTGGCCTAGTTTACATGGACTTATTAAGGTTAATGTGGCCAACATAACCTCCATCATCCTGTCAATGTTCTGAACAAAACCACTCTTTTCAACACATTATTAAGACATTAAAGTGCAGATGTAACATAGTTAGGGAGAGGCAGATGAAAGGGACGCCCCAGAGCTGAAAACATTGAGAACCACTGCCCTAGATATCTTGAAATAAATATTAATCTAACTCTGATTACAGACCTTTACATGGTTCGGTACGGACTGTGGAAAAGATATCAGATTTCTGACCCATCTTGGGACTCGATTACTGCTCACTCTGACATTAAACATTTTAGTTTAATGTCAGAGTCAAAGTGTAAAAGTAGAAAGGCATCTGCTATGTGAGGTTCATGTGTCAGTCAGAGCTGATGCTCGGTTATACTTAAGGAGCAATTCTCGGCGCTTGGACTTGATTTTTCATTTTTTACCATCTGCTGGACCTGTCTGAGGAGAGCACTTTTAAATGTGCTTATTGAACTGTAAGTTTGTAGTAATGTTTCTACTTTTTACGCTTGGCTGATTATGGAATAAATCATGCTAGAAGATGCTAAACTGTCTTGATGTGATTTGTACAAAGTGTCAATAATCAAATGATATAATTTATATTCTTGTGTTCTTTATATTCTTTTGATTAGTGACAGCAGAAGATAATGCTAACCCTGTTTACTTCTACATTTAATATTGTAATTCTTGGTTTAATAGTTGATAGAAAGTCACGTGTGTTTAAGGTTAAGGTTAAAGGTACAAAGGCAAACAAGTAAGAGATATTTTGTAAGTTTGCAAAGTGAGGTGAGAGTGAGTGGACTTTGATAGTCAACAAATCCCTCCCCCTGCTCCTGATTGGACCAGAAAGATACTCCTAGAACAGAATTTTCAAAAGTAAACTATTAAGCTCCCCCTCCCCTCCTGATTGGACCTGACAGGCCGGTTCACAGGAAGGCTCGTCCCATTGCTGATTTCAGACACTAAGCAGAAGGTGCCCTCACTTTGACCAAAGGGAGAGACAGAAATAAAATAAAATAAAGTTGATGAAGTCCTTACCTCTCCATCATCACGGCTCTTGACTCTGAGCTTGTTGACATAGGCCGATATCCACACGCTCTGGAGCTTCTTCAACTTCATGCTGAACCTTCCTGAGCCTGGACATACTCCTCCTGCAAGATTTATGTCAAAACAATAATCCAACCCGTTCAATAACATGTCATGAATGTGTGATATATGGTGTTGTAGTATTGATTTGAATTGGCATACAGCCTCCTCTGCTCGTCTCTTTAAGCTGCAGCTTGTCCACCACATCCTGGAGTCTGGTCACATTCTTCTTGTCCTCTTCAGTCTGTAAAAGAAAACACATGTGTCACAATAAATAAATACCTTATTCTCACACCACAGAGCTGATTATCGACATTAATTGGAAGTTTATGTATCACTCATGAAAACATACCTTACTTGGGCTACCAAGTAATACAATTATGGAGAGAAACTTACAACCATTAACTAATACTATAAAAGAAGATCTCAAGAGATGGTCAGCCTCGCCATTGTCTCTGTGGGGCAACAATCAAGGGAAACAATCAAGATGAATATTCTCCTAACAATCCTCTCACCTTTCTCTTCTGTGCCTCTTAACATACCTATGTCTTGGTTTGATGATGTTAAGAAAACGTTTTGTTCCTTTTTATGGAAAGAGAAAACCGCCCAAATAAGCTTAAAGAAATTATCTTTGCAAAGAGACCAAGGAGGTCTCGGTATCCCAGATATCTTTAATTATTATATTGCATTCAATGCTAGATATTGTCTGATTTAGAGCTGCAAGAGGGCACGGGAGGACGGAAGTTGGGATTGGCTGGAGGAACAATTATTGAAAGAAAATCATGTATCCTTTTCACTACCATCACTATGGCACCACCCATACCTACACGCCAAACTGGATAACCCTATTATGCGACTGACTTGTAAAACTATAAAGAAAGTGCACCAGAAAATGAGTAATGCAAATATATGGCATTATATGACTATTACAGCAGCAGAGAATCCTTTAACAAATAAGATGTGGAAACAGCATAATTACTACACTACAAATCTCATCAAGGCTCATTGTTGTCCTTCAAGAAGCTGGCTAGCAAATATAGCCTATGTACAAATGCCTTTCTGCAATATGCCCAAATTAGTCCATGGGCCAAACCCCAAAATCTGGCAAATCGGTACCGAAAAGGTGGCAAAGGCTATCGTTGATTTTTAAGTAGGTCCATGTCTGAGGTTTATATTTTTGTATGATAGCCTTTTCAGAGTTACAGCTTTATCATAGTTTTCAGCTGTTGAAGTGAACCAACGCCATGTCAAAAAAGTCGCCTTTGACACTGGTCCATATTTTGGTTGAGGCCATTTCCAGCCCATTAGATACTGATTTACACCATTGTATTTGGTATCATTGTAAAGAAGACGTTTTCATGTTTCATTTGAGCCCAAATGTACTACACTGTGACTATTACCATGGTAACCATAGCTCCTCAAACTCAAACCTGAGGACATTTTTTCACCATTTTCATAAAAACAGTTTTACTATGTTTAACGCTGTTTCTTCAAAGAACATCACAGAGACAAATGTTTGATACTGGGAAACTCTCTAGACTCTGAGGATTCAGGAAATGTATTACATTTCAGAACTTTCTCAACTTAAGGCTTCACTGTGAGCCACGAAGTAAAAGAATGTCCACCTCACATGAGCCTCTCCCATTGAAATAAGCCTATATCTGCCATTCTAAGGTTGGAACAGCTGGTGAGACTTTCTGTCCAGGAAAGGCCAATGCAACTCAATCACTTTCACTCATTCACTACTGAAACCACATAATTCTACATTGGTAATTGGCAAATAAATAAAGTTTCTAGCAATATAACATTGCAGACACCATTGTCTTTTGCTTCCAGAGAGTTGTGCAGTCGAATGGCCCTCGGGACAAATACAAAAGGGGGTTAACTATTGCTAGATTTTGAGCCAAAAGCTAGGTTAGAAGTACCAAGGTGTTCTACCATACTAGAAGTGGATTCTACAGAAAATTGACTCAGGGGACATGAAACAAAAAGAAGAACATGCAAACTCTATGCAGAAAGGTCCCACATGGCCTGGGATATCCAACCCAGGAATGTCTTGCTGTGAGGTGACAGCTAGACATTCAGTCACTCTTGAATCCCCTTGTACAAAAAACATTATGCTGATAGAAAAGGGTGAAGGGAATACCTTTATGTCCAAGAAGTTGTGGAAATTTTAAGTTTAGCTACCGCTTAAACACAGCCACAGTTCTGTGTCCTGCATAACTCCTGCAGCTGAGGGAGATCTGGGAGAGCTATCTCCCAGAGACACAAACTGTAGTTGGTTAGACAGTTGGTTATGCAAGAACCAAGCTTTTCCTGCAACAGTTGACAATGGCGACCTGTGGCCAATAGCAATGTTATGTTTTCTTCCAACCAGACTCTGCGACTGTGAAGGGGCAAGGGAGAAGTGGGGGTGAATTACGGCAGTACAGACTGGAACCACAGCAGGACCGGCTTTACATCTTTTTCTCTCAGACACGGACAGTGGTTAGCTCAAGTTTTTTGTTTGATCTGATAGAGCTTATAGAAGCCCATAACACTAAAGGAAGAACATGAGGCAGCACGATGTAAGCTAGGAAAATAATGTGGGTCTTGTCTTGTTTGGAGCAGCGCTGTCCTTGCGCCAGGTGGAAGATCTGGCCCAAAAATTATTGAATGCGCAGGAGAGATTGCATGCCCTCAGTGGTTAGTCTTAGTGCTTAGCGTTGTCTTGCCTCTCAGTATGAAGCTCAATGTAGGTGTTTTTGTGTGGAGTTTACATCCTCTGTCTGTGTGGACAGATTTTCTTTGGATGCTTTGGTTTCTTCCATTAACATAAAAGATGCTGGTATTGAGATAAAATGTGCACAAGAGGCAACAAGAGCTATCAGAGGTGGTGCCTGCTGAGCTCCCAAGAGACAGTTTTCTAGTTGCATTTGACTGAGCTCGATATAACTATTGTCAGCCTGAGGTGATGCTGAGCCCTGCAGAGGTGGCTCAGCGAGGGGAGGGTTCTCTTGTAAACGCGTAACATCCATGATGCAGCGTGCAATGTTTAATAAAGATTAAAGAAATAAAAGTGTTCCTCCGCTGCTGCAGCCACTCGCTGCAGATCCAAGCTGAGCGGGCGGGACAGAGAGGCAGCAGCCTCGCGCTGGACACCGTTCGAATGCGCAAAGTTACGAAATGTACAGGATTTAATTGATCAGAAACTATCATATCGGCTGCAGAGGGGTCAGAGTTATGCAGCAGTTGCAAGATAACTGTAGCGTATAGGAACATTTGCGCTACAGCTGCAGGATTCTTGGAGCGGCTGAATTGGAAAAAAAAAACGTTGCTATGCGCCCTGTAAAATGCGCTTCTTTCTTTTGGACTGAGCTGTGGCTACACATGGAGCATCATCAGGAGGTAAACACTGACACAGGATGGAAATGTCTCCTTAAAACTCAGATCAGACCTGGTGTTGTGGCACTTGAGGCATGAGTGGTTTATTTGTGGAAAACAAAATAATTGTTTTGGTGGTAGGGGTGTGTTTGGTGTTAGGGGTGTGTGTGTTGATCTACTGTATCAAAGTAGGCCGTGCGTAACCTACGCTCAAACAGACTTTTCAAGGCAATTTCGCTTTTGTTTTCAATATGACGTAGAAGAAGACAAGGCAGCGCGATGTAAAGAGGAACATAATGTGAAGGTTGCCATAGAAGAGCAGCGCGAATGCTGCTTATAATGAACCACGCCTCAGTCGGCCTTTTTTTCTTAAACAACGCCCTCTCCCTAGCAGCACAGCCTTTAGCGCAAAACCTGCGCCACATGCAAGATCGCACGTGCACCACGTTGCGTTTAGAGTTGCGCACGGACTGTGCCAGTCACAAGATCTGGCCCTTGAACTTTGTACACGGCACCAAGGATTGGCATCGGCAAGTCTGAGGTCTGGGGTTTTAGAGGAGGCATGCTTTGAGTGGTCAAGTTAAAATATCTTGAGATATAGTTCATAACTAGGGAAGAAAGGATAGAGTATGAGTATAAGGAATACTCTTCACATGAGAAAAGTCGCCCAAACTAATTCATTCAGTCCACACTTGGTGGTAAGATAATTAACCCATGGTCAGGTCATGGAGGCAGCAGCAAAGCCGAGATTTCCAGACATCCCTCTCCACTTCCTCCAGCTTTTTTGAAGGGATCCCGAAGCTTCCCAGGCCACATAGAGACAGTGTGTCCCCGAGCCACCTAAGATGGCTCTCCCCGATGGGAAGAAGCAGCGGCTCTATTCCAAGCTCCTCTTAGGTGACTGAGGAAACTCCTTTCGGCTGCCTGCATCTGCGACCTTGTCCTTTCGGTCATTACCCAGATCTTATCACCATAGGTGGGCAGAACATAGATCGATCAGTAAATCAGCTCCCTCTTCACCACAACAGTCCGACACAACGATCACTACCGATGTTGCACTGATCTGTCTATCGATCTCACGCTCCATCCGTCCCTCACTCGTGAACACGACTCTGAGATACTTGAACTCCTCCACTTGAGGCAAGGCCTCTCCACCGACCTGGAGAGGGGAAGCCACCCATGGCCTCGGATTTGGAGATGCTGATACTCATCCCACTTCACACTTGGCTGCAAACTGCCCCAGGGCAGCTGAAGGTCCTGATTTGATGAAACCAACAGAACAACACCTGAGATCCTGGGGTTCCCAAACCAGACACCCTCCGGTTCCTGGCTGTGTCTTTCTGTCCATAAAACTAATAATTCATTTATACAGCATATTTCATGTGCACAGACTCAATATGCCTGGGAAGAAAATAAATAAATTACACAACATAAAAAAACTCAAATACATTAATACAGCACATACACAAAAAAACAGAAAAGCTGGAGAAATTCCTCTGTGATTTAGTTCTGGATGAGGCTAAGCTTTAGTTTTGAGTTGACTCTTCATGTCCTGGTTATAATCTATAACACCTCACACCTCACCATCTCCATACTACTATATTTTATTTATTTGTAATGAAATAAAACAACTTTACTGAAATTACCTTACAAAATGTTTTACTTTATTAACTTACTAATCAGTAAAAAAGGATGTTGTTCAAACGTGTGGTTTATGAAAAATTCAAATTCAACTTCAAATTCAACTTCAATTTCAAATTCAACTTTCAAATTCAACATTAACAACTAAGTTAGTATCTAGTGTAAAATATGGTATTTTTTGGCACAACCATGTGGTGTCTACAAAGACACACTTTTGGAATTATCTTGGATTATTGAGACATTTTAGACAAATGTACAGGACTATGTATAGTAGTGAAAGAAACAGAATGGCATTGTGTGTATATAGCATATTATATGATAAATATCTACAATATATAAAATAGATAAACAACTTTTTGCTGAAAATACAGAGCTGTTCTTCTCCACAAATGTAATTTCAAGTTGCGTTGGCCTTTCCTGGACAGAAAGTCTCACCAGCTGTTCCAACCTTAGAATGGCAGATATAGGCTTATTTCAATGGGAGAGGCTCATGTAAGGTGGACATTCTTTTACTTCAGGGCTCACTGTGAGGCCTTAAGTTGAAAAAGTACTGACATTTTATACATTTCCTGAATCCTCAGAGTCTAGAGAGTTCCCCAATATCAAACATTTGTCTCTGTGATGTTCTTTTAAGAAACAGCGTTAAACATAGTAAAACTGTTTTTATGAAAATGGTGAAAACATGTCCACAGGTTTGAGTTTGAGGAGCTATGGTTACCATGGTAATAGTCACAGTGTAGTACATTTGGGCTCAAATGAAACATGAAAATGTCTTCTTTACAATGATACCAAATACAATGGTGTAAATCAGTATCTAATGGGCTGGAAATGGCCTCAACCAAAAAAAGGACCAGTGTCAAAAGCGACTTTTTTGACATGGCGTTGGTTCACTTCAATAGCTGGAAACTATGATAAAGCTGTAACTCTGAAAAGGCTATCATACAAAAATATAAACCTCAGACATGGACCTACTTAAAAATCAACGATAGCCTTTGCCACCTTTTCGGTACCGATATTTGGTCTGGCCCATGGACTAAATAGCTTCAATCTGCTCCAAGTTACCTGAACAATATTATTATTATGATAGTGAAATGGACAATAAATGTAGAGAGTTGACTGTTAATAAAGGGACTGTTTCTGGTCTATATAAATTGCTCAATTGTTCCGATCGTACTGTAAATAAACGTACAAAATCACAGTGGGAACAGGATGTAGGCCAAATAATACCCATGTCAGAATGGAAACCAATATGGAGGAACATAACGAAAATATCCAAATCAGTGAGACTTCGGATGATACAATTTAAAACACTGCTTAGAGCTTATGTAACACCAGCCAAACTCAAAGTAATAGATCCGTATGTTGCTGATTTATGCTGGGGAGGTTGCGGTCAAAAGGGGAACACTAATCCACATGCTATGGTGTGGTCCTGAGATCAATCATTTTTAGACGCAAATTTGCCCAGCTACCTGTTTAGTGGGATACAGAGATGCTCAAACAAAAACTTTGTTATAGCACATGGCGATGTCTTGTGAATCCCCTGGTTTTTGTCTTGTTCTGTCTTATATGGTGTTTTGTATGTCTCGCCTGTCTTTTTGCTTTTTGTCCTTGTAATATGTCCGGTCTGATGTTTAGTCCTTTGTGTTTTGCCTTTTATGTTGGTTAATTCAATAAAATGTTAATAAAAAATGAATAAAAAATAAGAAATACCTGGCAGGTCCTTGTTGGACCAAATTTTCCAATAATATTTCAGACACTCCAGTTTCTGGAGTTGCTTCTTGCCTCCCTTCATGGCCAGGTTCTCAGCCTCATCCAGACGGTGCTGCAGGTCCTTGACAGTGACCTCCAGGTTCTTCTTCATCCTCTCCAGATGAGAGCTGGTGTCCTGCTCCTTCTTCAGCTCCTCAGCCATCATGGCGGCCTGAAATGTTTCAACAGTAAGTTCATACTGCCATAAACAGTGTACTGTTGTACAGTGTACTCTGCTGTTGGACATGCGAGCTCACATCAGTGATGGCCTTTTTGGCTTTCTCTTCAGCATTTCTTGCTTCCTGAACTGAGTCATCCACTTCACCCTGAACCTGGACCAGATCAGACTCCAGCTTCTTCTTGGTGTTCAGAAGACTGGTGTTCTGTTAGAATAATGATAACATACAAAAAGAATAAACAATTACTTTTGTTGCCTTCAGTTCGTTAGTTTTGGTTTATTTGGGCAGCAAAGTCCTCAATAGAGAAATTGAATAAGTACTAGTATAACAAGGGAGCGGGCGGAAGATGACTTGTCAATGCCTTCCCACCGACACAACCGCACCACGACGCAGAACAACCCAGAGTAGGTATTTTGAGTGAGAATAAGATGAGCATTGTACTGACATTTATTTGTCTATCTGTCCTCACATAGATCCCTGATGCAGAGAACTCTGTGAGGATAAGCTCGACACATAAAGCCCTTGAGGTGAGCCCTCACGGCCATGTCTTCCGTTCTGTTGCACACATTTGATCAACATAACATGGTGATAGTGCTATTGATCTGAGGGGGAACTACCAAAAGCTTCATAGCCATTCAGAGTGTCCGCTGGCTAGTTTAAATAAACACACTCCTCTACCCCTCTCTGCCCCACTGTCCGCTCCATTCCTACCATACGCCCCTCGTGCCATCATGGATTTACCAGCATTCGTGCCGCCAGTTGCGCTGCCTCCCTTCCAAGTTGTAAATGGTATCAACTGTATAGTTGCTGTTTGTGTCATGTTTTTTTATAGTAATGTAAAAATCACATTGGACCAAATAACAATCCCCCATGTAATCAGTCGATAACAAGAAATGTTCATTACAGCTGTTTTTTTTTTTGTTCTTTCCAGTCGCCACACTCCAGATCAGGGGTCACTAAGTTTATTAGAGCTGAGGGCTATTTTTAAAGCATTAAGTCATTTAAGGGCAACCAGTTAAAAATACATCCCGAAGACTTAAAGTCAAATTGTTTAATTATAGACTATGAAGCATAATCTAAGACAAATTCATGCTTTAAAACAAACACTGAGTCTCAAGAACTCAAATAACTATATTTTTAACATCAAGATGTAAGCAATTGTACTGTTATATTTATAGAAAAAGTCTAAGGGCGACTGGAGAAGCCCCGAAGGGAATCTGGGCAAATGGTTGGTGACCCGTGCTCCAGTTACACATGCCGTGGGTAAGAGCTTGGGTCCAGATTCTCCTGAAAGTTTGTGTATATTAATGAACCGGTCAATTCTACAACTTCTCCTTCAGTTTCACACGAGGCTTCTCTACCCTATCTTCTGACAACTTTACAATTGAGCTACATCTCTGGATCATCCACCACAAAGTGTACGCTTATCTATCAAACTGTTCCACCTCTGCGTCTGCGCTCATGACGGCTTAAACACAAGTCGCAAATAGTTAAATGGTGGCTTGTTTATTTTACTTTTAGTAGTAAACAAATGTCATGGTGCAGTGTACTCACCCTCAGGAGCCTGTCAGTCCTCCCACAAAAGCAGAGCGGCTTCTTTTATAGAAGGGGGAGGGAGTGTGTGGTCAGCACCGTCTCTCTGTTTGGTCATAAACTCTCATCATCCTGTCATTCATTGTGTCGCACTGCCCTTTTATTTTACTACGACTCTCATGCCACCATCTTGCTCCGGCATGTTGTTTTGCAGCCAATGTAACATAACTTTCTGATAAAAAAAAATAAAAAATGAACACCTGTGGTTCTGCTGTTCCTCAAAATGCCGATGCACGTATGTCCTGTCAGCATGGTGGATGTTTTTGTGTGACCGGTGGACTTCTGCGTTGTGTAGTTTATGCAGTTGGTGATGTGTTAAGAAGCCACGAGACACAGCGGTAACTTTTGGAGGCGGTCTCCGTTTACTCTGGCGAAAATATATACAAAAATACAATCAACATGTGCCGCTAACAAGATCCAGCCCAAACTCTTCCCAATATCAGATTTGCAAAGGGAAGAGGCAGGGGTCAAACCCCGAATATATACAGGGGCATCTCAAAAGTCAACGAAGAAGAAACAAAAACATAGAAGAAGTGGCTGGAGGACCAAGTCTGCACAGTGTATCAAATGCCAGGTATGGACAAAATTCAAGTAACCAAAAGGACAATTTTGTGTAATTATACCGTTATTACTTATGAACGGGTTACGTTTGTTTTGATGCAGGCTGCCCAAAGTGAAGGAGGAGCTAGTTTCCTGCGTGGAACCAACTTCGCAAACAATATATATTAAAAAGAAACTAAATAAGGTGCATTTCTAAATATGCAACTTTTTAATGAATCAAATAATTGTATAAACATTCTAAAATAAAACGAGCTACACCTGAGCTGAAGAAAACTCCACCAGAAGTGCATTTATACAAATAATGGCTGACTCCACACACAGTCAAGTAAATTACCAATGCAGTTTAACCTCTTAACTCCCGCCTGAACCGAGAGGATCTTTTTCCTCACGTCAGTAGAGTTTTTTTCCATAATTTTTTTGTTGGGTAGTCAACTTTTTTTTGGTCATTTTTGTGTCATTTTTTCGTCACATTTTTTGTACTTTTTAGTCAAATTTTTATCACATTTTTGCAAAAAAAATTGGCACATTTTTGTCATTTTTTTGGTCACATTTCCATCATTGTTTTCGTCTCAGTTTTGTTGCTTTTTTCACAGCTTTTTTCCAGAAGCTTTTGGACTGGGGAAAATGTGCTCGGTTCAGGTGGAAAATGTGCTCGGTAAAGGGTTAATATAAATATAGCAAATCAAAAAATCTGATCAATATAAGAAAAAAGTGTCAAATACCGACAAATAAGAGTGCTGTATTTTAAGTGCACATACCTTCTACGTCATCACTAAAGAGCGTTCTACGGTTGCTAAGGTGTCGCTAAAGTCGTTGCGATGGCGATGCCCACAGAGTGATATCCCAGTGATTTAACTACCGGACTACATGTGCGGTTAAACGAAAATAATGCACGCTTGTTAGCACCCACCAGCCAATCAGAATCGAGTATTCACCCAGACCATGGTATTATAGAACTCCACAGTCCCGCCTCCTCTCCGGTCCGGAAGTAAAACTCCCCTTGCTTTGAGACCGTATTGATTTGGAATAAAGTCTTTAACTCGGTAACTCCGTCAGCTTGGGCTGAATCCAGCTCTGTGGTTATAAAACGACCGCAAAGTCAGACGCAGGTGAAAAAAGCACGTATGAGATCCATCTAGTTTAACTGTGAGCCTTCGTCCGAGAACTACATTACCCAGGATGCTCGGGAGCCCCATGATCTACTACGAGGCTTTTGATTGGTGGAGCTTCACGTTCCCACACGTGTTTATTTATTGTAATGTAGACAACATGTTACAAACAATGTATTCAAACATAATGCAGGCAGATAGTTGACGTTTTATCAATGTCTAACACTCAAAAACGTCAGATGGATCAAAAAAATGTTCCCAACGATCCAATTAAACAAACCAGCCATCATTTTTATTCCACTTAGTAGGATTCAGATTGTTTAATAGTGAAATAATATAGAACTTGTGTCTGCAAAGTAAAAGAAACTGGCCGTGTTTGCTGAAAACCTGGTTGCCTTGACCAGCGGGCGCGATGTCGCAATGGTTCTTGGGATACGGAGTTTCTATAGTCAGGAAGTGAATGATGTCACAGCCTTGTACCTTTGCCTTTTCTTCAACATGTCGTCGTCTTTTTGGATTGAAATGAAACATTTTATGGTCACGAATTGCTACAGAGCTGACTACTTTTTGCGATGACGTTAAACTCTTAATATTTGAATTTTTGGAAAATCGACGGTCGTGTAGACGGGGATTTTTTTGCTTCCGGACCGGAGCAACAAAACCGCGAGGGGCGGGACTGTGGAGCTCTATGTTCGTTATTACATGATAGGAGATCATTAATATTCTTAGTGATTTAAACATAGGTCACTCAAGCTTCAGATTAATGTGTAGGTTTAAGCAAGTGAGGTTATTTCTTCGTAATTAATTTCATATTATTGCTATGGGAACGGAAGACAACAGTTTTTTCGTGCTGTATGGTCAGCCATTTCATTGGTCAGTTCTAAAGATGCATTTTATAGTCGATAGTGATTGGCTGTTGCTTCGTAAGGGGGTGTGTCCTTGAACTCGAGGGACGTGTTCCTTGAAAGTTCGGGGAGACATCTTGGCTGGAGGCGTTTTCTGTTTGTGGAGGAATGAAGACACAACAAGCAGTTGACGTTTGGCTGTTATTTTAGTAGCGTCTTCAAAACATACACTTTGTGATAGAACACTCCCGCTTCACAGTATGGCTGGACTGTACCATTATAGGTTACAGAGGGGGAGCCCGTAACATCTCCCCTTTTATAGTTGTAATAAAAAACAACATTTCTGTACTTTGACTTTGAACGTAATTACCAGGCACAGAAAACATACAACTTCTCTCTGTCTCTCTTTTTCCTTCTCATTATAGATCAAGTCTTTTTGGTGGCTTCACCAGCCTGCCCCTGCTGGTCCTGTATTCCCTTGTCTCTGGTGAATGGGTTGTAAATTGTTCAGCTGGCCTTTGATCATTTGTGTTTTGTTGCATATCTTTTTCCGCTCTTGCTGCATCCACGTTTGGTACCTGTCCTTCCTGTGGTTCAATGGGTCTGTCCGATGTGTCCTGTTCAGCTGGTCTTAGGGCTACTCTGTTACGCCTGTACACAGTCCCTTCAACATCCACCAAATATGACCGAGGGCCCACCTGTTGGAGGCAGACACCTCTCCTCCACCTGCCCGTCCGGTCTCCTGGCAGTGGTTGCATTCTGATTGACTGGCCAATGTTTAGTTCAGGCAGGTCCCTGGCTGATCTATCATACCAGAGCTTAGCTCTTTGGTGCTTAGCCCTTAGCTTCTCTGACACACC
Source organism: Gobius niger (assembly GCF_951799975.1). Classification (NCBI taxonomy): domain Eukaryota; kingdom Metazoa; phylum Chordata; class Actinopteri; order Gobiiformes; family Gobiidae; genus Gobius; species Gobius niger. Next base: position 8,252,933 of record NC_136873.1, read on the forward strand.
TGTAACCACGCATGGCCCCAAAAGACTGTCTGTGACGGGGAGCGGACTTTTCAGCCTCCGGGCCATCAGCCTCTGCGCTGGACTGCAGTCAATGTCTTCTGTGGGGGTATTTCTCCACTGCAATATAGACAACCAGAGATCAGATCCTGCACTCAACGCTCGTTTGCACAAATTCTTAACAATTTTCACAGCGGACTCAGCTTTACCATTGGACTTGGGGTGTCTAGGTGAGGACATAACATGTTCAAAACCCCATTCTTTCGCAAATCTCCGGAATGTCTCATTGTCAAACTGGGGCCCACAATCTGTGATTACACGATCAGGTTGGCCATATCTGGCGAACTGAGATTTGCACTTGAGAACTGTGGTTTCTGCAGTGAGGTCGGAAAGCTGCTCAAATTCCCAAAAGTCTGAGTAGTGGTCCACCATTATCAAAAAGTCTTTGCCTGCTTGTCTGTATAAATCCATGCTGAGGATTTGCCATGGCCGTGTGGGAAGTGCGTGTGACATCATTGTTTCCTGCTGCTGTTTGTGTGAGTATTCATTGCATGCCGAGCACTGACTAACAAAATCTTTTATTTCACCCTGCATATTGGGCCAGTACAGAGTGTCTTTTGCTTGTCTGTAGCATGCGTCGCCCCCTATGTGGCTGACGTGAATGCGTTTCAACATTTCTGGGCGCAGTGACCTCGGGATGATTATTCTCTGACCCTTGAAAAGCACACCGTCCTGAGCACTGATTTCATCCCTGACAGACCAATACTCTCTTATGGCTGTGGGTGTGTCCTCTTTGTGCTCCGGCCACCCTTTCAGAACTACAGATTTCAACATTTGGAGACATGTGTCCTCATCTGTGTGCCCCCTGATCTGTGTTAGACGCTGGCTAGTGACATTCAAGTAGTCAGCTTGGTTTATGTGTTCAACAGTTTCTTGCGCCCTCTGGAGGAAGCATACCGAGTGGCGGCTATATGCCTCATTGAGTGTTTTTGCAGGAACTGTGGCTCTGCTCAGTGTGTCACTAATGTGCATGTCTGGGCCTGGTTTGTATATTACCTTCAGGTTGTAGTTCTGCAGCGTGAGGAGCATGCTCTGCAGTCGTTTGGGTGCACTCAGAAGCGGCTTGTTGAAGATAGAGATGAGTGGCTTGTGATCCGTTTCAGCTGTAATCTCTTCCCTGCCGTAGAGATAATGATGAAAACGTTGACATGCGAACACAATACTCAAGCACTCCTTCTCAATTTGTGCATAATTCTGTTCAGTCTGCGTCAATGCTCGAGATGCAAATCCAACTGGTTGGCCCTCCTGTAAAAGGCAACAGCCCAGTCCCTTCTGGCTTGCGTCGCTTTGAACTGTGACCGGCTTAGTCACATCATAGTATTTCAGGACCGGGGCTGCTGTGGCCAGTCTTTTGATCTCCTGCACCGCTTCATCATGTTTTGGCAGCCAGTGAAACATCACGTCCTTATCAAGTAACCTCCGCAGCGGCTCACACACTTCTGATAGACGTGGCAGGAACTTTGCAAGATAGGTCACAAATCCAACAAATCTCTGTACTGCTTTGGCATCAGTGGGGTGAGGCATCTCCTGCACTGCCCTGATCTTCTCTGGGTCTGGGAGCAGACCCTCTGCCGAAAGAATATGTCCATGAAACTTGACCTCTTTGACTTTGAACTGCAGCTTCCTGAGACTAAGCCTCAATTTGATCTTGCTACATCTGTCCATCAAGGCAAGCAGCTTCTTGTCGTGATCTGCCACTGCCTCTGCCTCGGAGTCCCCACAACCGACAATCAGTATGTCATCTGCTATCGGTTCGACACCACTGAGCCCCGACAAAAGTTCATGCTGCTTTCGTTGGTAGACCTCTGGTGCAACAGATACCCCAAATGGCAGCTTTAACCAACGGTATCTGCCCCACGGTGTCCAGAACGTTGTCATGTAGCTGCTGTCTCTGTCCAATTTGCACTGTAAAAAGGCATCACGTGCATCCACAAGTGTGAAGACTCGAGCTTTTGGGAGTTTGTACAGCACGTCGTCCAGTGTGGGCATTTGGTAGTGGGAGCGCTTCAAAGCCTTATTGAGAGACTTGGGGTCAATACAGATCCTCAATTTCTCTGGCTGCCTAACAATCACCATGTTGCTGATCCATTCAGTTGGTTCAGACACTGGGGTTATGTGTCCGTCTTGCTCATGTTTGTCTAACTGGGCCTTGACAGCGCTTCTGAGAGCCACCGGGACATTTCTTGGGGAGGCTTGTACAGGAGCTATTGAGCAGTCCAGCTCGAAGTGGACATCCCCTGGAAGCGACTGGACAGGATCGGTAAAAACATCTGCATATAGGTCAAGAAGTTGCTGCTTGGTCAAAGGTGTTGTGGCGCTTTTGTCTATTTTGTTCACTACATCTGGGATGGTGAAATGCAACAAACCTAGCTCCACACTTGATGAGCCTGACAGGAGGGGCCTTTGGTCACACTTGACAATCTCAAAGTCCAGTACATACCTCCTACCTCGTACCACACAGTCAGTTCGGAAGACACCAACAGAGTTCAGCGTTTCCCCAGAGTACAGTACTAACTTGGCTTTACTGGGAAGTAGTGGTACCTTGGGTGCTAGTTTCCTCTTATCTTTAATGCTCATCACATTGCATGTAGCCCCAGAATCGAGCTGGCACCTTTGGAGTCCCCCGTTTAGCTTTAGTGTCGCAAACCACTTTTTCCCCGGTCCATGCAGCGCGCCGATGCTCTCAGCTGTGTAAATCTGGTCAGTATCTCCATCATCACTGAGTGTATCATCAGCAGCGTTTACTCTCTGATCAGTCCGCGACTTTTTCATGCACACCTTCGCAAAATGGTTCTGTGTGCCACATTGGCGGCACGTTTTTCCAAAGGCTGGGCAAGCATCACGTCCTCGTTTATGTGAGCCACCACAATATTTGCAGGTGATGTCGTTGCCCGTTCCCTGGACGCTGTACTGGGGCCTGTCCGGGCGCCGCATTGGCCGCTGCTGCCGCTTGTGAGTTATGTTAACGCTCTCCACGAGCCGATCAGGCGTCATCAGTTTTAACTTCATGTCCGTCATTTCAGCTTCTCTGCACATGTTTATGGCCGCACTCAGGGTAAGATCTTTCTCTCTCAGAAGACGCCGTCGCACCCCTTCATCGCTAATGCCGAGGACCAGCCGGTCCCTTATTAGCTCCTCTCTCAGTTCTCCGAACTCACAAGAAGCAGCCTTCTCTCTCAGCTTTGTGACAAATGAATCAATAGGCTCGCTTTCATCCTGCTTGCAATTCCCAAACACGTACCTTTCGAAAATCACGTTTCTTTTTGGCTTGAAATAGTTCTCTAGTGCATCCAGAATAGCTTTCACGTCTCCTTGTTGCTCTGCGGTTAGGGTCAAGTTGTGCTTATAAACGTGGCGGCATTCACTGCCCATCACTCGTCTCAGTGTGGCAGCCTGCACTTTGGCATCTTTGTCAGCTAACCCAGACGCCAAGGAGTAGTCCTCAAATTCAGTTCGAAAATTGTCCCAGTTACTTGTAATATCGCCGGTTAGCTTCATTCCCTCCGGAGGTGGAATGCTCGATGCCATGTTGTCTGCTGTTAGCCGCTAGCCCACCAACACTCGCTTCCAAACTTCACCGAGTCCACGATGCTGCTCTGCTCACTGCTGCACAACTGTTTCTCCAGGCGATGGGTGTACTAGTACTTCTGACACCATGTTTGTGGAGGAATGAAGACACAACAAGCAGTTGACGTTTGGCTGTTATTTTAGTAGCGTCTTCAAAACATACACTTTGTGATAGAACACTCCCGCTTCACAGTATGGCTGGACTGTACCATTATAGGTTACAGAGGGGGAGCCCGTAACATTTTCCTCCCGGAGCAGTGGACGTTAGTGAGGTCAGTGACGTTCACGAACCTCGGCGACCCGGAGCGGGAGGCTCGTAGACGCCGACTAGGACTCGTGAGTCGCCTTCACCGAGGCGGGAAGGTTCGTGCGTTAGAATCGTTCGTGGGACCGGAGGAGCCATGGGGACCGCTGTGTGGACGGACGTTAGCGAGGCAGAAGCAACCGCAGGCTAACGTTGAGCTACCGTTACCGCTCCATTTCAACGCACTCAAGCCACCGGACCACGGAGATCGAAGTGTCTGAACCTATGAGAGGGTTCGACCTCCTGAGCGGTTAGCACGAGTAAAACAAGGCCTGCAACGAGGGTGCTTTGACTCCGGTCGGACCGTCGGGGAGCTCCGGAGCCGTGAGTTCTGTGTGTGTGAGTGAGTGAGTGAGTGACCCCACGACCGTTAATGTACAGCTCAGACCGTGTGTGTGTGCGCGTGAGAGAGAGTTCGCGCCTTTTGTCTGTTCCTATTTTTTCATTTGTAAATGTAGTTTGTTGGTACAAAGGGCCTGGGTACATATGCAGTTGTATCCACACACTACGCGCTCACGTAGGCCTGATGTGTGACTGCCTGCACCTCAGGGCGGCAGGTTTTTCATTTTATTTTCACCTGTGGCTAGTCTAGTTGAGACACTTGTTCTGGTTTATTATTAGTTCTTTTTCTGGTTAAATTTCGTTTACTTGAAGGCCTTTTTTTTTTTTTTTGGGCGGTGATGATGGTGAGGAACTCTGACCCGTGGTGTACGTCAAGTGACCGCGGTATGGCGGTAATAGATGGTTTTCCGTTTCTCGATCCACAGCAGCGGCCGCCATGTTGTGTGGCATTTGACAATGTTTATGCACAACTCGCATGCACATTTAATGAGTAATTGTGTCTACTGCGGGCGTTCTGTAGTCGCTAATGTTTTTTATTTAACTCACAATGAGCCATGTGATGGGTAGGCTAACATAATCATCATAACAGTAAAAGGCGTAGGCCTTAGCGTGCGCTTAAACTTGTTCATCGAACCAAACAAACAGCTGTCATGTGAGCGGTTAAACAATGAGAAAAGGCTGTATTTATAACGTATATCAGTGCCAATCTATGCTGCGTTTACCTCCTCATGAACGAAGAGAAGGGCAGCGACCGCCTCGCTCTCGCCTCACCCGGCCTTCTCCTCACACTCTCCCCGGCCGCCTCTCGCTCTCACCGGGTCTCACTTTACGGGGACGGCCTGTGCTTCCTCCGTGATTTGTTCGAGTCTCATTTCTCTGCTAACTGCTAACTGTACCTGGTTTCGTTTGGCAGCAGCATGAAATAATACAAGTCTACTATGAGCTCATCGTAGACTTGCTTTATTTATTTATTTATTTTTGCAAGGACAGTGCATATTAACATAACAGCTCAACTGTAAAATATGCCAGAGTTATCCAAAAGGCTAGTTTTCATCTGTAGTCCTCGGCCAGATGTACAATAGGCACCCTGGAAATGGGTAAGACAAGTTATCACGATTATCACATGGCAAAGTACAATAAACATCACATTTGCTCAGCAGCAGGAATAACACACCAAAACAAACATGCAACAAAGAGTTCATGCGCGACAGAGCTTAAGTGAGAATGCAGGAGGCAACATGAGGAAGCACAGCAGGAGTTCATGAACAACTAGTCAGTTAGATAAAAGATACAGTCAATACAGATTAAAAGATACAGTTAATAACATTAGTCAGTTATAATAGAAGGTGTAAAAAAGAAAGTAATCATTAAAATGCAGCAGTATTGAGATTAGATAAGAAAGACATGCAAGAGACTCAAGGAAGCGGCAGCGGACGTTCAGTGCTGGCATGTTTGTTTGCTCAGGAGCCAACGTTTTAATGATGAACGGAACATGTTATAACTATTGATTTCTCTGATTGTTGCTGGGATGTTGTTCCAATCTTTTGAAGCTTTATTTCATGCTAGCAGCTCGCCCCGCTGTCAAATCTGTTTGATGCCACTTTCTCTCATTTATCTGTCAGATAACAGCAGACAGACCCGGGCAAAACGAGGGAACATCAGCCAAGGAATGAGACTCAAACACAGACACAGAGCGGAATAAGCACAGGCTTCCCCGTAAAGTCAGACCCGACACCCGGGACGAGCGGTCGGCGGCCATAGTTTAAATCTCTCGTGCGAAAGAGTTTCCGTTTCTGTTCCTTAGTGATGAATTACTTTTGGGATATTGAGACGTTTTCTCTTGGTCGTGTCGGGATCAGCCCCACACAACACAGGTGTGAGCACTATTTCTTCACCATGTTATCAATGATTCGTGACACAAACAATTAGACCCTTGACACACAAGATGGCGCCATATGGAACTGTGCAGGAAAACTATCTATACGGTTACGTACAGACACTTCCGGTCGAGCGCAAAGCCCATTCGTTTAAACGGAGAACGAGGGAAAATGTTCTCCGCTCAAATCTGTGTAGTGGATTGATTTGTGTAAAATGTCCAATGTTCATTTGCACCAACATGTCAACACTGCACCGTCTGTATGCGGTCGCTTTGTTAACATGTAGTAACTGATTTTATGTGCACTTCTCCAATCCCATGTTGACAGATAGGAGGAAAGGAGTGGGCGCAGTTCATGACGGGTCGGTGCCCAGGCGAACCTCCAGAATAAGGTGAATAACGCCGTCTGTGCTGTGTTTACCTGACTGAAGGCATGCGTGAAGACCAGACGGATACAAAAGAACTCGCCTAAGGTAAGAACATTTCTCAGTATGTAAAAACGGTGGCCTATTCCTTTAGGCTTCGGACTGTTACAGTCCTGTAAGTCTTTCTTGATGAGGACATCAAAACCTTTTAGAAGGGGGAGGTTGTAGCCCGGTGGAATATTAGGGCCTTACCAGAACAATACGCCGAATTTACACCAGGAGCTGTTACTGGATGTGATGCAGCGTCAGAGCAGCTAAAGCTACGCGTGTGTTTCTTTGTTCTTCCCCAAATCACTTGGAATAATTTTGCCTATAAAAGTCGGTAAGTAATAACATTTCTAATTATACATCATACATTTTGCTAGTCGTACATCAAGCTCTGCCAATTTATTGAATTATTGGTAGAAGAAGTGAGGAGACAGGAGAGACAACAGACCAGGCGATTGACTATGGGTACATCCAGTAGGTTGTGTTCATGTAACGTCACAACATTCTAAAGAGCCTATGGTTTAAAATTGAGGTGGAGTAACTGACGGTAACTATGGTAACTGTGGTAACTGACAAAATGCATATTTTGATGTGTTTGTTTTTTGGCTCATATCTCAGTCATTACTGGAGGAATCCACATGAAACTGTCACAAAGTTCATTGTCTCCTCTGTCAGCACATATGAACTAATGTCCAATTATTTTCTCCGGAAAACGTCAAAAAGTGGTGACAATATGTGAAAACATGACTGTGATGTTGTCCAATAGAAAGGACTTTCAGACATAAAAATAATATCACAGGTTTGTGAATGCAATCACGATCATGAGGAAAACATTTGTCAATTTTCGTTTTGAAAATTTCTTACAAAAACTGTATTTCTCCCTTAGAGTTTTATTGGCCCCGCCCTCCATCTGACATTATGACATCATCACATTCTAAATGTGAACCACCTATTAACCAGCAGCATCATCAGCAAGGTGACTTCTACCACCTTGTGGCCGAGCTGAGGGTTGACAGCCTAAGACTCCACCAATAATATAGGATGAGTGCTGAGCAAATGGTTCACCTGCTCTCCTATATTGGACCAGAAATGTACAGGCAGAGCACCAACTACAGGAATGCAATTGAGCCAAAACAAAGACTGGCTGTTGCTTTGAGGTAAGCAGGAATACACACAAACATGCAAACAAGAACATCTTTATTGCAATGTGAAGAATAAACTTCTGAAAACTTTTTTTTTTTAAATGACATCCACTTTAAAAGGTAAGGCAAGGCAACTTTATTTATACCGCGCATTTCGTACACAAGGCAACTCAATGCGCCTGTACTAAGGTACTTCTGTCAAACTGAAACATAACACATGCCATGAGACATAAATTATATCCATTTTTTTTTTCTTACTATGTTTTACAAATCCTGAAAGGTACTGTGCTCAGTTGCGCCACTTAAAAAAAGCGTATAAAATTGTGCTAATAATAAATCCGCGAAAGAGCGAGGCCGTGAAAGGTGAACCGCGTTATAGCGGGACGACTGTATTACGAAAATGTCCCATTGTGTAGGGGTTGAAAAATAGAATTTGGTTCAGGGTTAATAGGTTGTCGGACCAATGACATGGCACCATAGGGAAAATACATTCAGCAGGCTAATGGAATGTGAAAAGTATATCGGAGCAGCCTCTACTTCTGCAAACTGTCCACATGCGTAAGGATCGGAGGAAGCTTCTCGTTTTTATTTCTATGACTGCCTCTGTTGGTTTACTCTGAAGTCATCCCAATAGGTTTTGAGAGATTTCGCATCTTACCTGAGAATGTTTGTGAGTGAATTCAGTTTGTGTGTGTTGATTTTGCCGTGTGGCTGCACACCACACACTACGACCAAACTGTTACATGTTTTGTTTCCATGTGTGGTGTCTGAAAAGTTTGAGAAATATGCCCACACTTTTAAATCTTGCCATGTGTTTCCTAGTGACATCTGTCTCTCTTTGGCTTTTACGCTTAAGTAACACACTGGGTTAAAAAGACTGGAGGCACTGAATAGTAAAGCAATCTAGCAGAAAAAGTTGATCAGCTTTTCTTTCCAGAATCAAGTGTTTCTGAAGGCCAGCACTGGGACCTGCTCCTATGAGCTGAGTCTGGTGTTAAGTCTTGTGCAACAGCCTTTGTGTTTAGTAGTTTTTCTTCAAAATGATCAATGCTGATGATTTATTGTATGTTTTTTCTTATATCTGATTAAGTACAAAAAACAAAGAGGATTTTATATCGGCTTTATTGAAGTTTTACAAAGAGCTACTTAAGTGGTCATATTTTATGAACATTTAACAGCTTCATTTAGAAATAGACGGTTACTCAGCAGATTCACCCTGGAGAAAAAGTACATTCAATCGATTTTTATTCACTTTCTGTTTTAGACATTTTTTGTAAATCCTTACCTTTCCAGAATCACGGCTCTTGACTCTGAGCTTGTTGACCTGGGACTCTGCGATATCAGCACGCTCCTGAGCTTCTTCAAATTCATGCTGAACCTTCCTGAGCCTGGACATGTGAGTGTTGGCTTGTTCCTCCTGAAAATGTTGAATGTTTATTTGTAAACATCCATAAACAACATGCCATATGAAGTTTCTTTCTTTCACAACTCACAGCCTCCTCAGATTGTCTCTTGTAAGCCTTGACTTTGAGCTGCAGTTTGTCCACCAGATCCTGGAGTCTGGTCATGTTCTTCTTGTCCTCCTCCGTCTATGCATGAGTATATAGGAAAGGTGGTGAAAAAACGATTTGTAATTTACATATTGTAATTTAAAAAGTGTGATTGTAGTATTGAAGCTCTGCAACAGTTTACTGGTAATGAATACTGCCTGAATGGTACAGTGCAAAGGATGAGTGGGAGAAAATAACTTCCCCAAGTCGAGTGAGAACTTACCTGGTAGGTCAGCTCTTTGACCCTCCGCTCATATTTACGGACTCCTTTAACAGCATCAGCTCCACGCCTCTGCTCACCTTCAACTTCCGACTCCAACTCACGCACCTTTTAATAAGAAGGGTTATGATAATCATCTCCATACATGCAATTCTAGAGTCATATTTCAGCAGACACTCACCCTGGACTCCAGTTTCTGGAGTTGCTTCTTGCCTCCCTTCATGGCCAGGTTCTCAGCCTCATCCAGACGGTGCTGCAGGTCCTTGACAGTGACCTCCAGGTTCTTCTTCATCCTCTCCAGATGAGAGCTGGTGTCCTGCTCCTTCTTCAGCTCCTCAGCCATCATGGCGGCCTGAAATGTTTCCACAGTAAGTTCATACTGCCATAAACAGTGTACTGTTGTACAGTGTACTCTGCTGTTGGACATGCGAGCTCACATCAGTGATGGCCTTTTTGGCTTTCTCTTCAGCATTTCTTGCTTCCTGAACTGAGTCATCCACTTCACCCTGAACCTGGACCAGATCAGACTCCAGCTTCTTCTTGGTGTTCATAAGACTGGTGTTCTGTTAGAATAATGATAAAAATAGTTTGTGTAATTACATGTATTTTGCACCATACTTTCTCACAGTAATTGTTCTTTCCAAACCTGAGAGTGAAGCAGTCCAACACGCTCGCTAGCATCCACCAGCTCTTGCTCAGCCACTTTACGTGCTCTCTCTGTCTGCTCCAGGGCAGCTCTCAGCTCCTCAATCTCGGCCATCATCAGGCCATTTCTGCGCTCCACCATGGCGACCTGCTCCTTCATGTCTTCTTGTCCTCTGACAGCATCATCAAGGTGCAGTTGGGCATCCTGACCACAGAGAAACATTGTATGAAAATATTCTCCAGCATAATCTTTAATTGAACTTGTGTCAGTTCTCTGACCTTGAGCTGGCCCTGGACGTTCCTGAGCTGTTTAATGGATTCAGCTGCCTGTCTGTTGGCGTGGCTCAACTGAATCTCCATCTCGTTCAGGTCTCCCTCCATCTTCTTCTTGATTCTCAGAGCATCATTCCTGCTCCTGACCTCAGAATCCAGGGTGCTCTGCATGGAGTCAATGATCCTCTGGCTGTTCCTCTTGATCTGCTCCATCTCCTCGTCCTTCTCTGACAGCTTCCTGTCAATCTCCCCTTTGACCTGGTTCAACTCCAGTTGGACACGTAGAATCTTGGCCTCTTCATGTTCCAGTGTGCCCTAGAAATGCCATTGTACTTGTATTATCATTCATTCATATATGGAAACAACACTTGCAATTGCCTATATAACACATTTCTCTAATGATGAAATGTTACCTCAGCTTCCTCGAGGGCAGTCTGGATTTCAGATTTTTCAGATTCTACTGTCTTCTTGGACTTCTCCAGCTCATGAATGCTCTTTCCAGTCTCTCCGATCTGCTCAGTCAAGTCAGAGATCTCCTCTGAATAGGAAACAAGCATCAACCTTGCTTACTGTGCAGCTACAATGATTGTATAGTGTTGTATATCCCAAAATGTTGGTGTACATACGCTGCAGGTTCTTGTTCTCTCTCTTCATGGTCTCCAGCTGATCCAGGGCCTCCTCATAAGAGTTCTTCATCTTAAAAAGTTCAGTGCTCAGAGACCGAGCCTCTTTCTGGGCTCCCTCCAGTTCAGCTTGGCCCTCCTCATACTTCTGCTTCCACTCTGAGAGGACCTGGAAATATTAGATTCGAGTTTACATGAATGAGAGAAAACATCCATCTTGTTTTTGTGTGTTTTAATTCATTTTTTACTTTGTCAAAGTTCCTCTGCTTCTTGTCCAGATTGGCAGCCAGAGCATTAGCTCTCTCCACATCAATCATAAGGTCCTCCACCTCACCCTGCAGCCTCTGTTTGGTCTTCTCCAAAGATGCACACTTTGAGTTCACAGCCTCAATGGATTCCTCAGCGTCCTGCAGGCGCTGGGCCAGTTTTTTCCTGTGATGAAGGACATACAAAGAGAATCAACTTAAGATAACTATGATCCTTAGAGTTATACTAAAAGAATCATTCCACTTACTTGGCCTCCTCCAGCTCCTCAGTGCGCTGAATGGCATCGGTCTCATATTTAGCTCTCCACTGAGCCACTTCACTGTTGGCCTTGGACATTCCTCTCTGGAGCTCAGCCTTGGCCTCCTGCTCCTCCTCAAACTGCTCCCTGAGCAGATCACAGTCGTGACGGGCAGACTGGACTCCATGAGCCAGGGCATTCTTGGCCTGTAGACATTAATAATCAGTGTGCAGCAGTCATTTGAAGATATCTTTGAGCTTACTGGCTAAGTGATAAGATTGTTCATACCTTGACTTCTTCCTCAACGTGTCTCTTCAGCTCTTCAATCTGCTGAGTGAAAGCCTGCTTGCCTCTGGTCAGCTGAGAAACAAGAGCTTCCTTCTCCTCAATTTGACGTGAGAACTCACCTGTAATTGCAGCCTCATTTAGTTCATCGATGGGATTTAAAACTAAAACACGTTCAGTTTAGGACCATACCATTCTCTGTCTGGAGCCTGGCCCTCTGTGCACTTGAGTCATTCAGCTGGCGGACATTCTCATCGTTTTTGGTCTTGAGCTCACTCAACTGATCCTCAAGAGTTCTGCACATTTTCTCCAGATTGCCCTGTCAGGATACAATGTTTTAAGTTTCACTATAGTGACAAGAGTAAAAAATCACAGTTAAAATCACAGAGAGGAGCAGTTTACCTTAGACTTAGCCACACCCTCCATGTTGCTGGAGAGATCATCAATTTCCATTTTGTACTCGCTCTTCTCCTTCTCCAGCTTCTGCTTGACACGCTGGAGGTTGTCGATCTGCTCTCCCAGCTCAGCAACACTGTCGGCCTGCTTCTTGCGCAGAGCTGAAGCCGTGGCCTCATGCTGCAGAGTGGACTCTTCAAGATCACGACGAAGCTTCTGGAATTCAGCCTCACGTTTCTTGTTCAACTCAATCTGAGAAGCTGTGGCTCCACCAGCTTCCTCGAGTCGTTCACTGATCTCCTCGAGTTCTCTGGAGAGGTCTGCTCTCTGCTTCTCCACCTTTGCACGAGCTGCTCTCTCAGCCTCGATCTCCTCCTCCAGCTCCTCAATGCGAGCCTACATTTCATCACAGACCATAGGATCAACATGTTTCCTCGTGTGAACCAAAACACTGTCAAACTGAAGCAGCACCACTTATTACCTGAAGCTCTTTGATCTTCTTCTGAAGCTGGGCACCAAGAGACTGCTCATCCTCAATCTTGCTGAGCAGCTGACTGGTCTCAAAGTCCTTCCTAAAAGAAAGTACAACTTTCTCATTTTTGTGTTATTAAACAAAAGACCATTTGATTAAATGTAAGAAATACTTTTTGATCTTCTCATCAGATTGCTGCTTGTCATTTTCCAGGTCCATGATGGATTCCTGGGCCAGTTTCAGGTCTCCCTCCAGCTTCCTTTTGGCTCTCTCAAGGTCCATGCGGAGCTTCTTCTCTTGCTCCAGAGAACCCTCAAGCTATCAAACATTGTAATGTTTTAATAATTGAGATAATAGTTTTGACTATACAGCATTATATGAGAAACTTTGACAGCCTCACATCATCGACTTGCTGTTCCAGCTTGGTCTTGGCCTTGGTCAGAGTGTTGACTTTGTCTTCCTCTGCCTGGAGGTCATCCAGAGTTTGCTGGTGGGACTCTTGGAGGGCTTTCTTCTCTTTGGTCAGCTTGGCAATAGCCTCATCTTGAGAGGCCATCTCCTCTGTAAGATTTTTGACCTGAAACAGCATTGACATATTTTCACTTTTTGAAACAATTTTACTGTAAGAGCATTTCGTAATCATGTCATAATTCTTCAATTTAACCTGCTCTGTTTACATCTATGTTTGTTCATTTCACATATTTAGTTCATTCAAAAGTGGCATTAATACATTTACAACAAAACTGCCAAGCCAGTGCAGTTTGAATGAAAAGGAGCGTTTTAAATATACAGACAAACAAACCTTGTTCTCAGTGGCATGTTTCTCTTTCTCCACTTTAGCCAAGGTGAGCTCCAAGTCGTCGATGTCTTTCTTCAGCTCAGAGCATTCATCCTCCAGCTTCCTCTTCTTTGCAGTCAGCTCAGCATTGATTTCCTCCTCATCCTCCAGTCTCTCAGTTGTCTCTTTGAGTTTGGCTTCAAGTTGGATTTTGCTTTTGATGAGCCCCTCACACCTCTCCTCTGCATCAGTGAGGTTTTCACCCTCCTATATAAGATGCATAAAGATGAACATGTTAGGTTCTCACAGAGGTTTTCTTTGAAATTACTATTGTTTAATTTCTTGCTGACCGATGCCACTTGCAGCTGCAGATCATTCTTCTCCTGCAGGAGGGAAACCATTTTCTCCTCCAGCTCCTTCTTCTTAGCCAGAGCAGCTGCCAGGTCAGTCTTCATCTTGTCATAGTTCTCCTTCATTTGCTGGAGCTCCTTCTCGGTCTCAGCGCTCTGCAGGAGAGGCTTGATCTTGAAATACAGCTTCAGCCATGGCCAGTTTTTGACATTCATGAAGGAGCGAATATTGTACTGGATGGTGTAGAGAGATTCTCTGTAAGCAGAAAAGAATGGATCAATATTTCGCTGGCATTATGACTTCTTTAGTGGAATTTATCTGCACCTTCTCTCCATCATCTTGACAAAGACCTTCCTCATAACATAGCCTCTGCAGAGAGCCTGGGTCATGGTCACCAGCGAAGCCAGTTTCTCATCTCTCATCTCCTCCAGCTGACCCAGCAGACCAGCTTTGAAGAACACCTATTACAACATTGAGTGATGAAACATTGGTAAATAATGATAAATCACAATAACAGCTTAAACTGAATATAGACCTTGGTGTGTCCAAACATGTACTGAGTGTGGTCCACATCAATGGAGCCAAGCAGCTTCTCTGCAGCTTTCTTGTTGTCGATGAACTGTCCCTCAGGGATGACACTGGCATTCAATACTTTGTATCTGAGAAAGTTGTTGTTTTAATAATACGTTCTTTCATTTTGCTTTCAACCTCTTCAATTTGAAATGTAAAAAGTACCTCTGCTTGAAGTCACCGTAGAGGACTCTGCTGGGGAAACCCTTTCTGCAGATTCTGATGCCCTCCAGCACACCATTACACCTCAGCTGGTGGATGACCAGGAAGTTCTCCATAAGACCTGAAGTTGAATGTATAATACTTTTATTATTAAAATGATGTTCATAGATCACACAGATCCACAAAAAAAAAAGGGTTACTTGCCTGGAGTTTTAGTTTCATTGGGAATCAAGCAACGCACAAAGTGAGGGTGAGTGCTCTTCAGGTTGGTCATCAGCTTGCCCAAGTTCTCCTGATGATCATAATATAAGGAATTATGGCACATTTCCTTCAAGTAATATCACATTAAAGGTCAAAAACATACTCTGAAGAGGGCAGACACAGTCTGGAAGGAACCACCCTTCTTCTTGCCACCCTTCTTGCCACTAGCAGCAGCAGCGTCAGCTAGAAAAATACAATTTGATTATTTTTCTGTGTCATATCATGTTCCAATTTGTAAGAGATGCACTTACCTTCTCCATGGGTGGCATACAGGAGAACCAAGAGTTTGTTTGCAGACTTCTGGTAGAGCTGAATAACTGAGTCGTTCAGAGGGTCCTTGTTCTTGTCCAGCCAGCCAGTGATATTGTAGTCGACTGTGCCAGCGTAGTGGACCAGGGAGAAGTGAGCCTCAGCCTTGCCTTTGCCTGGTTTAGGTTTCTCAAAGGCTTTGTTCTTGCCCAGATGCTGGTCATGCAGCTTGTTCTTGAATGTTGTATCAGAGGCCTTGGGGAACATGCACTCCTCCTCAAGGATGGCAAAGATTCCCATTGGCTGTCAAGAATTATCTTATGTTCATAAAATGCATACTTTTTTATTCATGTTATAAATGTTTCAGATTACCTTCTCAATAAGCTCAATGCAGGCCGCCAAGTCCATACCAAAGTCAATGAACTCCCACTGAATGCCCTCTTTCTTGTACTCCTCTTGCTCCAGGACAAACATGGTGTGGTTGAAAAACTGTTGCAGTTTCTCGTTGGTGAAGTTGATGCAGAGCTGCTCCAAGCTGTTGTACTACAAATCAAAGGTAAACTACTATTGCGCTTCATAGCAATAGTGAGTAAGCCTGTTTCATGTTAGTGATAAACTTACATCAAAGATCTCAAATCCAGCAATATCCAGCACTCCAATGTAGTAGTTTCTTGGCTGCTTCGTGTCCAACATCTCATTGATGCGGATAACCATCCACAAGAACATTTTCTCATAGACAGACTTGCACAGAGCACTGACAGAATTGGCGACCTTGACATAAGAAGAAAGTAATAAATCACAAAAGTAGAGGATGTAGAGATATTATATTTGTGTATTTCAGTAATGCTTTACCTGTGGGACGGTTTGACCTTTGGTCACCATCTCATTTCCGACTTTGACTCTTGGGTAGCACAATGCTTTGAGCATGTCCGCCGAGTTTATGCCAAAGAGGTAGCAGATCTTGTCAGACACTGAAAAAGGTTAAATAAATTAGGTTAAATATTGGTAAAACAGGTTTAAACATAGGATATTCTAACCTTCCATTAAGAACTGTCATATAGATCTTATTGTAATTACCCTCAGTGCCGTCAGGCTCAGCCTGCTCCTCGCGCTGCTTCTGCTTGAATTTCAAACTGCCGTGATGCAACACAGCACCAGTCAGCTTGTAGATGTTAATCTTCTCCTCGGCATTGAAGCCCAAGATATCAATGGCAGTCTGAACAAAGATTGAGCAACATTTATATCTTCTTTACCGTTGTTAACTCTATGCACAAGCAAACAAAAAATGTGGAATGTGTATGGAAAATAACTCTGATTAAAGCCTCCTGCACACCACTCTGCACGGCCACATGGTGGTGCTGCTGCACCAAAGCTAATGTTGTGTAAGTAACACACAACAATGCTCTCAGGATTCTATTGAAAGTCCCTCGCTGAACAAGTGCCAGTCAGCTGTTCATGCAGAATAATGTGACCACATTAAACGCATCTAAAGAAATGTTGCATATAAAGTTAAGATGAGACTCATGGACTCACAAAATGAAATGATAACTGTTCTTATGAGCCCTGACCAGAGCAGTATCATGTCCAGGTGCTTTGGAGACACTGGAGAAATTGCTTATACGGACTATAGTGTGGTATAGTCTGCATTTCCTCAGCCTGTCTGTCTGTTTTCAGTTATTGATTGATTGTCATGTTGAGTTGTATTTTCTCCTTTACATCAGTTGCAATGAACTCCTCCACATCATCGATGCTCTTGACGGTAATTTCACCCTGGCTGATCATCGGATAGTCGTAAGGGTTGGTGGTGATCAAAAGGGCCTCTGACGTACAAATGTTGAAAAACTCAGTTTAAGTACAGTGTTTTAGACAGTAACCTCTGTACTAAACATATGGCATTATGTGACATGACATACCCAGCAGGTGAGGCTGGTGGCCTGTCATGAGCTGGTAGAAGATGTGGTAGCTCCTCTCAGCCGACAGCTGGAAGGTCACACGGGACTTCTCCAGCAGGTCTGTGCAGAGAAACATTACAATAAACTAACCATTTGAGTTAGTATCCCCATTACAGTTGTTGTTTTTTGTAATATATTTAAGTTCTATAGAAAAAACAGACGAAAAAATCTAAGCGTCATTTATTTTCTCTTTTTAATGATTTTAGTGCAATAAAAACAAATGAAGTCACTCTTTCTTGAAAACACATTTGCTCGTTTTAAACTTACATGTTTCAATATCAGCTGAAGCGAGTTTGCCAGTGGTGCCAAAATGAATCCTGATGAATTTACCCTGAATTTGAAAGAAATGTTAATGAACTCCTGTGGTTTGAATGTGTACTTTAGTCTGACATGTGTATATACTCACGAAACGAGAGGAGTTGTCGTTCCTCACAGTTTTGGCATTACCGTAAGCCTCCAGCAGAGGGTTGGCAGCGACAATCTGATCCTCAAGAGATCCCTGAAATGGAGAAGTTTGGGTGCAACATTACCCCCTTCATAACTGATGTATTTGTCTGTCTGTATTTGACAGGATTTACCTGGATTTTGCTGCCAGCACCAGGTGCAGGGGCACCCTTTTTAGCTCCAAGTGCTGCAATTGTTGCAAAGTACTGGATGACACGCTTGGTGTTGACAGTTTTTCCGGCACCGGATTCTCCGCTGGTTTAGGACAAGCATATTTTAAAGCAACTGATACCTTTTCAATTATTCTTATTATCTGTGCCTTCTCTACTTACGTAATCAGAACAGACTGGTTCTCACGATCTGAAACATTCATTTGAAATATTTCATATTAATGTTTATAATATTTATGTATTTTTTCCTGATATGTTTACGTGTTGTGTCTCACCAGTGCTCATGAACTGATAGGCATTGTCAGAGATGGAGAAGATGTGGGGTGGGGCCTCAATCCTCTTCTTGCCTCTGTAGGCTCCTACACAGGTTGCATCGTACACAGGAAGCCACTTGTAGGGGTTCACCACGACGCAGAACAGCCCAGAGTAGGTCTGAAGCAAAGCAAGTTTATTTAGAGAGCTCAGTTCAAACATAAGGCAAATCGCAATTAAATTACAAGAAAGCAAATCAAATGAATGAAACATCAACACGTGTTTTTTCCTGACTCTGGGAACCACCAGGAGACCCCTCCCTGAAGTTCTCAGGCTTGAGACGGTTCATACGGCTCTAACATGTCAGAGATGTACTTTGGTGCTAAACCATGAAAACACTTGTAACAAGCAGAGCTGTTTTAAATTCTATCCTCTGAGCGACAGGAAGCCAGTGCAGAGACCGTGTTTAAGGCAAAAATCTTGTCCCATAGAAAGCAAATTTCTAGTTTATATATCCGCCAGCTTTCATAAGGAGAAGTTTGCGTTACTCCCTCAGCCATGTTGACAAGATTGTCGTCACTGTTGTTATAATTAAAAATAAAAAAAATATTTAAAAGTCTTTGTTCACTTAAAAGAAGAGAATAAAATCATATCCAAGACATATGCCAAAAATGATTAAAAAGAGAATAAAGAGGCGAGCATCAGCAGCAAACTGAGACACGTCTGCACTCTTGAGAAGCAGGAAGTAGTAAGAATAAAAGACACAAGTAATGAGTGTGTGGTTCTATTACTCTCTGTGGATCTACTGTAGAAGATTAAACTTACGTAGATCATCCATGAGGCATAACGCTCTTTGAGGTTATACAACACAGACGGCTCGTTGAGGTGGGTCATCATGGCCATGTCCTCCATCTTGTCATACTTGGGAGGGTTTCTGGCGTGGATGTCGTCCTCTTTGACAACGACAGTCTAAAGACGGCACATTTGCATTATTATACATCACTCGTTCAAAATTGTTGAACTCAAAATATGAATTCTATTTTTGAAATATATAGAAACGTGCCTTTGCACCGGCTCCTTCAATCTCACATGTGGCTTTACCACCCTCTCTTTTGGTGACTTTACATTTGAGGTACATCTCAGCCTCGTCGATACAAAAGAAGGCCGTTTTGGCATCGAAGGGGGAGGTTTGGGCCTCAATCCTCTCCCTCTCTGGCTTCCGGAGGTAAACAGCCGCCGGGCCATACTGCTCCATCTCCGCGTCCGTGCTCATGGTGGCACGTAGGTTGTGTCTGCACAATTATTCATACGTCAACAAAACAAATTCTGTTTCATAAAAATGTTCAATCTAATGGTACCTTTTCTACTACAGAAGAAATGAGGTTCTGGGCCGGGTAGATGTCAGCTGGCTGTGTGACATTAAGATGAAAAAACATTATTATTTATTACAAAATATTAAGCATTAAAACAAACAAGGCTGTCCATTTTTATAGAAAAAGATAATGGTTCATTTGCAAAAACAAAAAAGTACCAGTGAAAAATATCAAGGTATGCTTTGTTTGTCTTTGTGTAGAAGCCTTTACTTCCCGTCAGAGTGGTCTCTAGGACGCTCCAGGGTCAACTATTTGGAAGGTTTTCACTGCTGACGGACCCTCTGTTGTATAGGCCGCCGTGATGGAAAGTACAGGCGCCATGCTGACCACTCATACAGCTCGGTCACTACAAGGTCAAATACGCACGAAAACCAACTTTTTTCCCTTGCATACAAAGTTGCATAATGCAACTTTAAGTAAAAGTAAACTAAGAAAACTTCAGTTACTTGAGTACTGTGAGCAACTGTTTTAGAGAAAAAGTCTGATCATGTGGAAATTTTGATCTTGTGAAGACATTTCCAAGAAAATGGCAGAATAACTAAATAATTCTAAAGTATAAAGAGCACAAGACAAACTTGTATTGAAAATACAATCGATGTATTAAAATTACAATAGATGAAGCTTTTGTCGCTTAAATATTTACTCACAATGGAAAAAGAAACAATTATTTTTACTCAATAGGAAACCGATACTGCGTGAGTGCGTGTGTGTGTGTGTGTGTGTGTGCATGTGAGTGGGTGTGCACGTGCGTGTGAGTGGGTGTGCACGTGCGTGTGAATGAGGATGTTGAATCTGATCTCAAGGCAAATCAAATCTACCAGTACAAATAAAATAACCTTGAAAATGAAGGATTTATCTGTTATTGCAAATGAACTTGTTCAGTGTCTAATGGGAACAGCTGTAAATGTATAGACCGTCCTTCGCTTTTTTTTAATGTCTAACCTAAATATAGAAATAAACTATTTTCTTTTCTTTTTTTTCTTCAAAATACTCAGCATCTCACTTAAATAAAATGTCATAAACAAGCACTAATATTGAAAACCATCAATGATAACATAAGTCACATAAAGCTCCATGTGTTCACTCACCTGCCTTAGATGCCTGTCAGTTAAGAGCCCAAGTCCTTTGCAGTGGTTTTATACAGACATCATCTGCCCCATCAGCAACTGAGGTCCATTTAATTTGGTCAGGAATCCTGCACACCATGTTGCTTCATAGTGATACATTACAGCATCATCAGCAATCAGGTTTTATTTTACTTACTGAATGTGTACTTTTTCTGTGTCTTTGCTTTATCTTTGTTAATATCATTACTTCTCAATTCAATACAGAACACATATGTACATTGCCTTTATTGGGATATATAAATGTAATAATGTGCATTTATATATTTCATAAATAATAAAATACTGTAGATAGAAGTGTGTAACATTTTCACTGTAATCTTTTTTGCTTTGAAATACTTAAGCTGCTTAGCATCTTCAGTATGTAAAGTTGTAAACTAAGTAAATGGATTTGGATCACAGTGAACAAAGTTAAAATAATCCATCCTAATGAAATACAAACTTGGCTCCCGCTCGATCCAATTTTATTTGCCAGCAATGTTCAAATGTGGATGGGAATCAAAATGCCACGGTGTGTAGTTACATGACAGGCAAATATCTGGAATAAAATTCACCCATTTACTTTCCTTTTGAGAGCAATAACAGAATGCTAATAAAAACACGAAGTTTTCTCCACAGGATTGTTTATGAAAGGGATTCCTCTCTAAGCCTGGCCATGTCAGCTCACCCGTCTATTAGATTCAACTATGTGGTTGCACTGACTTTTTTCTTCGTCGTCATGCCAGCATATCAAATGATATCGCTCTGGACCAAAATAAATTGGGTAAACAGAATGGTAGAGAGCTGTTTCTTTTTCAATGTTATGTTCATTAGAACTGAAGCTTGTTATAAACTGTAATTTTAGAGTTGCTGACAAAGCCTTTTGGATTATAGGAAACTTTGGACAATTCAACGACAGAGTACTCCTGTCTGTCTGAGAGCCTACACTGACTTTATAAATATACTTCCCAAACCATGACCTAAACAGGAGCAATGTCTCTTTCTTGTTGTGTCAGCTACAAGGCCATGACCGACCAGAGGGGCTCATCCTTTGACTTATGAAAGCAGATTCATTTCCAAAGTGAGCTAGAAAAATAAAAATCTATTGATATGACATGTAAATGAAGTTTCCTATTTAAAATCTGCTCAACTACTCAAATGTATTTTAGAAGAAAAGGGTTTGACCCAGCGCACGTATGTGGTTCCGCAGCGGGAAAAGTCCATATGTCAATCTAGCACACTGTTGTTGTTGATATCAGGCCCATTAACGGGAAAACCAGGAAAGAGAAGAAAAAAGAAAAAGAGACCATAGAGGGGAACGGGAATATATGATAAAGTTCTTAAAAGGGACCAACAGCACCACCGGTGCTTGACTTGGCTGTGGAATCCGATGATGGCATTTGCGGTAAGTAAACAAATTGCAGTTTTTTGATTTGTTGCCAGAGCCTAACTTTAGTCTGATTGTGACCCGAATGTAGCTGCGCGGAGAGCAGGTGATATTATAGTGGCTTAACCGGAAGAAACCCAGAGGTAACCGACGCAGACACGGGGTGAACATGCTAACTCCGCACAGAAAGGCCCCGTCCAGCTGGGGATCGAACCCGGCACTAGTACATTCCCGTGCTGCCCGCGGAGGGGATAAAAAAGTAAGTAAAGGAGGGAGGGAGAGGAGCCGTGGGCAGAGCGTGAACAGACTCTGGTCTAGGTTTGAGTCTGAGGCTCCGCGTTCACAGCAAAGTTTTAAAACATACTTTGTAATGTAACGAGTTATAATACAAAACATCCATCAATGAAACGGCAGCGACAGTCACAGTCAGCCTTCATATGATGCTGCTGTTGTTGTTTTAATGTGAGGCTTATCTTTTCCAGAAAAAGACAAAAGAAATGTATGTGCGGAGAGGAAGAAGTCAGACGTCATGGAGAGAGAAGAGAGAACAAATGAAAAGAGAACACCATTATCAGAGGAGGCTAAAAACTGGCCCTCAGATGCAGAAGGTAGGGCCTTCTCCAACTATTCAAGCTATGCAACATCCCATAATGGTAGGGGAAAAATGAAAGGGACTGGCATACAGTGACTTTAAACACAACCCGTTTTATTGTGCATTAGACTGCTCTGGTGAACTCTTCAGCCCAGGATGCAAGTATCAGGACACGCTCGATCGCTTGGGAATAAAACCTTCATTGTCAAGGATTTCTTCAGGTCCCACGTTGGTGAGTCCGGTTTGTTCTCTGAACTTTTACCGTCTGCATTCTTCAATTCCCCGAGGTTTTCGGGGTGTGGAGGAGGAATTGCGACTATGTAAAGAAATGTATAAGTGTAAGCAGTTAACGCTTCCCTCTACATATGCAAGCTTTGATCTTTGTACCTTTGACTTTTCTCGCCCCGTTCCAATCCTGTGTGCAAGTGTATTTAGACCTCCTGAATACAATAAGGATTTTATCAGTGACTTTTCTGACTTTCTTGCTGGCGCTAGATCAAAATATGACAAGCTATTAATTGTTGGCGACTTCAATATCCATATCAACTGTCCTGAAAAGCCGTTGTCAAAGGACTTCTTAAACTTAAATTTGGTACAGCGCGTGTCGGGCCCTACGCAAGAGCGTGGACACACTCTTGACCTCAGTTTAACTCTAACTCTAACATGGGATCCTCCTCCTCCCGGTTAGAGCACTGCGTGGGGATTCGTGGTTCAGTCTTGGGCTGGTTCAGATCATGGGAGGTCTTTTTGTGTTGGTCTTGGAGAATTTGTTTCTTCCTCAGCCCCATTATCATGTGGGGTACCCTAAAACAGCAAAGGTCCAAGAATGGATCCTTGTGGTAGAAGTAGTAACCGCAGATACTTGTTTTGATCTGACGTGGTCTCAGACAAGGGAAGGAGAAAATCCAGAGAGAATGGCCAAACGTAAGGAAAACTACAGGCAACTTACACTTGACCAGGTTTTGGTTTGCAGTGGTTTTCGTAGTAATGGTGAAAAACGGGGATCAAGGAGGCAGACCTAAAAAAAAAAGCCCCTAGCAAGCATGCTAGAAATGCTAACACCAAGCCCACATCCGGACCTACATGCTTCTGTTTTATAGAAGGAAACCACTGTTCAGATGTTTGAGATGTCAATAAAGTAAAAGATAATAGCAGCAAAGTCACTGTCAGAAACCAGCATTTTCAAACCTATTTTCTATGGACAATTACTAAAGAATGGAGCGAACAAACCTTTTTTTAGATGAAAGAAGGGAGTCTAATCTTTCTTTCTTGGACCTTTGCTGTTTTCCCTCTATGCTCCCTCTAGGCTCCATCCTGAGGAAATACGACATTGCGTTCCATTTTTACGCTGAGGAGTCAAATTTATTTACCCTTAAAGAAAAACGACCCACAGGCATCTCTCTCTCTGTCTCTCTAAGACTGCATACACAAAAATCTTGGATGAATAGGGGAAGTAAATAATTTAGTGATATCAATTTGAAAGTGTTGCTGTATATTTCTGACATAAATGAGAAAATAATGCAAATTTTGTACAAAAAAAAAAAAAAGAAAGAAAAGAAAATGTATTAAGTCAGATTGTTTTATTTGATCATTTATTAGTAGATATATTAGCTTCAAAGATGTACTCAGAGGGATTTTGGATCTATTTTTTTTTTCAATAAACTAGTTATTATTGAAAACAATTTGTAAAAAATCCTGGTGTTCAAAATCAATATGTAATAAATGTTGAAAAATCACTCAGAACATACCTTGTTGTTTGAAGTCTCCCTGTAGTGTCTCTCCTTAAATGTCCTTCATTTTGAATAGATTAGTTTTTGATGAGTAGAGGACGAAATTATATAAATAGTTGACAGTTGAAATATGCAGTTCGCAACATTCTTTCCAGTTCATTACAATCTTCATTTCAAATTGTGAGAATTTTAACAGCTTTTGCTGTTATTGCTATACCTTTTTTGACATTTAGAACATTTTTGGACTGTGTATGATTGTTTATGACTAGATAGATGCCGTTGGCATGGTAACATAGTCCCAAGTGGGGGGCCCATATAACATCTTCTTGCCCCAGGCCCCAGCATCTCTGTTGACTGCCCTGTATTTAGTAAGTATCATGCATTGTTATTGTTGTTTTTATTTTTTTTTCCTCATTTTTATTTTGTCTATTTTTCCGTCTTTTTTTTTAGCACCATAAAATATATTTTTATGGTTTTTCATTTTTTAGTATATTGCATATTGTTTTTTCTTTTTTATCATGCCCGTTGTTGCTCATTCGTGGATGGCGACTACACATTGAAACATTACATTTTTATGCAACATAGATGGTGAAAATATGAATTTCTCAAAAGTTGACCTTCAATAGTTGCTGAATATTCAAAAAATGATAATATTTCCTGTCCATTTCTGAGCTACAATGTTGGTGAAGTGTCGCTCTGCTGTTTTGGCCGTGTCCAGTTGCTTCAATGGTATGCTGCAGGACTATACTGAAGGACAGTAGCAGCCGAAGAGGCCGGCTGGAGGCGGGTACTTAACACTGATTGGCTGAAAGTTGTCAGCCGACAAATATAACTCTCTTAACCTTCGTAAAAGGTCATTCTGATGTTACAGTACAAGTAGTAGAAGTACAAGTCAGCTTTGTTTTGAATTAAAACAATTGTACTGTCTCTTCGTGACGAACCCTGTTTTGGAGTCTGTGGATCAGAGGATTATTATTGATGACTAAATTTGTTCTATATTTCACCCCCAATTTATGACATACAGTAGAATTCCAACTATTTCAGATGTTTAGTGTTTAACATGAATGGACGTGCACGTGAAAGAGCACACACACACGCGCACACAAAAGGAGAGTTTATTCTATGAAACAACATACAAAAAATAAATGCTCTATTATTAGGCCAAACTCAGTCCCTTGGAATAAATATAGCTTTTAATAGCTTTTCATAGCTTAATAGAAGGGGCAACACGAGGGATTCTTGACTTGACCTGATTTGGTGTTCATGTTTTGATAGCACTAGGCTCTGTGTAAGGGATAATGTATAGAACGCTCGTCTATACAGCGTTCTATACAACAGAACGCTGTATAGACATGTATTCTTGTTTCGCCCCTTAAGGGTCTCGTTCGCCCTGTCGGTTTGTATTTTCCCAACAATGACCAGTTCTATGCATTATCCCGCTTATTATATTATTTGCCAACTGAACAACCACAAAAAACTTCATACACTTTTATGAAGGCCGAAAGGTTAACAAAGAAAAAGTTCCCACAAGTTTGTGTGTTGCAGCAAGGCTAGATTGATGTTAAACTGTTTCATGGATTCATGGAAATGTGCAAGAATTATTCAAACAAAATTAGGCATGTGCATAAATTTAGGCACCACAAAAGAAAACTTAACTCAATATTTTGTGCACCTCCTTTTGCAGAAAAAACAGCCTCTAGACGCTTTGAGTGCCTAATATAGGTGGAAAAGCGCTATATAAGTTGAGACCATTTACCATTTTTACCATTTACCATTTCTATAGCTTACAATTAGAGTCTGGATTCTGGCTGATTCTAAGCTGTAACAGGAGAGAGGGATGTTGCTTCCTGTTTTCAGGCTGGTCTCGCATCTGTGTCCGGTAACCGTCATGATCTCTGGTTTGCAGGCCTGCTTTTGACAGTAGCTGCACAGCTGTTCTGCGCAGGCTGCGGTTGGTGTAGGGCCTCGAAAGTGCAGCTGCCTTGCTGATGTTTGGCATCATTTGTCCAAGTGCATTATGTCCCATGGGCTCCCTGGTATACCAGATGTTCTGCAGGGTGAGGGTCTCCTGTAGCTTTCTCAGAGGGTGTAGGTAGAACGGAGTGGCGTCCGGTGGGCAATGGGAAAGATACTTTTTAAAACTTGTAACTGGGCAATCTGGGTTGGTTGGCTCAGCAATAGGGGTGTGTATCGTCTTGTCTCAGGCTTTTCCATGGTAGAACTCTTCCTGAGTTTCTCTAACTCTCACTAGATCAGTGTTTCTCAAACTTTTTCAGCCCAAGGACCACTTTAACTTCCTTTTTCTGAGGACCACCTAACAGAATCCCACTCCAGCACGCCCCTAAAAACAACAAAATAGGAAGGATGAGCTAAATAGATGTTTAATATGCAACCATTTCAAGTCAAAAACAAATTATTCAAACACAAATGCAATAAGATCAGAAATTCTTATATGAATTTCATTTTATTTGAAAAAGTAAATGTGAAATGAGCTGCAGCTTAATATGAACAACAAAACATGTGCAAAAAAGCTACTGAACAGCCTACAGGTCCCACTTAATGTCATAAAAGGAGCCAATAGTTTCAAACTGAGGTGGTGGGTATAGGAAGTCTATGGTTGTAACTATGGAACAAGAAAATGCTGAAAATAATGCTGGGGAAAAATGTGGATTTTACACTGGTTGGTTTTCAGTCAAACCAACCAGTGTAGAAAACCCAACTTCACAGTTGTACAGTATTGGGAAGGGCATGAGCACTTTGGATGTAGGTCACGCAAACTCGTGCACAGACGCACATGCCGTGGAAAATAGGAGACATTTGGCTCCACAAAAGCGTTCTCTGGATCACAAGCAACAAAACGCTGCTTATTTAATGAAAATCCGTCGCATATTGATGTGAAAAACCTGCTGTAAAGATGATAGAATGAGTCGTGGCTGCAGACAGTGGACGCACGTAAGGCCGCGGTCGACCCGCCCCAACATCAAAGGACAATTGTATGACCCGATCTGCGGGCATGGCTGTGGAGACCGCAGGGGAACCCGCAACCTGCGCATCGTACGCACTGGCGTTCTGCCCCAGCCATGTGAGAAATCCTGACAAACAGGATGAGGAAAGATAACGCACGGTTCTGATTCGGTTCTGAGAAGTGCGATCCGTGTGCATCCATAACACTTCCAGCTCTGTCCCTCAAAAAGGAAAGACTTCGCCCTGGTCACAATGCACTGGTCACTCTTAAAGTTTGATCAAATAAGAGATAAGATAAGAGTTGGCCAACACGGCTCAACTCCCTGTGAGACGTGCGCTGTGTAGGGGTCGAGGAAACGGGGTTCGCAGACCACTATTGCTGCACTAGATTCTAGTGTTACTCAAGCGGGCTACGCTGCCATCTAGCAGGTGGGAGTAAAAGTACAGGACCAAAGCGAGACGCTGCTATGAATATCGATATGGGTGCTATATCGGCAGATCGATATTTTTCAACACCCCTACTCAGCAAAAATGCACCCGCGATACATCTGTTGCATCGGATCCCTGGTGTCTTTGTGTTCAGATAGCCCTATAGACCTGTAGGTTACAGATGCACAACGTAAAGTAAGGAATGCCAAATTAACAATTTCAGGTTGTATTACAGCATGAGGTCTAATTTTAGGAATTTGATGTTTTGTGCTGAATTAAAAGACACATTGTAAAAAAGCAGGCAAGATCAGCACAACAAAGTTTGGAACAAAAGCCATTTCATATTTCTGAGGTAAAATCTCCTTCGTGTGAATGTGTTTGAAAAAGGTTCATACTGTCTTCTTCGTTGAAACTATTATAGATTGTTGTTTTAGTCAGACAGAAGGTTTGTTTATCTGCTTTATAGTTTTGATCACTTGCAGTAATCTTCCTCAGAAGAGTCACCTGGTGGTGAAAGTGTCGTAGACGCCGGCGCGTACGCCTTCTCCCGTCCTGTCCGTCCTGGAGGAGGCGTCAAGGGGCTTTTACCTACTGAGGAAGATCACAAGAAGTGATTGAAATGAGTAAAGCAGGTAAACAAACCTCTTACTAAAAGATCGATCTATAATAGTATAGAATGTGGCCTAGTTTACATGGACTTATTAAGGTTAATGTGGCCAACATAACCTCCATCATCCTGTCAATGTTCCTGAACAAAACCACTCTTTTCAACACATTATTAAGACATTAAAGTGCAGATGTAACATAGTTGGGGAGAGGCACGTGAAAGGGACGCCCCAGAGCTGAAAACGTTGAGAACCACTGCCCTAGATATCTTGAAATAAATATTCAGCTAACTCTGATTACAGACCTTTACATGGTTCAGTACGGACTGTGGAAAAGATATCAGATTTCTGACCCATCTTGGGATTCGATTACTGCCCACCCTGACATTAAACATGTTAGTTTAATGTCAGAGTCAAAGTGTAAAAGTAGAAAGGCATCTGCTGTGTGAGGTTCATGTGTCAGTCAGAGCTGATGCTCGGTTATACTTAAGGAGCAATTCTCGGCGCTTGGACTTGATTTTTCATTTTTTACCATCTGCTGGACCTGTCTGAGGAGAGCACTTTTAAATGTGCTTATTGAACTGTAAGTTTGTAGTAATGTTTGTACTTTACGCTTGACTGATTATCAAATAAATCATGCTAGAAGATGCTAAACTGTCTTGATGTGATTTGTAATAATTGTCAATAATTTGATGTCATTTATATTGTTGTGTTCTTTATATTCTTTTGATTAGTGACAGCAGAAGATAATGCTAACTCTGTTTACTTCTACATTTAATATTGTAATTCTTGGTTTAATTGTTGATAGAAAGTCACGTGTGTTTAAGGTTAAAGGTACAAAGGCAAAGAAAATGATATTGACAACAAGTAAAAGAGATATTTTGTAAGTTTGCAAAGTGAGGTGAGAGTGAGTGGAATTTGATAGTCAACAAATCCCTCCCCCTGCTCCTGATTGGACCAGAAAGACACTCCTAGAACAGGATCTTCAAAAGTAAATGATAAAACTTCTCCCCCCTCCCCTCCTGATTGGACCTGACAGGCCGGTTCAAAGGAAAGCTCGTCTCATTGGTCAAAGTGAGGGCACCTTCTGCTTAGTGTCTGAAATCAGCAAAGGGAGAGACAGTAAGAAACAAAGCTGATGAAGTCCTTACCTCTCCATCATCACGGCTCTTGACTCTGAGCTTGTTGACATAGGCCGATATCCACACGCTCTGGAGCTTCTTCAACTTCAACCTTCCTGAGCCTGGACATGCTCCTCCTGTAAGATTTGTGTCAAAACAATATTCCAACCCGTTCAATAACATGTCATGAATGTGTGATATATGCTGTTGTTGTAATATTGATTTGAATTGGCATACAGCCTCCCCTGCTCGTCTCTTTAAGCTGCAGCTTGTCCACCACATCCTGGAGTCTGGTCACATTCTTCTTGTCCTCTTCAGTCTGTAAAAGAAACAACAAACATGTGTCACAATAAATAAATACCTTAATCTCACACCACAGAGCTGATTATCGACATTAATTGTCTTGGTTTGATGATGTTAAGAAAACGTTTTGTTCCTTTTTATGGAAAGAGAAAACCCCCAAATAAGCTTAAAGAAATTATCTTTGCAAAGAGACCAAGGAGGTCTCGGTATCCCAGATATCTTTCATTATTATATTGCATTCAATGCTAGATATGGTCTGATTTGGGGCTGCAAGAAGGCACGGGAGGACGGAAGTTGGGATTGGCTGGAGGAACAATTATTGAAAGAAAATAATGTATCCTTTTCACTACCATCACTATGGCACCACCCATACCTACACGCCAAACTGGATAACCCTATTGTGCGACTGACTTGTAAAACTATAAAGAAAGTGCACCAGAAAATGAGTAATGCAAATATATGGCATAATATTGCTATTACAGCAGCAGAGAATCCTTTAACAAATAAGGTGTGGAAACATAATACACAACAAATCTCATCAAGGCTCATTGTTGTCCTTCAAGAAAGCAAATATAGCCTATGTACAAATGCCTTTCTGCAATATGCCCAAATAGCTTCAATCTGCTCCAAGTTACCTGAACAATGTTATTATTATGATAGTGAAATGGACAATAAATGTAGAGAGTTGACTGTTAATAAAGGGACTGTTTCTGGTCTATATAAATTGCTCAATTGTTCCGATCGTACTGTAAATAAACGTACACAATCACTGGGAACAGGATGTAGGCCAAATAATACCCATGTCAGAATGGAAACCAATATGGAGGAACATAACGAAAATATCCAAATCAGTGAGACTTCGGATGATACAATTTAAAACACTGCTTATGTAACACCAGCCAAACTCAAAGTAATAGATCCGTATGTTGCTGATTTATGCTGGGGAGGTTGCGGTCAAAAGGGGAACACTAATCCACATGCTATGGTGTGGTCCTGAGATCAATCATTTTTAGACGCAAATTTGCCCAGCTACCTGTTAAGTGGGACACAGAGATGCTCAAACAAAAACTTTGTTATAGCACATGGCGATGTCTTGTGAATCCCCTGGTTTTTGTCTTGTTCTGTCTTATATGGTGTTTTGTATGTCTCGCCTGTCTTTTTGCTTTTTATCCTTGTAATATGTCCGGTCTGATGTTTAGTCCTTCGTGTTTTGCCTTTTATGTTGGTTAATTCAATAAAATGTTAATAAAAAATGAATAAAAAAGAAGAAATACCTGGCAGGTCCTTGTTGGACCAAATTTTCCAATAATATTTCAGACACTCGGTGCTGCAGGTCCTTGACAGTGACCTCCAGGTTCTTCTTCATCCTCTCCAGATGAGAGCT
The DNA here is from genome assembly GCF_951799975.1 of Gobius niger. Classification (NCBI taxonomy): domain Eukaryota; kingdom Metazoa; phylum Chordata; class Actinopteri; order Gobiiformes; family Gobiidae; genus Gobius; species Gobius niger. Next base: position 8,283,783 of record NC_136873.1, read on the forward strand.
GGTGTCCTGCTCCTTCTTCAGCTCCTCAGCCATCATGGCGGCCTGAAATGTTTTCACAGTAAGTTCATTCTGCCATAAACAGTGTACTGTTGTACAGTGTACTCTGCTGTTGGACATGTGAGCTCACATCAGTGAAGGCCTTTTTGGCTTTCTCTTCAGCATTTCTTGCTTCCTGAACTGAGTCATCCACTTCACCCTGAACCTGGACCAGATCAGACTCCAGCTTCTTCTTGGTCTTCATAAGACTGGTGTTCTGTTAGAATAATAACAACATTTCGAGACTCCAACCACTGAGAACAGAAGACGACTCGAATACCTTCATTGAAAACATAAAAAAAAGAATAAACAATTACTTTTGTTGCCTTCAGTTCGTTAGTTTTGGTTTATTTGGGCAGCAAAGTCCTCGATAAAGAAATTGAATAAGTACTAGTATAACAAGGGAGCGGGCGGAAGATGACTTGTCAATGCCTTCCCACCGACACAACCGCACCACAACGCAGAACAACCCAGAGTAGGTCTTTTGAGTGAGATTAAGATGAGCATTGTACTGACATTTATTTGTCTATCTGTCCTCACATAGATCCGTGATGCAGAGAACTCTGTGAGGATAAACTCGACACATAAAGCCCATGAGGTGAGCCCTCACGGCCATGTCTTCCGTTCTGCTGCACACATTTGATCAACATAACATGGTGATTGTGCTATTGATCTAGGGCAGTGTTTTTCAACCACCGTGCCGTGGCACACTAGTGTGCCGTGAGATATTGTCTGGTGTGCCGTGGGAAATTATCCAATTTCACCTAATTGGTATAAAAAGATATTTTTTTAAGACCAATTAATAATGTGCTGTTATTGAGTCTCTGAGCTGTCTAGTGATCGACAGAGTAACCATGTTATATGTTATCGCCGCAGGTAGCTCATTTCTTTGAGACAAGAGAATTAGTGATGCATGGATGCGACAGGTGTGAGAGTCATTGTGGCTGACAAGACTATACGGTGTTCCTATTTAAAACATTTTGATGAGACTTTATATTGTGAATATAGGCTATGCAGAGTAATTTTTTTTTTTTTTACATTTTCTGCTGTTGGTGTGCCTCGTGATTTTTTCAATGGAAAAAATGTGCCTTGGCTCAAAAAAGGTTGAAAAACACTGATCTAGGGAACTACCAAAAGCTTCATAACCATTCAGAGTGGCCACTGGCTACACTCCTCTACCCCTCTCTGCCCCTACTGTCCGCTCCATTCCTAACATACGCCCCTCGTGCCATCATGGATTTACCAGCATTCGTGCCGCCAGTTGCGCTGCCTCCCTTCCAAGTTGTAAATGGCATCAACTGTATAGTTGCTGTTTGTGTCATGTTTTTTATAGTACGGTAAAAATCACATTGGACCAATAACAATCCCCCATGTAATCAGTCGATGACAAGAAATGTTCATTAAAACTGGGTTTTTTGTTCTTTCCAGTCGCAACGCTCCAGATCAGGGGTCACTAAGTTTATTAGAGCTGAGGGCTATTTTTAAAGCATTAAGTCATTTAAGGGCAACCAGTTAAAAATACATCCCGAAGACTTAAAGTCAAACAAATTCATGCTTTAAAACAAACACTGGGTCTCAAGTCTCAAATAACTATATTTTTAGAATCAAGACGTAAGCAATTGAACAGTTTTATTTATAGATAAAGTCTAAGGGCGACTGGAGAAGCCCCGAAGGGAACTGGGGGAACGGTTGGTGACCCGTGCTCCAGTTACACATGCCGTGGGTAAGAGCTTGGGTCCAGATTCTCCTGAAAGTTTGTGTATCTTAATGAACCGGTCAATTCTACAACTTCTCCTTCAGTTTCTACCCTATCTTTTAACAACTTTACAATTGAGCTACATCTCTGCATCATCCACCACAAAGTGTACGCTTATCTATCAAACTGTTCCACCTCTGCGTCTGCGCTCAAATAGTTAAATGGTGGCGTGTTTATTTTACTTTTAGTAGTAAACTAATGTCATGGTGCAGTGTACTCACCCTCAGGAGCCTATCAGTCCTCCCACAAAAGCAGAGCGGCTTCTTTTATAGAAGGGGGAGGGAGTGTGTGGTCAGCACCGTCTCTCTGTTTGGTCATGAACTCTCATCATCCTGTCATTCATTGTGTCGCACTGCCCTTTTATTTTACTACGACTCTCATGCCACCATCTTGCTTTAATGAATCAAATAATTATATAAACATTACAAAATAAAGGATCTTTTTCCTCACGTCATCAGATTTTTTTTCCATCATTTTTTTGTTGGGTATTCAACTCATTTTTGTAACTTTTTTGGCATTTTTTGTCAATGTTTTTTTTATTTTTTTGTCAAATTTAAAAAAAAAAATGTGTGAAATTTTTGTCACATTTTTGTCATTTTTGGTCATTTTTTTGTAATTTTTTATTCACATTTTTGTCGTTTTTTTCGTCCATTTTTTATCAAATTTTTGTAATTTTTGGTCACATTTCCATCATTGTTTTCGTCTCAGTTTTGTTGCTCTTTTCACAGCTTTTTCCCAGAAGCTTTTGGACTGGGGAAAATGTGCTCCGTTCAGGTGGAAAATGTGCTCGGTTCAGGTGGGAGGTAAGGGGTTAATATAAATATAGCAAATCAAAAAATCGTATCAATATAAGAAAAAAGACTGTCAAATACCTACAAATAAGAGCGCCATCTGCTGTATTTTAAGTGCACATACCTTCTTCTAATCTACGTCATCACTAAAGAGCGTTCTACGGTTGCTAAGGTGTCGCTAAAGTCAAACCGCAAAGTCAGACGCAGGTGAAAAAAGCACGTATGAGATCCATCTAGTTTAACTGCGAGCCTTTGTCCTAGAACTACATTACCCAGGATGCTCGGGAGCCCCATGATCTACTACGAGGCTTTTGATTGGTGGAGCTTCACGTTCCCACTCGTGTTTATTTATTGTAATTTAGAAAACATATTATAAACAATGTATCAAACATAATGCAGGCAGATAGTTGATGTTTTATCCAGATCTAACACTGATAGTAAGAAAAACGTCAGATGGATCAAAAAAAATGTTCCCAATGATCCAATTAAACTAACCACCATCATTTTTATTTCTATGAGCAGGATTCAGATTGTTTAATAGTGAAATAATATAGAACTTGTGTCTGCAAAGTAAAAGAAACTGGCCGTGTTTGCTAAAAACCTGGTTGCCTTGACCAGCGGGCGCGATGTCGCAATGGTTTTTGGGATACGGAGTTTCTATAGTCAGGAAGTGAATGATGTCACAGCCTTGTACCTTTGCCTTTTCTTCAACATGTCGTCTTCTTTTTGGATTGAAATCAAACATTTTATGGTCACGAATTGCTACAGAGCTGAGTTTTTGCGATGACGTTAAACTCTTAATATTTGAATTTTTGGAAAATCGACGGTCGTGTAGACGGGGATTTTTTGCTTCCGGACCGGAGCAACAAAACCGCGAGGGGCGGGACTGTGGAGCTCTATATTCGTCATTACATGATAGGAGATCATTAATATTCTTAGTGATTTAAACATATGTCACTCGAGCTTCAGATTAAAGTGTAGGTTTAAGCAAGTGAGGTTATTTCCTCGTAATTAATTTAACATTATTGCTATGGGAACGGAAGACAGTTTTTTGTTTTTTCGTGCTGTATGGTCAGCCATTTCATTGGTCAGTTCTAAAGATGCATTTTATAGTCGATAGTGATTGGCTGTTGCTTCGTAAGGGGGTGTGTCCTTGAACTCGAGGGACGTGTTCCTTGAAAGTTCGGGGAGACATCTTGGCTGGAGGCGTTTTCCTCCCGGAGCAGTGGACGTTAGTGACGTTAGTGACGTTCACGAACCTCGGCGACCCGGAGCGGGAGGCTCGTAGACGCCGACTAGGACTCGTGAGTCGCCCTCACCGAGGCGGGAAGGTTCGTGCGTTAGAATCGTTCGTGGGACCGGAGGAGCCATGGGGACCGCTGTGTGGACGGACGTTAGCGAGGCAGAAGCAACCGCGGGCTAACGTTGAGCTACCGTTACCGCTCCATTTCAACGCACTCAAGCCACCGGACCACGGAGACCGTTTTCTCGCAACGCACTCAAGTGTCTGAACCTATGAGAGGGTTCGACCTCCTGAGCGGTTAGCACGAGTAAAACAAGGCCTGCAACGAGGGTGCTTTGACTCCGGTCGGACCGTCGGGGAGCTCCGGAGCCGTGAGTTCTGTGTGTGTGAGTGAGTGAGTGAGTGAGTGACCCCACGACCGTTAATGTACAGCTCAGACCGTGTGTGTGTGCGCGTGAGAGAGAGTTCGCGCCTTTTGTCTGTTCCAATTTTTTCATTTGTAAATGTAGTTTGTTGGTACAAAGGGCCTGGGTACATATGCAGTTGTATCCACACACTACGCGCTCACGTAGGCCTGATGTGTGACTGCCTGCACCTCAGGGCGGCAGGTTTTTCATTTTATTTTCACCTGTGGCTAGTCTAGTTGAGACACTTGTTAGTTTTTTCGTTGAGACACTTGTTCTGGTTTATTATTAGTTCTTTTTCTGGTTAAATTTCGTTTACTTGAAGGCCTTTTTTTTTTTTTTGGGCGGTGATGATGGTGAGGAACTCTGACCCGTGGTGTACGTCAAGTGACCGCGGTATGGCGGTAATAGATGGTTTTCCGTTTCTCGATCCACAGCAGCGGCCGCCATGTTGCGTGGCATTTGACAATGTTTATGCACGACTCGCATGCACATTTAATGAATAATTGTGTCTACTGCGGGCGTTCTGTTGTCGCTAATGTTTTGTATTTAACTCACAATGAGCCATGTGATGGGTAGGCTAACATAATCATAACAGTAAAAGGCGTAGGCCTTAGCGTGCGCTTAAACTTGTTCATCGAACCAAACAAACAGCCGTCATGTGAGCGGATAAACCATGAGAAAAGGCTGTATTTATAACGTGTATCAGTGCCAATCTATGCTGCTTTTACCTGCGTTTACGAAGAGAGTAACAGCAGCCGACTCACTCTCGCCTCACCCGGCCTTCTCCTCACACTCTCCCCGGCCGCCTCTCACTCTCACCGGGTCTCACTTTACGGGGACGGCCTGTGCTTCCTCCGTGATTTGTCTGAGTCTCATTTCTCTGCTAGCTGCTAACTGTACCCTGGTTTTGTTTGACAGCAGCATGAAATAATACAAGTCTACTATGAGCTCATCGTAGACTTGCTTTATTTCATGCTAGCAGCTCGCCCCGCTGTCAAATCTGTTTGATGCCACTTTCTCTCATTTATCTGTCAGATAAAAGCTGACAGACCCTGGCAAAACCAGGGAACATCAGCCAAGACATGAGACTCAAACACAGACACAGAGCGGAATAAGCACAGGCTGCCCCGTAAAGTCAGACCCGACACCCGGGACGAGCGTTCGGCGGCCATAGTTTAAATCTCTCGTGCAAAAGTGTTTCCGTTTCTGTTCCTTAGTGATGAATTACTTTTGGGATATTGAGACGTTTTCTCTTGGTCGTGTCGGGATCAGCCCCACACAACACAGGTGTGAGCACTATTTCTTCACCATGTTATCAATGATTTGTGACACAAACAATTAGACCCTTGACACACAAGATGGCGCCATATGGAACTGTGCAGGAAAACTATCTATACGGTTACGTACAGACACTTCCGGTCGAGCGCAAAGCCCATTCGTTTAAACGGAGAACGAGGGAAAATGTTCTCCGCTCAAAACTGTGTAGTGGATTGATTTGTGTAAAATGTCCAATGTTCAACACTGCACCGTCTGTATGCGGTCGCTTTGTTAACATGTAGTAACTGATTTTATGTGGACTTTTCCAGCCCCATGTTGACAGATAGGAGGAAAGGAGTGGGCGCAGTTCATGACGGGTCGGTGCCCAGGCGAACCTCCGGAATAAGGTGAATAACGCCGTCTGTGCTGTGCTTACCTGACTGACTGAAGGCATGCGTGAAGACCAGACGGATACAAAAGAACTCGCCTAAGGTAAGAACATTTCTCAGTATGTAAAAACGGTGGCCTATTCCTTTAGGCTTCGGACTGTTACAGTCCTGTAAGTCTTTCTTGATGAGGACATCAAAACCTTTTAGAAGGGGGAGGTTGTAGCCCGGTGGAATATTAGGGCCTTACCAGAACAATACGCCGAATTTACACCAGGAGCTGTTACTGGATGTGATGCAGCGTCAGAGCAGCTAAAGCTACGCGTGTGTTTCTTTGTTCTTCCCCAAATCACTTGGAATAATTTTGCCTATAAAAGTCGGTAAGTAATAACATTTCTAATTATACATCATACATTTTGCTAGTCGTACATCAAGCTCTGCCAATTTATTGAATTATTGGTAGAAGAAGTGAGGAGACAGGAGAGACAACAGACCAGGCGACTGACTATGGGTACATCCAATAGGTTGCGTTCATGTAACGTCACAACATTCTAAAGAGCCTATGGTTTAAAATTGAGGTGGAGTAACTGACGGTAACTGTGGTAACTGTGGTAACTGACAAAATGCATATTTTGATGTGTTTGTTTTTTGGCTCATATCTCAGTCATTACTGGAGGAATCCACATGAAACTGTCACAAAGTTCATCGTCTCCTCTGTCAGCACATATGAACTAATGTCCAATTATTTTCTCTGAAAAACGTCAAAAAGTGGTGACAATATGCGAAAACATGACTGTGATGTTGTCCAATAGAAAGGACTTTCAGACATAAAAATAATATCACAGGTTTGTGAATGCAATCACGATCATGAGGAAAACATTTGTCAATTTTCGTTTTGAAGCTTTCTTACAAAAACTGTATTTCTCCCATAGAGTTTTATTGGCCCCGCCCTCCATCTGACATTATGACATCATCACATTCTAAATGTGAACCACCTATTAACCAGCAGCATCATCAGCAAGGTGACTTCTACCACCTTGTGGCCGAGCTGAGGGTTGACAGCCAAAGACTCCACCAATATTATAGGATGAGTGCTGAGCAAATGGATCACCTCCTCTCCTATATTGGACCAGAAATGTACAGGCAGAGCACCAACTACAGGGCTGCAATTGAGCCAAAACAAAGACTTGCTGTTGCTTTGAGGTAAGCAGGAATACACACAAACATGCAAACAAGAACATCTTTATTGCAATGTGAAGAATAAACTTCTTTTTTCTTCTATGTTTTACAAATCCTGAAAGGTACTGTGCTTAGTAGCGCCACTTTGCTCCCATCTCTGATCAGACAGCATATGCATCTTTGATTGCCTTTGTTGGGGGTGACACAGAGACCTGCACGGGACTGGATTTCAATCCCGTTCCCGTCTGCTCCTGACGCCCCCCGAGTCTCCCGCGGGAGTGTCCTCCCCTGGCCGCCCGGGGAGTCTCATGGGTCCCGACAAGTCCCGAGTTTTTAAAAGGCCAGCGCCTGTTTGGGCGAACCCTCAAGCACCCGACAAAGGGTTTAGAGTTGGTGCCACGACCAGGACAAAAACCGCATTGTTCCTCCTGGATCCAAGGTTAGACTATCGGCCGGATCCTTCTCTCCAGCACCCTGGAGTAGACCTTACCGGGGAGGCTGAGGAGGGTGAGAATTTAGATTGTACCAAATTAGTTATAGAACTAAACTTAGCTTAGGTTTAAGCTTATATTATTTGAGATCTATTTTTCTGTCCAATTGTAAATTTAATCAATTTGTTTATTAAACTAAGGCTCTTTAAACTTTTGCCTGAACGTTGCACTCGCTCTGGGTCTCATTCTTAAATACGTTAGTTATTGGTTTTGTATTGTTTTGCAACACTCAATTAATTAGATGAACATTCGTGGTATCCACCTGTGAGTAAACCGAACCCAGGCACCCACCATTCTCGGATAAGTCCTACATATATTATTATTATAATACAATTATTAGGTGCTACAATTATTATATATGTTTTAAAGCTGTAAAGCCCCTCACCACACACTTTATACACTTTTCTCTTCTTTTTTTTTGCCTTATAAGATTTTTAGATTCACATTACAGTCGTGGGGATGGAAACATTGTGAGCAGCTCTCGTCTCCACTGTGTGTTTGTTCAAACTGAGAGACAATCTTAGCTACGACCAAAGTTTTATCGTAGCAGTTTCCGCTGCAGAAGGTGAATGTTTAGCTCAGGCGAGTGCCACATGCTAACGGGGTTTATTTTTGCAGAAAAATTCAGTCATGTTTGTGAGTGAATTCAGTTTGTGTGTGTTGATTTTGCCGTGTGGCTGCACACCACACACTATGACCAAAACTGTTAGATGTTTTGTTTCCATGTGTGGTGTCTGTAAGGTTTGAGAAATCTGCCCACACTTTTAAATCTTGCCGTGTGTTTCCTAGTGACATCTGTCTCTCTTTGGCTTTACGCTTAAGTAACACGCTGGGTTAAAAAGACTGGAGGTACTGAATAGTAAAGCAATCTAGCAGAAAAAGTTGATCAGCTTTTCTTTCCAGAATCAAGTGTTTCTGAAGGCCAGCACTGGGACCTGCTCCTATGAGCTGAGTCTGGTGTTAAGTCTTGTGCAACAGCCTTTGTGTTTAGTAGTTTTTCTTCAAAATGATCAATGCTGATGATTTATTGTTTGTTTTTTCTTAAATCTGATAAAGTACAAAAAACAAAGAGGATTTTATATCGGCTTTATTGAAGTTTTACACAGAGCTACCTAAGTTGTCATATTTTATGAACATTTACCAGCTTCATTTTTTACATGTAGACGGCTACTCAGATTCACCCTGGAGAAGAAGTGCATTCAATCAATTTTTATTCACTTTCTGTTATAGACATTTTTTGTAAATCCTTACCTTTCCGGCATCACGGCTCTTGACTCTGAGCTTGTTGACCTGGGACTCTGCGATATCAGCACGCTCCTGAGCTTCTTCAAGTTCATGCTGAACCTTCCTGAGCCTGGACATGTGAGTGTTGGCTTGTTCCTCCTGAAAATGTTGAATGTTTATTTGTAAACATCCATAAACAACATGCCATATGAAGTTTCTTTCTTTCTTTTTTTCACAACTCACAGACTCCTCAGATTGTCTCTTGTAAGCCTTGACTTTGAGCTGCAGTTTGTCCACCAGATCCTGGAGTCTGGTCATGTTCTTCTTGTCCTCCTCCGTCTATGCATGAGTATATAGGAAAGGTGGTGAATAAACGATTTGTAATTTACATATTGTAATTTAAAAAGTGTGATTGTAGTATTGCAGCTCTGCAACAGTTTACTGGTAATGAATACTGCCTGAATGGTGCAGTGCAAAGGAGTGGGAGAAAATATCTTCCCCAAGTCGAGTGAGAACTTACCTGGTAGGTCAGCTCCTTGACTCTCCGCTCATATTTACGGACTCCTTTAACAGCATCAGCTCCACGCCTCTGCTCACCTTCAACTTCCGACTCCAACTCACGCACCTTTTAATAAGAAGGGTTATGATAATCATCTCCATACATGCAATTCTAGAGTCTTATTTCAGCAGACACTCACCCTGGACTCCAGTTTCTGGAGTTGCTTCTTGCCTCCCTTCATGGCCAGGTTCTCAGCCTCATCCAGACGGTGCTGCAGGTCCTTGACAGTGACCTCCAGGTTCTTCTTCATCCTCTCCAGATGAGAGCTGGTGTCCTGCTCCTTCTTCAGCTCCTCAGCCATCATGGCGGCCTGAAATGTTTCCACAGTAAGTTCATACTGCCATAAACAGTGTACTGTTGTACAGTGTACTCTGCTGTTGGACATGTGAGCTCACATCAGTGATGGCCTTTTTGGCTTTCTCTTCAGCATTTCTTGCTTCCTGAACTGAGTCATCCACTTCACCCTGAACCTGGACCAGATCAGACTCAAGCTTCTTCTTGGTGTTCATAAGACTGGTGTTCTGTTAGAATAATGTTAAAAATAGTTTGTGTATTTACATGTATTTTGCACCATACTTTCTCACAGTAATTGTTCTTTCCAAACCTGAGAGTGAAGCAGTCCAACACGCTCGCTAGCATCCACCAGCTCTTGCTCAGCCACTTTACGTGCTCTCTCTGTCTGCTCCAGGGCAGCTCTCAGCTCCTCAATCTCGGCCATCATCAGGCCATTTCTGCGCTCCACCATGGCGACCTGCTCCTTCATGTCTTCTTGTCCTCTGACGGCATCATCAAGGTGCAGTTGGGCATCCTGACCACAGAGAAACATTGTATGAAAATATTCTCCAGCATAATCTTTAATTGAACTTGCATCAGTTCTCTGACCTTGAGCTGGCCCTGGACGTTCCTGAGCTGTTTCATGGATTCAGCTGCCTGTCTGTTGGCGTGGCTCAACTGAATCTCCATCTCGTTCAGGTCTCCCTCCATCTTCTTCTTGATTCTCAGAGCATCATTCCTGCTCCTGACCTCAGAATCCAGGGTGCTCTGCATGGAGTCAATGATCCTCTGGCTGTTCCTCTTGATCTGCTCCATCTCCTCGTCCTTCTCTGACAGCTTCCTGTCAATCTCCCCTTTGACCTGGTTCAACTCCAGTTGGACACGAAGAATCTTGGCCTCTTCATGTTCCAGTGTGCCCTAGAAATGCCATTGTACTTGTGTTTTCATTCATTCATATATGGAAATAATATTTGCAATTGCCTATATAACACATTTCTCTAATGATGAAATGTTACCTCAGCTTCCTCGAGGGCAGTCTGGATTTCAGATTTTTCAGATTCTACTGTCTTCTTGGACTTCTCCAGCTCATGAATGCTTTTTCCAGTCTCTCCGATCTGCTCAGTCAAGTCAGAGATCTCCTCTGAATAGGAAACAAGAATCAACCTTGCTTACTGTGCAGCTACAATGATTGTATAGTGTTGTATATCCCAAAATGTCGGTGTACATACGCTGCAGGTTCTTGTTCTCTCTCTTCATGGTCTCCAGCTGATCCAGGGCCTCCTCATAAGAGTTCTTCATCTTAAAAAGTTCAGTGCTCAGAGACCGAGCCTCTTTCTGGGCTCCCTCCAGTTCAGCTTGGCCTTCCTCAAACTTCTGCTTCCACTCTGAGAGGACCTGGAAATATTAGATTCGAGTTTACATGAATGAGAGAGAACATCCATCTGTTTTTGTGTGTTTTAATTCATTTTTTACTTTGTCAAAGTTCCTCTGCTTCTTGTCCAGATTGGCAGCCAGAGCATTAGCTCTCTCCACATCAATCATAAGGTCCTCCACCTCACCCTGCAGCCTCTGTTTGGTCTTCTCCAAAGATGCACACTTTGAGTTCACAGCCTCAATGGATTCCTCAGCGTCCTGCAGGCGCTGGGCCAGTTTTTTCCTGTGATGAAGGACATACAAAGAGAATCAACTTAAGATAACTATGATCCTTAGAGTTCTACTAAAAGAATCATTCCACTTACTTGGCCTCCTCCAGCTCCTCAGTGCGCTGAATGGCATCGGTCTCATATTTAGCTCTCCACTGAGCCACTTCACTGTTGGCCTTGGACATTCCTCTCTGGAGCTCAGCCTTGGCCTCCTGCTCCTCCTCAAACTGCTCCCTGAGCAGATCACAGTCGTGACGGGCAGACTGGACTCCATGAGCCAGGGCATTCTTGGCCTGTAGACATTAATAATCAGTGTGCAGCAGTCATTTGAAGATATTTTTGAGCTTACTGGCTAAGTGATAAGATTGTTCATACCTTGACTTCTTCCTCAACGTGTCTCTTCAGCTCTTCAATCTGCTGAGTGAAAGCCTGCTTGCCTCTGGTCAGCTGAGAAACAAGAGCTTCCTTCTCCTCAATTTGACGTGAGAACTCACCTGTAATTGCAGCCTCATTTAGTTCATCGATGGGATTTAAAACTAAAACACGTTCAGTTTAGGACCATACCATTCTCTGTCTGGAGCCTGGCCCTCTGTGCACTTGAGTCATTCAGCTGGCGGACATTCTCATCGTTTTTGGTCTTGAGCTCACTCAACTGATCCTCAAGAGTTCTGCACATTTTCTCCAGATTGCCCTGTCAGGATACAATGTTTTAAGTTTCACTATAGTGACAAGAGTAAAAAATCACAGTTAAAATCACAGAGAGGAGCAGTTTACCTTAGACTTAGCCACACCCTCCATGTTGCTGGAGAGATCATCAATTTCCATTTTGTACTCGCTCTTCTCCTTCTCCAGCTTCTGCTTGACACGCTGGAGGTTGTCGATCTGCTCTCCCAGCTCAGCAACACTGTCGGCCTGCTTCTTGCGCAGAGCTGAAGCCGTGGCCTCATGCTGCAGAGTGGACTCTTCAAGATCACGACGAAGCTTCTGGAATTCAGCCTCACGTTTCTTGTTCAACTCAATCTGAGCAGCTGTGGCTCCACCAGCTTCCTCGAGTCGTTCACTGATCTCCTCGAGTTCTCTGGAGAGGTCTGCTCTCTGCTTCTCCACCTTTGCACGAGCTGCTCTCTCAGCCTCGATCTCCTCCTCCAGCTCCTCAATGCGAGCCTACATTTCATCACAGACCATAGGATCAACATGTTTCCTCGTGTGAACCAAAACACTGTCAAACTGAAGCAGCACCACTTATTACCTGAAGCTCTTTGATCTTCTTCTGAAGCTGGGCACCAAGAGACTGCTCATCCTCAATCTTGCTGAGCAGCTGACTGGTCTCAAAGTCCTTCCTAAAAGAAAGTACAACTTTCTCATTTTTGTGTTATTAAACAAAAGACCATTTGATTAAATGTAAGAAATACTTTTTGATCTTCTCATCAGATTGCTGCTTGTCATTTTCCAGGTCCATGATGGATTCCTGGGCCAGTTTCAGGTCTCCCTCCAGCTTCCTTTTGGCTCTCTCAAGGTCCATGCGGAGCTTCTTTTCTTGCTCCAGAGAACCCTCAAGCTATCAAACATTGTAATGTTTTAATAATTGAGGTAGTAGTATAATAGTTTTGACTATACAGCATATATGATAAACTTTGACAGCCTCACATCATCGACTTGCTGTTCCAGCTTGGTCTTGGCCTTGGTCAGAGTGTTGACTTTGTCTTCCTCTGCCTGGAGGTCATCCAGAGTTTGCTGGTGGGACTCTTGGAGGGCTTTCTTCTCTTTGGTCAGCTTGGCAATAGCCTCATCTTGAGAGGCCATCTCCTCTGTAAGATTTTTGACCTGAAAAAGCATTGACATATTGTCACTTTTTGAAACAATTTTACTGTAAGAGCATTTCGTTATCATGTCATAATTCTTCAATTTAACCTGCTCTGTTTACATCTATGTTTGTTCATTTCACATATTTAGTTCATTCAAAAATGGCATTAATACATTTACAACAAAACTGCCAAGCCAGTGCAGTTTGAATGAAAAGGAGCGTTTTAAATATACAGACAAACAAACCTTGTTCTCAGTGGCATGTTTCTCTTTCTCCACTTTAGCCAAGGTGAGCTCCAAGTCGTCGATGTCTTTCTTCAGCTCAGAGCATTCATCCTCCAGCTTCCTCTTCTTTGCAGTCAGCTCAGCATTGATTTCCTCCTCATCCTCCAGTCTCTCAGTTGTCTCTTTGAGTTTGGCTTCAAGTTGGATTTTGCTTTTGATGAGGCCCTCACACCTCTCCTCTGCATCAGAGAGGTTTTCACCCTCCTATATGAGATGCATAAAGATGAACATGTTAGGTTCTCAGAGGTTTTCTTTGAAATTACTATTGTTTCATTTCTTGCTGACCGATGCCACTTGCAGCTGCAGATCATTCTTCTCCTGCAGGAGGGAAACCATTTTCTCCTCCAGCTCCTTCTTCTTAGCCAGAGCAGCTGCCAGGTCAGTCTTCATCTTTTCATAGTTCTCCTTCATTTGCTGGAGCTCCTTCTCGGTCTCAGCGCTCTGCAGGAGAGGCTTGATCTTGAAATACAGCTTCAGCCATGGCCAGTTTTTGACATTCATGAAGGAGCGAATATTGTACTGGATGGTGTAGAGAGATTCTCTGTAAGCAGAAAAGAATTGATCAATACTTCATTGACATTATGAATTCTTTAGTGGAATTTATCTGTACCTTCTCTCCATCATCTTGACAAAGACCTTCCTCATAACATAGCCTCTGCAGAGAGCCTGAGTCATGGTCACCAGCGAAGCCAGTTTCTCATCTCTCATCTCCTCCAGCTGACCCAGCAGACCAGCTTTGAAGAACACCTATTACAACATTGAGTGATGAAACATTGGTAAATAATGATAAATCACAATAACAGTTTAAACTGAATATAGACCTTGGTGTGTCCAAACATGTACTGAGTGTGGTCCACATCAATGGAGCCAAGCAGCTTCTCTGAAGCTTTCTTGTTGTCAATGAACTGTCCCTCAGGGATGACACTGGCATTCAATACTTTGTATCTGAGAAAGTTGTTGTTTTAGTATTCTGTTCCTTTGTTTTGCTTTCAACTTCTTCAATTTGAAATGTAAAAAGTACCTCTGCTTGAAGTCACCATAGAGGACTCTGCTGGGGAAACCCTTTCTGCAGATTCTGATGCCCTCCAGCACACCATTACACCTCAGCTGGTGGATGACCAGGAAGTTCTCCATAAGACCTGAAGTTGAATGTATAATACTTTTATTATTAAAATGATGTTCATAGATCACACAGATCCACTAAAAAAAAAGGGATACTCGCCTGGGGTTTTAGTTTCATTGGGAATCAAGCAACGCACAAAGTGAGGGTGAGTGCTCCTCAGGTTGGTCATCAGCTTGCCCAGGTTCTCCTGATGATCATAATATAAGGAATTATGGCACATTTCTTTCAAGTAATATCACATCAAAGGTCAAAAACATACTCTGAAGAGGGCTGACACAGTCTGGAAGGAACCACCCTTCTTCTTGCCACCCTTCTTGCCACCAGCAGCAGCAGCCTCAGCTAGAAAAATATATTTGATTATTTTTCTGTGTCATATCATGTTCCAATTTGTAAAAGATGTACTTACCTTCTCCTCCATGGGTGGCATACAGGAGAACCAAGAGTTTGTTTGCAGACTTCTGGTAGAGCTGAATAACTGAGTCGTTCAGAGGGTCCTTGTTCTTGTCCAGCCAGCCAGCGATATTGTAGTCGACTGTGCCAGCGTAGTGGACCAGGGAGAAGTGAGCCTCAGCCTTGCCTTTGCCTGGTTTAGGTTTCTCAAAGGCTTTGGTCTTGCCCAGATGCTGGTCATGCAGCTTGTTCTTGAATGTTGTATCAGAGGCCTTGGGGAACATGCACTCCTCCTCAAGGATGGCAAAGATTCCCATTGGCTGTCAAGAATTATCTTATGTTAATGAAATGCATACTTTTTTATTCATGTTACAAATGTTTCAGATTACCTTCTCAATAAGCTCAATGCAGGCCGCCAAGTCCATACCAAAGTCAATGAACTCCCACTGAATGCCCTCTTTCTTGTACTCCTCTTGCTCCAGAACAAACATGGTGTGGTTGAAAAACTGTTGCAGTTTCTCGTTGGTGAAGTTGATGCAGAGCTGCTCCAAGCTGTTGAACTACAAATCAAAGGTAAACTACTATTGCACTTCATAGCAATAGTGAGTAAGCCTGTTTCATGATAGTGATAAACTTACATCAAAGATCTCAAATCCAGCAATATCCAGCACTCCAATGTAGAAGTTTCTTGGCTGCTTCGTGTCCAACATCTCATTGATGCGGATAACCATCCACAAGAACATTTTCTCATAGACAGACTTGCACAGAGCACTGACAGAATTGTTGACCTTGACATAAGAAGAAAGTAATAAATCACAAAAGTAGAGAATGTAGTGATATTATATTTGTGTATTTCAGTAATGCTTTACCTGTGGGACGGTTTGACCTTTGGTCACCATCTCATTTCCGACTTTGACTCTTGGGTAGCACAATGCTTTGAGCATGTCCGCAGAGTTTATGCCAAAGAGGTAGCAGATCTTGTCAGCCACTGAAAAAGGTTAAATAAATTAGGTTAAATATTGGTTAAACAGGTTTAAACATAGGATATTCTAACCTTCCATTAAGAACTGTCATATAGATCTTATTGTAATTACCCTCAGTGCCGTCAGGCTCAGCCTGCTCCTCGCGCTGTTTCTGCTTGAATTTCAAGTTGCCGTGATGCATCACAGCACCAGTCAGCTTGTAGATGTTAATCTTCTCCTCGGCATTGAAGCCCAAGATATCAATGGCAGTCTGAACAAAGATTGAGCAACATTTATATCTTCTTTACTGTTGTAAACTGTATGTACAAGCAAACAGAAAATGTGGAATGTGTATGGAAAATAACTCTGATTAAAGCCTACTGCACACCACTCTGCACGGCCACATGGTGGTGCTGCTGCACTAAAGCTAATGTTGTGTAAGTAACACACAACAATGCTCTCAGGATTCTATTGAAAGTCCCTCGCTGAACAAGTGCCAGTCAGCTGTTCATGCAGAATAATGTGACCACATTAAACGCATCTAAAGAAATGTTGCATATAAAGTTAAGATGAGACTCATGGACTCACAAAATGAAATGATAACTGTTCTTATGAGCCCTGACCAGAGCAATGTCATGTCCAGGTGCTTTGGAGACACTGGAGAAATTGCTTATACGGACTATAGTGTGGTATTGTCTGCATTTCCTCAGCCTGTCTGTTTTCAGTGGTTGATTGATTGTCATGTTGAGTTGTATTTTCTCCTTTACATCAGTTGCAATGAACTCCTCCACATCATCGATGCTCTTGACGGTAATTTCACCCTGGCTGATCATCGGATAGTCGTAAGGGTTGGTGGTGATCAAAAGGGCCTCTGACGGACAAATGTTGAAAAACTCAGTTTAAGTACAGTGTTTTAAACCGTAACCTCTGTACTAAACATGTGGCATTATGTGACATGACATACCCAGCAGGTGAGGCTGGTGGCCTGTCATGAGCTGGTAGAAGATGTGGTAGCTCCTCTCAGCCGACAGCTGGAAGGTCACACGGGACTTCTCCAGCAGGTCTGTGCAGAGAAACATTACAATAAACTAACCATTTGAGTTAGTATCCCCATTACAGTGTTTGTTTTTGTAATATATTTAAGTTCTATAGTAAAAACAGACGAAAAAATCTAAGTACCATTTATTTTCCCTGTTTTTAATGATATTAGTGCAATAAAAACATATGAAGTCACTCTTTCTTGAAAACACATTTGCTCATTTTAAACTTACATGTTTCAATATCAGCTGAAGCGAGTTTGCCAGTGGTGCCAAAATGAATCCTGATGAATTTACCCTGAATTTGAAAGAAATGTTAATGAACTCCTGTGGTTTGAATGTGTACTTTAGTGTGACATGTGTATATACTCACGAAACGAGAGGAGTTGTCGTTCCTCACAGTTTTGGCATTACCGTAAGCCTCCAGCAGAGGGTTGGCAGCGACAATCTGATCCTCAAGAGATCCCTGAAATGGAGAAGTTTGGGTGCAACATTACCCCCTTCATAACTGATGTATTTGTCTGTCTGTATTTGACAGGGTTTACCTGGATTTTGCTGCCAGCACCAGGTGGAGGGGCATCCTTTTTAGCTCCAAGTGCTGCAATTGTTGCAAAGTACTGGATGACACGCTTGGTGTTGACAGTTTTTCCGGCACCGGATTCTCCGCTGGTTTAGGACAAGCATATTTTAAAAACTGATACTTTTCAATTATTCTTGTCATCTGTGCCTTCTCTACTTACGTAATCAGAACAGACTGGTTCTCACGATCTGAAACATTCATTTGAAATATTTCATGTTGATGTTTAGAATATTAATTATAAACAAACAAAAAACATTCTTATTTTTTTTCACGTGTTGTGTCTCACCAGTGTTCATGAACTGATAGGCATTGTCAGAGATGGAGAAGATGTGGGGTGGGGCCTCAATCCTCTTCTTGCCTCTGTAGGCTCCTACACAGGTTGCATCGTACACAGGAAGCCACTTGTAGGGGTTCACCACGACGCAGAACAGCCCAGAGTAGGTCTGAAGCAAAGCAAGTTTATTTAGAGAGCTCAGTTCAAACATAAGGCAAATCACAATTAAATTACAAGAAAGCAAATCAAAGCAATGAAACATCAACCCGTGTTTTGTCCTGACTCTGGGAACCACCAGGAGACCCCGCCCTGAAGTTCTCAGGGCTTGAGACGGTTCATACGGCTCTAACATGTCAGAGATGTACTTTGGTGCTAAACCATGAAAACACTTGTAACAAGCAGAGCTGTTTTAAATTCTATCCTCTGAGCGACAGGAAGCCAGTGCAGAGACCATGTTTAAGGAAAAAATCTTGTCCCATAGAAAGCAAATTTCTAGTTTATATATCCGCCAGCTTTCATAAGGAGAAGTTTGAGTTACTCCCTCAGCCATGTTGACAAGATTGTCGTCACTGTTGTAATAATTCAAAATAAAAAAAATATTTAAACGTCTTGGTTCACTTAAAAGAAGAGAATAAAATCATATCCAAGACATATGCCAAAAATGATTAAAAAGAGAATAAAGAGGCGAGCATCAGCAGCAAACTGAGACACGTCTGCACTCTTGAGAAGCAGGAAGTAGTAAGAATAAAAGACACAAGTAATGAGTGTGTGGTTCTATTACTCTCTGTGGATCTACTGTAGAAGATTAAACTTACGTAGATCATCCATGAGGCATAACGCTCTTTGAGGTTATACAACACAGACGGCTCGTTGAGGTGGGTCATCATGGCCATGTCCTCCATCTTGTCATACTTGGGAGGGTTTCTGGCGTGGATGTCGTCCTCTTTGACAACGACAGTCTAAAGACGGCACATTTGCATTATTATACATCACCCGTTCAAAATTGTTGAACTCAAAATATTCTATTTTTGAAATATATAGAAACGTGCCTTTCCACCGGCTCCTTCAATCTCACATGTGGCTTTACCACCCTCTCTTTTGGTGACTTTACATTTGAGGTACATCTCAGCCTCGTCGATACAAAAGAAGGCCGTTTTGGCATCGAAGGGGGAGGTTTGGGCCTCAATCCTCTCCCTCTCTGGCTTCCGGAGGTAAACAGCCGCCGGGCCATACTGCTCCATCTCCGCGTCCGTGCTCATGGTGGCACGTAGGTTGTGTCTGCACAATTATTCATACGTCAACAAAACAAATTCTGTTTCATAAAAATGTTCAATCTAATGGTACCTTTTCTACTACAGAAGAAATGAGGCTCTGGGCCGGGTAGATGTCAGCTGGCTGTGTGACATTAAGATGAAAAAACATTATTACAAAATATTAAGCATTAAAATAAACAAGGCTGTCCATTTTTATAGAAAAAGAAAACAGTTCATTTGCAAAAACAGAAAAGTACCAGTGAAAAATATCAAGGTATGCTTGTAAGTTTGTCTTTGTGTAGAAGTGTCCCGAGCTCATTTAGTGCCATCATTTGTACTTAGAGCTGGGTCGAGTAGCCAAAATATTTACTAGAAAGTAAGAGTAGTGTTGCTTTGAAATTATTTTACTCAAGCACAGTTAAAAAGTAGTGACCCAAACAATAACTTAAAGGTGCATTATGCAACTTTCTCTGCAGGGAAAAAAAGTAGATATTTGTGTATGTATTACTTAGTTGTGACCCATCTGTATGAGTGGTCAGCATGGCGCCTTTACTTTCCGTCAGAGTGGTCTCTATGACTCTCCAGGGTCAACTATTTGGAAGGTTTTCACTGCTGACGGACCCTCTGTTGTATAGGCCGTCGTGATGGAAAGTAAAGAAGCCATGCTGACCACTCATACAGCTCGGTCACTACAAGGTCAAATACGCACGACAACCAACTTTTTTCCCTTGCATTAAAAGTTGCATAATGCAACTTTAAGTAAAAGTAAACTACTTGAAGAAAACTTGAGTACTGTGAGTAACTGTTTTAAAATTACTCACAGCACTCAAGTACTGTGATCTTTATTCTAAAGAATAAAGATCACAAGACGAACTATATACTACTATTGTATAGTACATACTACTATTGAAAATACAATAGATGTATTGAAAATACAACTGAAAATACAATAGATGAAGCTTTTGCTGCTTAAATATTTACTCACAATGGAAAAAGAAACAATTATTTTTACTCAGTAGGAAACAGATACTGTGTGTGTTTGTGAGTGAGGATGTTGAATCTGATCTCAAGGCAAATCAAATCTACCAGTACAAATAAAATAACCTTGAAAATGGAGGATTTATCTGTTATTGCAAATGAACTTGTTCAGTGTCTAATGGGAACAGCTGTAAATGTATAGACCGTCCTTAGCTTTTTTTTAATGTCTAGCCCTCAAATATAGCAATAAACTATTTTCTTTTATTTTTCTCTTCAAAATACACAGCATCTCACTTAAATAAAAAGTCATAAACAAGCACCAATATTGAAAACCATCAATGATAACATAAGTCACATAAAGCTCCGTGTGTTCACTCACCTGCCTTAGATGCCTGTCAGTTAAGAGCCCAAGTCCTTTGCAGTGGTTTTATACAGACATCATCTGCCCCATCAGCAAATGAGGTCCATTTAATTTGGTCAGGAATCCTGCACACCACGTTGCTTCATAGTGATACATTACAGCATCATCAGCAATCAGGTTTTATTTTACTTACTGAATGTGTACTTTTTCTGTGTCTTTGCTTTATCTTTGTTAATATCATTACGGAATTATTAAAAATCAAAATCTTAATTCAATACAGAACACACATGTACATTGCCTTTTTTGGGATATATAAATGTAATAATGTGCATTTATATATTTCATAAATACTAAAATACTGTAGATGTGTGGAACATTTTCACTGTAATCTTTTTTGCTTTGAAATACTTAAGTTGGTTAGTATCTTCAGTATGTAAAGTTATAAACTATCTAAGTAAATGGATTTGGATCACAGTGAACAAAGTTAAAATAATCCATCCTAATGAAATACAAACTTGGCTCCCGCTCGATCCGATTTTACTGCCAGCAATGTTCAAATGTGGATGGGAATCAAAATGCCACGGTGTGTAGTTACATGACAGGCAAATATCTGGAATAAAATTCACCCATCTACTTTCCTTTGAGAGCAATAACAGGCTGCTAATGAATGCACTCACTAAGTCTTCTCCACCGGATTGTTCATGAAAGGGATTCCTCTGTAAGCCTGGCCATGTCAGCTATTTCTGTGGCTGCACTGACTTTTTATTTGTCGTCACGCCAGCATATCAAATGATATCGCTCTGGACCAAAATAAATTGGGTAAACAGAATGGTAGAGAGCTGTTTCTTTTTCAATGTTATCTTCATTAGAACTGAAGCTTGTTATAAACTGTAATTTTAGAGTTGCTGACAAAGCCTTTTGGATGATAGGAAACTTTGGACAATTAACGACAGAGTACTCCTGTCTGTCTGAGAGCCTACACTGACTTTATAAATATACTTCCCAAACCATGACCAAAACAGGAGCAATGTCTCTTTCTTGTTGTGCCAGCTACAAGGCCATGACCGACCAGAGGGGCTCATCCTTTGACTTATGAAAGCAGATTCATTTCCAAAATGGGATGACATTTGACATAATGCATGTAGTCAGGCCCCCCCAAAAAATGTCTTATTTTTAACTAAAACAATTGATGTTACATGTAAATGAAATGTCCTACTTAAAATCTGCTCAACTACTGAACATTATTTATTTTAGAAGAAAATGGTTTGCCCCCCAGCGCACGCACTGTACGTGGTTCCGCAGCGGGAAAAGTCCATACAGTGCCTCCCAAAAGTACTAATACACGATGAACTTTTAAAATTTTTTGTCATGTCATGTCACCACCATGAACAAAGGTATTATTTTGAATTTTTTACTGAAAGTTCACAAACAAGAAACAGACAACCGTGAAGTGAAAGTAAAATGATACATGACTCTGTTATTGTGCATTAAATTGCCTTTATAACATTCCTCATGACTCCAGAATATTCACACCTTGCCCTAACCATTAAATAGAGGCCACATGTGTGCAATCTACTCTCAGTGTAATTACAGCTGTTCTTTTAGGCCCTCAGAGCTATGGTCGGAGTGCATTGGTCACTAAACATCATGAAGGAGCACCAGAGAGGTCAGGGATAAAGCTGTGGAGAAGTTTAAAGCAGCATTAAGTTATACAAAGATTTCCCAAGATTTAAACATCTCACGGAGCAACTGTTCAATCCATCATTCGGAAATGGAAAGAGTAAAGCACCACTGCCAACTTACAAAGACACGGCCGTCCACCTAAACTAACAGACCGAACAAGGAGAGCACTGGTAAGAAAGTCTCTAGATGTGCATATCTTGTAGAGTCATACCCCAAAAGACTTGCTCCTGTTATCGCACCAAAGTTAAGACCACTCGCGCTGTTAATACTAGTAGCCTCAGACCTCTCACCAAGGCACTGTCATCTCATAGTTCCTTAAACACTCAGCCCCCTACCACAGTAAACATGGCCCTTTTAAATGTCCGCTCTCTGCCGAATAAGTCTTTTATTGTAAACGATTTGATTTTAGATATTAATCTTGATTGTTTTTAACTGAAACCTGGCTGGGTGCGGATGCAAATGCCATTCTTGCCTCCCCACCTAATTATAGCAGTGCCTTTTCTGTGAGGAGTTTGCAGACACTATCAGATGTAATTTTTTATCTTCCCAACGTAACACGGTTCTAAATACATCTGATGGTCTATTTGTTCCAGAGGAAACACTGGACAGTTTTGTCCTGGTTAATGCTGAGATGCTTGATAAGGTTTTCTCCTCAGTGAGGCCAACCACATGCCTTTTGGACCCGGCCCCAACCCCGTTTTTTAAAACATTTCATGGATCTTTTAGAGACGAGCTTCTAAACATGATGAATTGCAGAGCAATTCAGTTCAAATTCAATTTGAATTGAAGAGCAATTTGGACTGTAAAGATTTTAACAATTTCAGACCAGTATCCAACTTACCATTTTTAAGCAAAATCTTAGAAAAACTTGTCTTTATCCAACTTAATGATTTTATTACTGCACAAAATGTCCTTGAGAAATTCCAGTCCGGCTTTAGGGTAAACCACAGCACTGAGACCGCCCTCTTAAAGATTTTAAATGATTTTAGATTAAATTATGACTCACAGAAGGTCACAGTGTTGGTTCTTCTGGATCTGAGCTCTGCCTTTGATACAGTTGACCACACTATTCTTTTAACTCGTTTAAAACACATCGGCCTCTCTGGTGCTGAACACAAATGGTTTACTTCCTCCCTCACAGACAGGACGTTCATGGTGAGTGTGGATACCTGCTCCTCTAAAGTCCATGGAATTACATGTGGTGTGCCCCAGGGAGACACAGGGTCGACTTTCACAGTTATGCTGATGATACACAGTTATACATCTCCGTGTCTCCTGATGACACCAGGCCAATGGATGCACTTTTTAACTGTATTTTAGAATCAAATTCTGGATGGCAGAAAACTTTCTCCAGCTTAACCAGGACAAAACTGAAATGTTAATCATCAGCCCTGAGGCCCAGAGAGAGAGACTTATACCAAAACTACAGTCACTGTCTATGAATCCTTCCTCACAGGTGAAGAACCTGGGTGTGATCTTTGACTCTGAGCTGGCGTTTATTCCACACAGTAAGAATATCACAAAGATAGGTTTTTATCATCTAAAGAACATAGCCAGAGTCGCCCCATTCTCTCTCGGGCCAACACAGAGACGCTCATGCATGCTTTTATCACCAGTCGTATCCACTACTGTAATGCCCTGCTTTCTGGTCTTCCCAAAAAGAGGATCTCAGGTTTACAGCAGCTCGAGTCCTGACGAAGACCAGGAGGCGGGACCACATTACACCTGACGAAGACCAGGAGGCGGGACCACATTACACCTGACGAAGGCCAGGAGGCGGGACCACATTACACCGGTTTGAGAATCGCTGCATTGGCTCTGTGTGTTTCAGGATCGATTTTAAAGTTGTTTTAATGATTTTTAAATGTCTTAATGGTCTTGGTCCTTCTTATCTTTCAGAACTGCTTTTACCTTACGAACCTTCACGGCCCCTTCGCTCCTCAGGGGTCTCCTAGTTATTCCTAAAGTCAACAAAAAGACTCATGGTGAGGCGTCTTTCCAATATTACGGCCCTCGCCTCTGGAACCACCTGAGGAGGAGCTCAGGGCTGAGGAGGAGCTCAGACCTGAGGAGGAGCTCAGGGCTGAGGAGGAGCTCAGGCCTGAGGAGGAGCTCAGGGCTGTGGAGGAGCTCAGGCCTGAGGAGGAGCTCAGGCCTGAGGAGGAGCTCAGGCCTGAGGAGGAGCTCAGGGCTGCAACGTTCATGTTTTTAAGAGCAGCTCAAGACCCACCTTTTTAGCGTAGCCTTTAACTGACTAATCTATTTAATCCTAATATATAAAATGTATATATATGGGAGGTTGTCCCAGGCGCATTGTTTTAAATGTTGTAATCTGTAAAGCACTTTGTGATACCTTTCGGTATGAAAAGCGCTTTATAAATAAAGTTTGATTGATTATTGCAGTAAAAGGGGGTTCCACAACGTATTAATTCATGCTGTAGGAATACCTTTGCCTGCCTCACTTTATTATTTTTGGAAAAATAACTGAATCATGTATCATTTTGCTTTCACATCACAGGTGTCTGATACTTGTGTGGGAACTTTCAGTAGAAAATTCAAAATAAAATATTTATGTTTATGGTATTAGTACCTTCGAGAGGCACTGGAAACCGGAAGAAACATGGGGAGAACATGCTAACATCACACAGAAAGGCCCCGTCCGGCTGGGAATCGAACCTGGGACCTTCTAGCTGTGAAGCACAAGCACTAGTATATTCCCGTGCTGCCCGCGGAGGGGGGGAAACAGGAGAGGTGCCACGGGCAGAGCGTGAACAGACTGGAGCCTCGGTTTGAGTCTGAGGCTCCGCGTTCACAGCGAAGTTTACTATGTAATGTCAAAAGTTCTAGTACAAAACATCCACCAATGAAACAGCACACAGCGAAACAGCTGTCGGGGAGAGAAAGGAAGACGGAGGCGAGTCCCGTAGAGCGCAACAGCTGCAGATTGGTAGGAGATTGCAACAGTCACAGTCAGTCTTAATATGATGATGCTGCTGTTGTAACATGAGGCTTATCTTTCGTTTTTATTGCCATGGTTTGAGAACAGGTTCACAAACTAGGAATAAAACATAACAAAGAATCTAGATAAAAAATAAGGTGTGTAGGTGTATAAAGTGATAGCAGCTGATCAAAGTGTGGACACACCACACAGTGCAATAGGGCAGATTACATCCATGAGTCTGTGCCTAAGTTGTGGGTCTTGTTTTTTGTTCATGAGTCTGATGGCGGAAGGGAAAAAACTGTTCAAGTGGCGGGATCTATGGGTCTTGATAGATTGTGGCCTCCTGCCTGAGGGGAGAGGGGTGAACAGTCCGTGTCCAGGGTGAGAAGGGTCAGCTGTGATCCGACCCACACGCCTCCGGGTCCTGGAGGTGAACATGTCCTGGAGAGATGGGAGCTCACAGCCAATCACAACGCACTGCAGTCGATGCTTGTCCCGGTCTGTAGCGCCGGGAACCACGCGGTGATGGAGGAGGTGAGGATGGACTCGATGGTGGCCATGTAGAACTGCAACCAGCATCTTGAAGAACATCCTCTGCTGGGCCTTCTTGATGAGGGAGCTGATGGCTGGCTCCCATTTGAGGTCCTGGGTGATGGTGGTGCCCAGAAAACGGAAGGAGTCCACAATGGAGATGGGGCCGGGAGAGTCTGTCAGGGCGACGGGGACGGTGGGGCTGTGTCTTTCCTGAAGTCCACGATCATCTCCACTGTCCTCTGGGCGTAATGTATGTGTGGAGGGAAAGCAGTCAGAATTCATGGAAAGAGGAGAGAGAACAAATGAAGAGAGAGGCGTCAATGCAGTGCATGCTCTAGCAAAGAGAGCAACATTATCAGAGGAGGTTAAAAACTGGCCCCCAGATGCAGATGGTGGGCCTTCTCCAACTATTAGAGCTATGCAACGTCCCATAATGGTAGGTGAAAAATGAAAGGACTGACTCATATACAGTAACTTATTAATAATCGGTTTTGGCCTCCATCCATCCATCCATTTCCTTCCACTTTTCCGGGTCATGGGGCAGCTGTTGGAGCTCCCCAAATCACACTACACCAGCCCCTTATGGCTCCTCCAGCAGGTGGTTGGTCCACGGACGGACAGCCTCACCTGTTTGCCATGGGAAACCCTACCAGGGGCACGAAGCCCCCGACAACATAGCTCCCAGGATAATGTGGGTGCTCAAACCCCTCTACCACGTTAAGGTAGCGATTCCAGGAGGGGTTTAAGCCTAGCATGTTTCTTATTTTCTTTTGAACAAGCTGAGGGAAGGTGATCTGCAAATGCACTGAATTCTTAACCTGGCTAACGCCTTACTGCTGTGTGCGCTCTAATCATTTGGATCTGCACAGCAGTCTGGGGACCATGGCCGAAATTTTCGCATGGATTTGGGAACCAATCACAGAACGAGGAGGGACGGCGAGACGATGACGAGCTATTCGATATACGGAAGCTTGCCGTTTATTTACGGATAAAAAAGAAAACGTTTATTTACGGATCAAACATGACAGCAGCAGATGCGATGGTATTTTTTGATCAAGCTTTAGACCTTGTTCTAAATAGTTTAGCTCAAAAGTTTACAGCGGGTTCGTCATCTCATACGATGATACGATTGGCTGTGGCTATAGTGCCTCTCGAAAGTATTCATACACCTTGAGCTTTAGCACATTTTGTCATGTTTACAACCCTAAACATAAAGATTTTATTTTTATTTTTTTACTGAACGTTCACACACAAGCAACAGACAACTGTGAAGTGAAAGCAAAATGATACATGATTCTGTTATTTTTCAAAAAATAGAAAAGTGAAAAGTGGGGCGTGCATAAGTATTCATACAGCATTAAATTGCCTTTATAACATTCCTCATGACTCCAGAATGTTCACACCTTGGCCTAACGGTTAAATAGAGGCACCTGTGTGTAATCTACTCTCAGTATAATTTCAGCTGTTCTTTTAGGCCCTCAGAGCTGTGGTCGGAGTGTATTGGTCACTAAACAACATCATGAAGGTCGAGAACCAGAGAGTTCAGGGATAAAGCTGTGGAGAAGTTTAAAGCAGCATTAAGTTATACAAAGATTTCCCAAGATTTAAACATCTCCCGGAGCAACTGTTTTATCCATCATTCAGAAATGGAAAGAGTAAAGCACCACTGCCAACTTACCAAGACACGGCTGTTCGCCTAGACTAACAAACTGAACAAGGAGACACTGGTGAGAAATACAACCAAGTGCCCCAAGATAACTCTGGAGGAGCTGAAGTGCTGCCGCTGAGCTGGGGGAATCTGGACATGGGACAACTATAAGTCGTATCTACACAAATCTGGCCTTCATGGACGAGTGGAAGAAGAAAGCCATTATTGAAAGGAGGCCATAAAAAATCCTGTTTGAAGTTTGCTAGAAGTCATATGGAGGACACAGCTCCATGTGGAAGAAGGAGCTTTGGTCAGATGAGACAAAAATTGAACTTTTTGGCCCAAATGCAAAACGTTATGTATGGAGCAAACCTAACACTGCTCATCGTCCTGAGTGCACCATCCCCAGTGTCAAATATACGGGGGGAGCATCATGCTGTGGGGCTGCTTTTCCTCAGCGGGGACTGGGGAGACTGTAAGAATAGTTGTGAAGATGGATGGAGCCAAATACAGAGACATTTTGGAGGAAAACCTGCTGGAGTCACAAGAGAACTGAGGCTGGGGCGGAGATTCACCTTCAGCAGGACAATGACCCTAAACACAAAGATAAATCTTCAATGGAATGGTTCAATAAAAACATATTAATGTGTTAGAATGGCCCAGTCAAAGTCCTGACCTAAATCCTATTGAAAATCTGTAGAATAATCTGAAAACTGCTGTTCACAAACATTCTTCTTGTAATTTGACGGAGCTTGGGTTGTTTTGTAAAGAGGAATGGGCTAAAATGTCAGTCTCTACATGTGCAAATCTTGTAGAGTCAAACCCAAGACTTGCTGCTGTTATTGCAGCAAAAGGGGGTTCCACAAAGTATTCATTCATGCTGTATGAATACTTACGCAAGCCCCACTTTTCACTTTTCTATTTTTTGAAAAATAACAGAATCATGTATCATTTCGCTTTCACTTCACAGTTGTCTGTTACTGTGTGAACGTTCAGTAAAAAAATCCCCAGACTAAATATCGCTTGTGATTTTAGTCTGGGGTTAGCCAGGCTACTGAATTCTAGTGATGGGATGAAAATATGTAATGTGACACAATTATTCTTCCTGGAAATGGAAGAACCTGCAGCACAGTGTCTTGCAAGCCTCAGGGATTGATTGTAAAGTACAACTAGTGGAGGCTGAGGTAGAGGAGACCAAAGCCTTGCTAAAGGGGCTGTTGGGTGTAACGCTTTACTTGGCCTCCAGGAATCTGCCATTTCAAGGTGGAACAACTGTACTGGATTAACCAGATAATGGACATTTCCTTGGCCTGATTGAACTGTTATCAAATAAGACATTGTTCTAAATGAACATTTACAAAAGATAAGAGGAAAGTGTTCACAAGTGCCCTACCTTTCACCTGAAAGTCAAAATGAATTTATTGATGTCTGTGGCCAACGTGTTCTAAATGCCATTGTAAAAGAAAAACAGGATTCAGCCTATTTTTTAAAGTTGATTCTGATTCTTTAAAAGTTGCAGCATCTACTGCCTTTAAGTACCTGTACTTCTCAGACAGTTTTGTGTAGGGATGCACCGATCCGCAGTGATGTACCTGAACGCGTTCATATTTTGGGCGAACGTGAACTGAACGCACTGGATTACTGTTTGATGAACGAAACCATGAACGCGTTCATTCTGGTGTCTGTGAACGGCATTCCCGTCCTTTTTACGTTCGTTCATTTTGGTGCCAGATTTCTTATATCAGTGAATATAAAGAGTTTACCAGCGGCTCTAAACTCTAGCTCCGCTCCACCCCCGCGCTGTGTCCAGGTCTGTGGCGCTGAACTCTGCTGTTTATGGCTCTGGCACATGCCCTGGCACACCGGTAACCAGCGGGTCCGCACGGTGCCGCTGCAGCCGCAGTGTGAGGCTACGAAGCGAGTTTCCCTTGTGTAACGTCTGTCGCTCCAAACATCCTCTGCTCCGCGGTGCCACTCATTTACATAAAGCCACAATCTGGAGTTTTTTAACTACAAATTAGCTCCTAAAACAATCTTATTCACATGATTAATATCCCAAATTAACAAATGCAATTGAATATTTGTAGCTTCATTTTCCACTAAGAATTTACCAATTAAACTTGAAAAAAATAATAAAATAAAATCTGATTAGCAAAGATTTCCAAAATCCACTCCTAAAACAGTGACAGGCTGACATGAAAGAGCTTTAAAGGGACTATAAGGAGTTTAAAAATGTTAAAATTAAGTATTTTCCTCCCCCTACATGTTCCAGACATGTCCTAATGTGTAGAATGAGCTCAGACCTGTTCACCACAACTGCCTCTAAAATCCTGTACGGTCACTCAAAAATGTATCACTTCGGCCCGAATTGCCGTCATGCACGAGCTTAACATAGAAGGTGCAGTTACATATATGGCCAGAGGTGGCAGTAGTGAGTATAAAATGGCGAACTTGCTTCCAGCCCCTTTAAGCTAAGAAACTAAGAGAGGAGGCCATAATATTTTTGACTTATGGCTGAAGTTTACTTTCTCCAGCTCTCCCAGGTTGGCAAAAATGCATCTCAAAATACTTCAGATTGTTGCTTAAAGGTATGGTTAGCCACATAGCATAATTGCCTAACTCATTTTTGTTTTGATTTTGGAAAACATGTAAAAAGACGTTTTATAGAAAACACATTGTTATTCTCTTATTGCCATTTTAACAATACAAAATGACTTAGGCAGTTATGCTATGTGGCTAACAATTATGGAATTTAACATTTCCCTGAGAGGAGAAATATACTTCTCACCTATTTCACCCCTGACCTGTTTTCATGCCTGAATAACAGCTCGCAGCAACAACAAAAAAGAAAGATCTATGAACTAGTTCATTTTGAAATTTGTGAACTGAACTTTGAACTAGTTCATGTAGAAAATGAACTTTCCCAGCACTGGATATTAGTGTTAAAAAGTCCAGTGATCCTTGTTTAATGTTCATCCATTAGTTTATCAACAGATATAATTGATAAGTGATCTTTAACACCATGACAATAAAATATGACTTTATTGATCTTAAAATGGAGAAAAGAGTCATTTCAATATTTCACTCAAAGACACTTTCTCTTGGTATCAGTAATTAGATTTCGGCAGATACTCAAATCCCAGTATTGGCATCGGTCGTAAAAATGCTGGATCGTTGCATCTCTACACATAAATAAACCTTCTATTACTAAAAGAACAATCCATTATAGTATAGAATGTGGCTTAGCTTACATGGACATTTTGAAGGTTAATGTGGCCAACATAACCTCCATCGTCCTCTCACTGTTCCTGAATAAAGCTGCTCTTTGACACATTAATAAATTAAAGTGCAGATGTAACGTGATAATGTGTCGGTGTTGGGACAGGGAGAGGCAGATGAAAGGGACACCCCGGATCTGAAAAGGTTGAGAATCACTGCCCTAGATATTTTGAAAGTTATATTAATCTAAATCTGATCACTGACCTTTACATGGTCCGGTATGGACTGTAAAACATATCCGATTTCTGGCCCATCTTGGGACTGCTCGATTACAGCAATGTTAGTTTAATGTCAGGGTCAAAGTGTAAAAGTAGAAAGGCATCTGCTGTGTGAGGTTCATGTGTCAGTCAGAGCTGATGCTCGGTTATACTTAAGGAGCAGTTCTCGGCGCTTGGACTTGATTTTTCATTTTTTACCATCTGCTGGACCTGTCTGAGGAGAGCACTTTTAAATGTGCTTATTGAACTGTAAGTTTGTAGTAACGTTTGTACTTTACGCTTGGTTGATTATGGAATAAATCATGCTAGAAGATGCTAAACTGTCTTGATGTGATTTGTACAAAGTGTCATTTTGATTGTTGTGTTCTCTATATTCTTTTGATTAGTGACAGCAGAAGATAATTTTTACCCTGTTTACTTCTCCATTTAATATTGTAATTCTTGGTTTAATAGTTGATAGAAAGTCATGTGTGTTTAAGGTTAAAGGTACAAAGGCAAACAAGTAAAAGAGATATTTTGTAAGTTTGCAAAGGGAGGTGAGAGTGAGTGGAATTTGACAGTCAGCAAATCCCTCCCCCTGCTCCTGATTGGACCAGAAAGACACTCCCAGAACAGAATCTTCAAAAGTAAATGATTAAGCTCCTCCCCCTCCCCTCCTGATTGGACCTGACAGGCCGGTTCACAGGAAGGCTCGTCTCATTGGTCAAAGTGAGGGCACCTTCTGCTTAGTGTCTGAAATCAGCAAAGGGAGAGACAGTAAGAAACAAAGCTGATGAAGTCCTTACCTCTCCATCATCACGGCTCTTGACTCTGAGCTTGTTGACATAGGCCGATATCCACACGCTCTGGAGCTTCTTCAACTTCAACCTTCCTGAGCCTGGACATGCTCCTCCTGTAAGATTTGTGTCAAAACAATATTCCAACCCGTTCAATAACATGTCATGAATGTGTGATATATGCTGTTGTTGTAATATTGATTTGAATTGGCATACAGCCTCCCCTGCTCGTCTCTTTAAGCTGCAGCTTGTCCACCACATCCTGGAGTCTGGTCACATTCTTCTTGTCCTCTTCAGTCTGTAAAAGAAACAACAAACATGTGTCACAATAAATAAATACCTTATTCTTACACCACAGAGCTGGAAATCAACATTAATTGGAAGTTAAAGTATCACTCAAGAAAACATACCTGTGAGGTCCTGGACTCTGCGCTCAGAACTCAAGAAACTTTTCCGTTTTTGACTTGTTGGAACAAATTTTCCAATAATATTTCAGACACTCCCTTCATGGCCAGGTTCTCAGCCTCATCCAGACGGTGCTGCAGGTCCTTGACAGTGACCTCCAGGTTCTTCTTCATCCTCTCCAGATGAGAGCTGGTGTCCTGCTCCTTCTTCAGCTCCTCAGCCGTCATGGCGGCCTGAAATGTTTCCACAGTGATGTGTTTTTCAGTGATGGCCTTTTTGGTTGGCTTTCTACCTGAACTGAGTCGTCCACTTCACCCTGGACCAGATCAGACTCCAGCTTCTTCTTGGTGTTCAGAAGACTGGTGTCCTGTAAGAAGAATAACATAAAAAAAAAAGAATAAACTATTGCTTTTGTTGCCTTTACTTTTTTAGGCAGCAAAAATAGAGAAATCGAATAGGTACTAGTAGAACAAGGGAGCAGGCGGAAGAGAACTTCTAAATGCAACAACCGCACCACGACGCAGAACAACCCAGAGTAGGTCTTTTGAGTGAGAATAAGATGAGCATTGTACTGACATTTGTTTGTCTATCTGTCCTCACATGGATCCGTGATGCAGAGCATTCTGTGAGGATAAGCTCGACACATGAAGCCCATGAGGTGAGCCCTCACGGCCATGTCTGCCGTTTGATCAAACTCTTTCTGTCTAAAACATAAACACATTGGATCAGTGTAACATGGTGACAGTGCTGTCGATCTGGTTTGATGCAGCTTGTGATCTGAAGGGAACTACCAAAAGCTTGTGGCCACTGGTTAGTATAAATAAACACACTGTTGAGGTGTGTACTGTTGTGACAACCAGGGGTGAATGGCCAATTTTCTTTGTGGTCAAAATACCAAGGGCCGGACCTCCCACTTGTAGCCCAAAGTAAAGCTCCACTTTCCACAAATGCCAGTGCTGAACATCATATACGACTAAATGAGGTGTTATGCCAGGACATTGTTAAGGATTTCACAGTATTTTACACATTTTTTGGAGTATTTTACCAGGTATTTTAGCTCTAAATGGTGTAATAATATTTCTTCAAATCATCCGGATTTGGACCTGACGTTGCCTAACACTGCCCTCTGGAGTGGTGCGTTCCCTCTGCCCCTCTCTGCCCCCACTGTCCACTCCATTCCTAACACCTTTGTGCTGCCGGTTGAGCTGCCTCCGTTCATGGTTATAAATGACAGGCTGCGTCTGAATTCCCCCTAAATAATACCTCCTATGTCCTGATCCTAGTTCCTGATCCATAAAGGGATATTTCAGGATGTTTGACACAGGGCCTCATTTCCTAGTTATCCAGAGCGTTGCTGATTTCTGGAGATATTTTTTTTGTAATTCATGCAGTTCAGTTCTTGTTTTTGAAGAGTTTCGTGGCGCTAGGCTAATGCAAGGCTAGCTCATGTCTATGGTATCAGCTAGCCTGCATTAAAAACAGTCTGACCCGCTCCAGATCACTTATAACACCAGACTATACAAATATATGTGTGTGTGCATAGAATCATTAAAAAGACCTTATATTTGAGCAGCATCAGCTTCCTGGTTGTTTAAGCTACACAGCGGCGGAGTGATCTGCTAGAAAATAGTCCCTAAAAATGCGATCATTCATGTGATGCAGGGCAGTTATATTCCCAAAAATTACTCTATAGACGTACCACTCGCCTCCCACGGGAGGTGTTCCAGGCCTGTCCTAGTGGGACAAGGCCTCGTGGAAGACCCAGGACACGCTGGTGGGACTATGTCTCCGAGCTGGCCTGGTGTGGCCTCGGGGTCAGAACAGCTGGAGGAGGTGTGTGTGGATCGGGAAGTTTGGGCATCTCTGCTGAGACTGCTGCCCCCGCGACCCGGCCCCGGATAGAGCGGAAGAAGATGGATGGACGGACGTACCACTCCATGGGGCAACCAGAGGGTTGTCACACTGTAAATGCAAAAACAATAACAACTTTACAACTGTTTATGTCATGTTTTTTTATAGTAAGGGCAGTAACTGGGTTTTTTGTTCTTTCCAGTCGCCACACTCCAGATCAGGGGTCACTAAGTTTAATAGAGCTGAGGGCTATTTTTAAAGCATTAAGTCATTTAAGGGCAACCAGTTAAAAATACATCCCGAAGACTTAAAGTCAAACTGTTTAATTATAGACTATGAAGCATATTATAAGACAAATTCATGCTTTTGAACAAGAACTAAGTCTTAAGAACTTAAATAACTATATTTTTAGCATCAAGATGGAAGCAATTGTACTGTTATATTTATAGAAAACGTCTAAGGGCGACTGGAGAAGCCCAGAAGGGAATCTGGTTGAACGGTTGGTGACCCGTGCTCAAGTTAAACATGCCGTGGGTAAGAGCTTGGGTCCAGATTCTTAATGAACAGGTCAATTCTACAAATCATTCAGTTTCACACGAGGCTTCTCTACCCTATCTTTTGACAACTTTACAATTGAGCTACATCTCTGCATCATCCACCACAAAGTGTGCGCTTATCTATCAAACTGTTCCACCTCTGCGTCTGCGCTCATGACGGCTTAAACACAAGTCTCAAATAGTTAAATGGTGGCTTGTTTATTTTACTTTTAGTAGTAAACTAATGTCATGGTGCAGTGTACTCACCCTCAGGAGCCTGTCAGTCCTCACACAAAAGCAGAGCGGCTTCTTTTATAGAAGGGGGAGGGAGTGTGTGGTCAGCACCGTCTCTCTGTTTGGTCATGAACTCTCATCATCCTGTCATTCATTGTGTCGCACTGTTGTTTTATTTTCCTACGGCTCTCCCTTAACCCATTCTTGTTTAGGGCCCATTTCCCCCAAATGCTATACATGTGTTTATTTGGGTTTAACTCAGCCTCTACAAGGGGTACATGGTTAATCTTGGTACCAAAATAAACGTGATCCTTGGTACTTTATGTTTCAGTGAAAAAAAAAATAAAAAAAAATACAGTTTTTAAGTAAAAATTAGTCTGAAACAGAAAAATCAAAATTCCGCCTGAATGAGAAACACATATTTGCGCCTGAAAATGCTCTTTCTCTGTCTGTGCTGAAGCAAATAAGAACAGAAATGGAAAAAATCAATATAATGTGTGCTCCCTGTAGTCAACAAAACACCAGCAGGTCAAAACACTACACACTTTAATACATTTACAACTTTTGCCTGTTGTTGCCGATTTGCAACATACCTAAAACTATATCTGTACTATGTGCGACATAAAAATTAACCATCTCCACTTAATTTAGCATCAGCTTGAAAGCAAAAACACTGATAATATATGTTTTTTATATAATTGGAAATGCATTCAAGGGGAGTCAAGACACTAGACATTTAGATGAGAACACAGAATTATACAGTTGTGCCTTTACTATAAGAATATGAAAGATGATACAGTTTTTCTTCACTCATAGTCAGTGTGAGTAGTACACAGTCATGAAAAAAAGAATCTGCCAAAATGACCCCGATTTAGTTTACGTACCCCAGTTTTTTCATGATCGCGCACGGAAACAGCAATTCAATGAAGTTCATCGCTACATTCGAGTCAAAGAAGCCGACATTGGATTATGTATATAAGGTACTACAGGGGGAAACTCGGTGGAATGGCGGAAGAGGCCTCTTTAAATCTCCCCCGCGCCTGCACTACAAAAAGTGAATATCAAGCGGCTTAAATGACTTGAATTGAGGAAATGTTTCTTGTTTTGAGCTGTTTTCACTCATTTAGACACTTTTCCTGATCGGATTTTTGTCATTTTTTTGCTGGATTTTTGTCATTTTTTGCTGGATTTTTGTCATTTTTTTGTTGGATTTTTGTCTTTTTTTTGTTGGATTTTTGTCTTTTTTTTGCTGGATTTTTGTCACTTTTTTGTTGGATTTTTGTCTTTTTTTTGCTGGATTTTTGTCTTTTTTTGCTGGATTTTTGTCACTTTTTTGTTGGATTTTTGTCATTTTTTTGCTGGATTTTTGTCATTTTTTTGTTGGTTTTTTATCACTTTTTTGCTGGATTTTTGTCTTTTTTTTGTTGGATTTTTGTCATTTTTTTGCTGGATTTTTGTCATTTTTTTGTTGGATTTTTGTCACTTTTTTGCTGGATTTTTGTCATTTTTTTGCTGGATTTTTGTCTTTTTTTGCTGGATTTTTGTCATTTTTTGCTGAATTTTTGTGATTTTTTTTGCTGGATTTTTGTCTTTTTTTTGATTGATTTTTGTCACTTTTTTGCTGATTTTTTGTCATTTTTTTTGCTGGATTTTTGTCTTTTTTTTTATTGATTTTTGTCACTTTTTTGCTGGATTTTTGTCATTTTTTTGCTGGATTTTTGCCATTTTTTGCTGGATTTTGTCACTTTTTTGCTGCATTTTTGCCATTTTGTCAGTTTACATCCTCATTTTCTTCTCGTTTTTTTGTCGCCATTTTGCAGAAGCCTTTAGATTTGGAGAATTTGGAGAACAGGAGAAAACATGTTCAGGTGGGAGTTAAGAGGTTAATGAGCATTATGATGTTGTGCCTTTATGTGAACATATAGTGGTTTTATGGACTATAGGTTTGGTCCTGTGACCTTTCAAGGTGAAAATGTGACAGAAATACTTTGTTGTTGTTGTTAACTTTCACTTCAGTGGTAAGACCTGTTTATAGACCATGTTTAGTAAAATGCCAAATGTGATATGAGAGCCAAGTATTCACAAGCTTCAGGAGGGGCTTGAGGCTTCTCCAAGATTCCAAGTCCAGCTTTAATTTCTTCTGGGAGCACTTTACTTTGCTTTTTACTGTGGGGGAAAGAAGTATTAGGGCAAAATCCAAGCCAGCAGTGCTGCCTCACTAGACCTTAGAGCTAGAGGAGTATATAATATATAATATAATATGTACGGATATGGCTGTACAAGATCTCACAGATAACCCGGCGCCAGACCATTCAGTTAAAAGTTGGCAGCAAAATGTTAAATTCAATCCCGGTGTAACAGGCCAAATTAACCCCCTTAACTCCCACCTGAACCGAGCACATTTTCTCCAGTTTGGCTTTACCCCAATCCAAAAGCTTCTGGACAAAAAAGGTGTGGAAATAGGAACAAAACTGAGACGAAAACAATGATGGAAATGTGACAAAAAAGTAAAAAACATTGACAAAAAAGCGACGAGATGTTTTTTGAAAAAGTGGCAAAAATGTCACAAGAAATTGACGAAAAATTGACGGAAAAAAATTTACCAAAAATGGACAAATGACAAAAAAAAAGACAAATGTGATTAAAAAAAATGACGAAAAAATGTGACAAAAAATGACCCAAAAAAAACACAAAAATGTGACAAAATGCTACAAAAAAATTTAAAAAAATGGACAAAAAATTAACAAAAAAAATACAAAAATGTGACAAAAAATTAACAAAATAATTAAAAAAAAATGACAAAATAACAAAAATGTGACAAAAAATTAACAAAAATGTGACAAAAAATGAACCCAAAAAATTAAAAAAAATTGACAAAATAACAAAAATTTGACAAAAAATAACAAAAATGTGACAAAAAATGAACCGAGAGCAATTTCTCCAGTTCAGCTTTACCCAAATCCTGTAGGCCAGTGTAACACCTCACAAAAATGTGACAAAATGCTACAAAAAAATTACAAAAATGTGACAAAAAATTAACAAAAATATTACAAAAAATTAACAAAAATGTGACAAAAAATGACAAAAATTTGAAAGACCTACAAAACTCATCTAAATGGATATTTTTTTCTCACGACATCAGATTTTTTCCCCATCATTTTTTGGGGGTTTTCAACTCATTTTTGTAACTTTTTTTGTCAAATAGTACATTTTTTGTCACTTTTTATCAAATTTGTCCTTTTGTTGTCAAATTTTTATCAAATTTTTGCCACTTTTTCATTATCTTT
Organism: Gobius niger; assembly: GCF_951799975.1. Lineage (NCBI taxonomy): Eukaryota > Metazoa > Chordata > Actinopteri > Gobiiformes > Gobiidae > Gobius > Gobius niger. The sequence goes on from NC_136873.1 coordinate 8,321,466, forward strand.
TTGTCCATTTTTTGTACAAAAAAAAAAGTGTCCTTTTTTGTCAATTTTTTGTGACATTTTTGCCACTTTTTCATTTTTTTTTGGTCAAATTTTTGTCCGTTTTTTGACAATTTTTTCTCACTTTTTTGTCACATCTTCATCGTTTTCGTCTCAGTTCTGTTGGGGTAAAGCAGTCCTCATATTTGAAGAGTTTAGCGGTGCTAGGCTAGTGCATGTCTATGGTAACTAGTAGCCTGCATTAAAACAGTCTGACCCACAGAGCACCTGAGGAAAATCACTTCTAACACCAGACTAACCGTATAAACGTCTGTGTCGATTGAATTTGTCTTTTTAATAAAAATAAAAAAAACTTTAACCCCTGACTTAGACCAAGACAAACCAAAGAAACTATGAAAAACAACGTTAACAATTAACAGTTTTATTCATGATAAATCAGATCATCTTTCCAGGAGCGACAGATCGTTACGGGAGGAGTTCTCACACAATGGGAAACTCTTCAACATGGGATCATCGTATAATGAGAGACATCAATAATAACTGATCTTTACTTTTTATAATAGACTGAACTCAGAGACGTTTCATTAGGTTTAAGGCAGTCTAATAAAACAGGAGGGCTGGGCACCGCTACATGTTTCATCCCATACAAGCACTTGAATCACCTGAACTTTATTTAATCCGACACCTGAACAGAAAGATTTGTCGTCCAGAACCGGAAAACAGAACGATCTGCAAGTTAACAATATTGGGTTCACGGTTCAAGGTCAAGAAATGTGTGAAGAATGGGGAAGAATTAGGGGAAGAATTGGGCAAAAATAGGGAAAATTGTGGAGGGAAAATAAGAAAAAAATAAAATAAAAATGGGAAGAGATTAGGGGCAGAAATGTGTGAAAAATGGGGAATAATTAGGAGAAAAATTTGCCGAAAATGTGGGGGGAAAATAAGTTTTTTTTTTTTTTTTTTTAAATGGGAAGAAATTAGGGGCAGAAATGTGTGAAAAATGTGGAATAATTAGGGGAAACATTGGCCAAAAATAGGGAAAATGTGGAGGGAAAATAAGAAAAAATAAAATAAAATGGGGAATAATTAGGGGAAAAATTGGGCAAAAATGTGGTGGAAAATCTGGGGGGGGGGGAGGGGAATAACTAGAGGAAAAAATGGCCAAAACTAGGGGAAAATGTGGGGGGAAAATAATAATGAAAATAAAAAGGGGAATAATGAGGGGGAAAATAGGGAAAATGTGAGGGGAAAAAAAGAAAAAAAAGATTTAAAAAAATAATAAAATACTAAGAAATTAGAGGAATGGGGGGAGGAAAAAAAAATTAAAAATGGGGAATAATTAGGGGGAAAATTGGCCAAAAATGTGGGAAAATGTGGGGGGAATAAGATATTTTTTTGTTTTTTTTTAATGGGGAATAATTAGGGGGAAAATGTGGGAGGAAAATAAGAAAAAAAAAAAAAAAAGGGGGAATAATTAGGGGAAAAACTGGGCAAAAATAGGGAAAATTTGGGGGAAAATAAGAAAAAAAAGATTTAAAAAAAAAGAAAAATACGAAGAAATTAGGGGAATGGAAAAAAAAAAGGGGGGAATAATTGGGGGGAAAATCGGCCCAAAATAGGGAAACATGTGGGGGGAAAATAATATATATATTTTTTTCTAATGGGGAAAAATTGGGCAAAAATAGGGGAAAATGTGGGGGGAAAATAAGAAAAAAAATATTTAAAAAAAATAAAAATACGAAGAAATTAGGGAAATGGAGGGGGAGGGGAAAAAAAGGGGAATAATTAGGGGGGAAATTGGCCAAAAATAGGGGAAAATGTGGGGGGAAAATAAGATATATATTTTTTTTTATGGGAAGAAATTAGGTGAATGGGGGGAGGTCAAATAAATAAATTGGGCAAAAAAGGGGAAAAAAATCATGAGCTGAAACAACCAAGTCACTTCTTTAATCCCTCGACCAACAGCATCAAAACTCGGATCTAAAGATATTTTTGTTCAGTTCCTGCTTTTCTCGTGTAACGGTGTCCAGCCCTCAGCGTGAGCGACCCTGACTTCCACTTGGCTGCTGTTCATAGAGTCTGTGTGGCATTTAAAGACAGTCGGCTAAAGGAATATCACGAGTCCATCAAAAGACTTCCAGGTCGGCCGCGCTGTAAACCACCGGGCTCTCCTCTGTCCCCGCGGGTTTCGGCTCCGCCCTCTCCTCCTCCTCAGCTGCTGCTTCCTCCTCCTCCTCCTCCGGCCCGTCTTCCAGCGCCTCCAGCGCCTCGTTGGTGTCGCTGGCGAACGTCTCCCTGGACACGTCGTCGTGCTCCTGCAGGTTCAGCGTCCCGATGGCCTGCTTCATCTTCCTCGCCACCAGATGCCGCCTCCTCTTCTGCGCCGCCTTCTTGCTCCTCTGCTCCTGCCTGTTCTCCTCCAGGAAGATCTTCTTCAGCTGCGACCGGCTGACGCTCGGGGCGTTCTTCAGCAGGTTCAGGTAGACCCCGCCCGGCGTGCGCCTCCTGCTGCCGTCCAGGGTGTACACGCCGCCCGCCTCCTCCAGCGCCGCCGTCTCCCCGAGCAGCTGGATGGCCGTCCTGGCTCCCACCACGGCCACCGCCCGCTCGATCAGGTCGGTCTTCGGCTCCCTCAGCCTGTGCGCGATCTCGCCCGCCACCCTCTCCGCCGGGTCGTCCTCCGTGATCTCGTACCTCCCCTTCACGTCCATCTCCGCCTTGGGGCCCAGGCGCTCCTTCACGGGCCGCTTCCTCTTGTCTCCCCGGTCCCCCCTCATGTACTCGTCCAGCTGCTCGTCCAGCACGCTGACCTCCCCGCCCGCCGTGCTCTGCGTCTCCAGCTCCCGCTCCTTCTCCATCATCTTGCGGGCCAGCACGTAGTTGTAGGCCTCCACGTTCCGGCTCGACGTGTCCAGCTCGCCCTCCATGCCGAACACGCCCAGCTCGGCCGTGATGGCGTCCTGGCGCTGCTCCTGCACCACGGACCCCCAGATGTTGTTGACCTTGCGGCCCGCGGACGCCGTGGGGTTGAAGGCGGGAGGGGGGGCGTTGGTGACTTTCTGGCGCTTCCTCCGCCAGGCCGCCGCCTCGTCGTCCGAGGAGTCCTGGTCGCTGTCGCTGGATTCCGCCCCGGGGCAGGTGCGGTAGCCGGGCGCGGGGGGGGCGGGTCGGCTCTGGAAGGAGCGCCCGGTGAACGACGGAGGAGCCGCCTGGGCCGATGCAGCTGCTGCAGGAGAGAGGAGGGTGTTAGACAAGCTCACCTCCGTCATGGACGACACCTCCCACTGCACCACAGCTCAGGTTCAACACATTTGTATTAGTTTTAGTCGAAAATGTCAAGTCATTTAAAGAAGAACTAAGTAAATCACTGAACCCCTTAACTCCCGCCTGAACTGAGCACGTTTTCTCCAGTTTGGCTTTACCCCAATCCAAAAGCTTCTGGAAAAAGGTGAGAAAATAGAAACAAAACTGAGACGAAAACAATGATGATGTGACAAAAAAGTGAGAAAACATTGACAAAAAAAAATGCAAAAAATGACAAAAAAATTGACAAAAAACGACAAAAAAATGAAAAAAAAAAATTACAAAAAATGGACAAAAAGCGACAAAAACATGACCCAAAAATGGACAAAAAATTACAAAAAAATGACAAAAAACGACAAAAAAATGACAAAAAACAACAAAAAATGAAAAAAACGACAAAAAAATGACAAATTTTTTTTACAAAAAATTACAAAAAATTGACAACAAAATAACAAAAAAAGACAAAAAAATTGACATAAAATTTCAAAAAAATTACAAAAAATAACAAAAAAAATGATGAAAAAGTGGCAAAAATGTCACAAAAAAATGACAAAAAAATACAAAAAATTGCAAAAATGTGACAAAAAATGGATTAAAAAAATTCACGAAAATTTGAAAAAAATGTGCCAAAAAATGACAAAAAACTGAAAAAAAAGTGATAAAAATGTGCCAAAAAAAACAAAAAAGTGATAAAAATGTGACAAAAAAGAACAAAATGTGATTAAAAAATGACAAAAAAAATACAAAAATATGACAAAAATGTGATAAAAATGTGACCAAAAAATTACAAAAATGTGACAAAAAAATGACAAAAAATGTATTAAAAAAAATTCACGAAGATTTGACAAAAAATACAAAAAAATGACAAAAATGTGATAAAAATTTGACCAAAAAAAGACCAAAAATGTGACATAAATGTGATAAAAAATTGATGAAAAAATTACAAAAAATTGACGAAAAATTACAAAAAAGCCACAAATATGAGTTGAACACCCAACAAAAAAATGAAAAATCTGATGCCGTGAGGAATAAGATCCTCTCGGTTCAGGCGGGAGTTAAGAGGTTAAGACCTCTCCATTTACCATTTCATTGATTGCACATTTCAGTCTATTTTGCACCTGAGTGTTTCTTGGGAGCTGACGTTTGTTTATCGGTTTATTTTGTCGGGACAGCGCGTGGATTGCAGTGTTGCGCTAATTTCCATCCGTCACTCCCCACGCGCACTCCCAAACATCCTATTGTACATGTTTTAAGTTGGAAACAGACACGCTTTTCTTTTCTGACCTGTCATCTCTGAGTCGGACCCCGAGAGCTCCCCGTCTTCCAGATCGGCATCCATGCTGAGTTATGTGTCTTTACAAAGCAGTAGTGGCGAAGCTAACTCCAGCTCATCGCGTTAGCACCGGCGGCTACAGAAGAATAAACAACCTTCGCGTTTTACCAGGCACAGCGTCTGGCCTTTTCCCCCCCAAAGCGTATTTCCCTTTTCTGCTTTAAAACTTGCTTTCTGCTTAGCTTTCTGTGAGAATACGAGGAAACTTGCGTCGCTTCCTCGCGTAGAAAATTCAATTCGCGCGAGGACAAGGCTCGCTTCCGGTTTGAAACTACCAACGCGCTTCATAACACATTCCAGAACCGGCACAAAACACGCTTAATATTCACCAAAACACTTTTAACACATTATTTGTAGTATTTGTGGTACCAGGTGATCAAAATATACTTAAAATTCCTTTCACGGATTGTAAAACAAGGTCAAACTACAGCGTGTGCTTTTATTTTGAAGGAGGTGAAGTCTCGTGTCGGTGGAAGCGGCGCATGCGCAGGTCGAGGGTGAAGCAACATGGCGGCGTCCTGGAGGAACCTCGCATGTCTGGGAAGAACGGCGATTAAAAGACATTTACTGAACCACAGTGCTTCACTCAGGGTGAGGAGTTCATTCACTGGTGTCTGGAAATAAAACGGAACAAGGAAGTTAATAGTGTGGACATGAAGAGGCGTAATTCGTGCTGTTTTCAAGGTTTTGAAGACTGTTACATCAGAATGTGCTTTGCGTTGTTGTGTTTTGGTAAAACATGACAGATACTATTCGGGATTGTAGGGTTGTTTTAACTGCTTTCCGGAATCCTTTTAACCTCTTACTTACCTGAACCAAATACAGTCTGTCCTCTTTGGCCATTATATAGGCCTGTGTAACTCCTCATTTGAAAGCTAAGACCCACAAAACTGATCTTTTTCCTCGTGTTGTTGCTGTGTTGTGTCACCTTTATGTTTTTTTGTTTGTTTTTTTGGTCACATTTTTGTTGAGTTTTTGTCACTTTTTGGTTGAATTTTTGTCACTTTTTGGTTGATTTTTTGTCACATTTTTGTTGAATTTTTGTCACTTTTTTGTCACTTTTTGGTTGAATTTTTGTCACTTTTTTGTTGAATTTTTGTCACTTTTTTGTTGAGTTTTTGTCACATTTTTGTTGATTTTTTGTTGAATTTTTGTCACTTTTTTGTTGAATTTTTTTCACTTTTTTGTTGAATTTTTGTCACTTTTTTGTTGAATTTTGTCATTTTTTGGTTGAATTTTTGTCACATTTTTGTTGAATTTTTGTCACATTTTTGTTGAATTTTTGTCACATTTTTGTTGAATTTTTGTCACATTTTTGTTGAATTTTTGTCACATTTTTGTCAAATTTTTGTCACCTTTTTGTTGAATTTTTGTCATTTTTTGGTTGAATTTTTGTCACTTTTTTGGTTGAATTTTTGTCACTTTTTTGTTGAATTTTTGTCACTTTTTTGTTGAATTTTTGTCACATTTTTGTTGATTTTTTGTTGAATTTTTGTCACTTTTTTGTTGAATTTTTGTCACTTTTTTGTTGAATTTTTGTTGAATTTTTGTCACTTTTTTGTTTAATTTTTGTCATTTTTTGGTTGAATTTTTGTCACATTTTTGTCGAATTTTTGTCACATTTTTGTTGAATTTTTGTCACATTTTTGTTGAATTTTTGTCACATTTTTGTTGAATTTTTGTCACATTTTTGTTGATTTTTTGTCACATTTTTGTCGACTTTTTGTCACTTTTTTGTTGAATTTTTGTCATTTTTTGGTTGAATTTTTGTTGAATTTTTGTTGAATTTTTGTCACATTTTTGTAGAATTTTTGTAGAATTTTTGTCACATTTTTGTCACATTTTCGTCAATTTTTTCGTCAATTTTTCGTCTTTATTTTGTCAATTTTTTGTTATTTTTTGTCACATTTTTGTCATTTTTTTGTCCATTTTTTTGTCCATTTCTTGTGACATTTTTGCCACTTTTTCATATATTTTTGATGATTATGGCATTTGTTCCATTCTAATCATGACTTGCAGTTTGCAAATGTAAACAAACCAAGGCCCCTGGATTAGTGGATATGGTTAATGCTTTGTGGGAAATGCTTATTATTTTCCAGTGGGTGATGTAGAATGATCAGGTTCGTGGTGTAATGCCTCATTTGAAAGCTAAGCCCTGTCATGGTGGCTTGTTTGCTGGAGCAGTGCAGTGTGGTGGTGATGTTTCGTGCTTCTCCTCCAGCTCACAGCGGGACCACGGCGGCCGTTGGCGGTTCAGGCGGCGCAGCACGTGGCTCTGAACGTCCCGGAGACAAAGGTGACCACGTTAGAGAACGGGCTGCGAGTGGCGTCTGAGGACTCGGGTCTGTCCACCTGCACCGTGAGTCCACACAAGCTCCAGTGCCAGAATAAACCGTCTTTTAAACGGTTCAGAATCGCAGCAGCGTCTCACAATAATCCCCCAGACGGACCGCAGTGGTGATAATCTCTGGTTTGCTCAGGTCGGCCTCTGGATCGATGCTGGAAGTCGGTATGAGAACCAGAGGAATAATGGCACTGCACATTTCCTGGAGCACATGGCCTTTAAGGTGAAAGATCATGACTTCATTATTGTTCAAAGGTGCGACCTGATCCCCCCCCCCACTCATCGTAAACGCCTGTGTATCTGCAGGGCACCAGGAAGCGCTCTCAGCTGGACCTGGAGCTGGAGATCGAGAACATGGGGGCACATTTGAACGCCTACACGTCCAGAGAGCAGACGGTGTACTACGCCAAGGCCTTCACCAAAGATCTGCCCAGAGGTACGTCACAATCAGATTATCAATCCATACATCTGTTGCAGTGGTGGCGTTAAGAATACATTTATACTTACCAGTGGCGGCTGGTCAATGGCTTCAATTATATTTTACTTATAAACATTGTTTTTAACTTCAAAAACATATGCAGAATAATCAAACTAAACGTATTGTTAGTTCAACTAATAAATAAAAGAAGCATGGAATTAATTTATGCTTTTGGAAAATATTTTTTCTGACTAAATGAAATAAAAGTGTAACGATAGTCACTATACATGTTTGTGTTTTGCACCAACAGAACCAGAACAAAGGCAGGAGGTGTTTCCTCTTTGATTTCATGTTTTAGTCCCAGACCTGCTGTGGTTTCATTATGAGCCTCAGAACCACAGGTTTAAACCAGTATAAACATCAGACAAATGATCCGCTCAGAAATAATGTGCAGCTCACGTTATGAAGAGAGTCCTCCTCCTCCTGTAGCACCTGGAGCTCCTCCTCCTGTAGCACCTGGAGCTCCTCCTGTAGCACCTGGAGCTCCTCCTCCTGTAGCACCTGGAGCTCCTCCTCCTGTAGCACCTGGAGCTCCTCCTCCTGTAGCACCTGGAGCTCCTCCTCCTGTAGCACCTGGAGCTCCTCCTCCTGTAGCACCTGGAGCTCCTCCTCCTGCACCTGGAGCTCCTCCTCCTGTAGCACCTGGAGCTCCTCCTGTAGCACCTGGAGCTCCTCCTCCTGTAGCACCTGGAGCTCCTCCTCCTGTAGCACCTGGAGCTCCTCCTCCTGTAGCACCTGGAGCTCCTCCTGTAGCACCTGGAGCTCCTCCTCCTGTAGCACCTGGAGCTCCTCCTCCTGTAGCACCTGGAGCTCCTCCTGTAGCACCTGGAGCTCCTCCTCCTGTAGCACCTGGAGCTCCTCCTGTAGCACCTGGAGCTCCTCCTCCTGTAGCACCTGGAGCTCCTCCTCCTGTAGCACCTGGAGCTCCTCCTCTGTTTCCCTCAGTGAATGAATGACGTTCCCCTCTCCTGTCGTAGCTCCTCCTCACGGTCCTGAATCTTCTCTCCATCAAATGTCCACGTCCTGGGACAGAACTGTCCAAGTCAGTGAGGGTTTGTCACAAAGTGTGAGATGAACAAGCAGCAGCTAAAGCAGACGAGCTAGTTAGCATCGTCATGCTACCTCCAGGAAAGTCCGTTTAGACGTGACTTCTGACGGAAGAAAGTCTGAAGTCCATGAGTTTGACTAAATCCTTTCACCTCCTCTCAGGAAACAACACGAAGCTTCTCCGTCTCTCAGATGAGAAGTTTTACATTTACACATACATTTGTCTTGATGCTAACTGCACAATCGCTGTAATGTACCGGTATTTCTGGATTAGAAGCCAATTTTTTTCCCCACGTTTTGAATCTCGCGGCTTATTCAACGGTGACTTATATTTGTGTTAATATCGTGTCGTGTTATCAATAGTTGTGCCCCTGGGTCCAAAAGCACTCGGTTATTGTAGTGACAGTTCTCTGACGTGAGAAAGACGCAATAACAGCTCCAGATCCAAACATTTTAAACCTTTTAAAATATTCAATGTGTTAGTGGGCGGGACTTATGAGGAAGCAGGAGCTGATGAGTCAAATCCAAGAGTTCTGATTGGTCCCCTGCACTGGCCTTGAGGCTCTGTGTGAATCCTCTCTCTCTGAATGGCTTGATTGATTGATTTTGTTTTAACATTCTCCCTCCTCCCTCAGCGGTGGAGATCCTGGCCGACATCATTCAGAACAGCACCCTGGGGGAGGCGGAGATCGAGCGGGAGCGCGGCGTCATCCTGCGGGAGATGCAGGAAGTGGAGACCAACCTGCAGGAGGTGGTGTTCGACTACCTCCACGCCACGGCCTACCGCTCCACGGCCCTGGGGCGCACCATCCTGGGCCCCACGGAGAACATCAAGTGAGCGGAGCCTAGAGGGGGCACTGGGGGGACGGGGGTTCATCCATGTGTTGATCCATCTGTGTTCCAGGACCATCAACAGAGGAGACCTGGTGGAGTACATCACCACGCACTACAAAGGGCCCAGGATCGTGCTGGCGGCTGCTGGAGGTACGACTCTACAGCAGTGACTTTACCTCGTTCTTTAAGTCAAAGAAAATGCCCCGTTAGACACATTTGAAAGTGTCAGTTCAGCATCAATTCTTTCATAAGTCATAGATGTCGACGACCTTTGGGATAAAATTTGGAAAAATGGCAAAGTTGATGCTACGACGTTCTGTGACTGACGAATACGAAGACTCCAGAACAGTGTTTCTTTAACCTCTGAACTCCCGCCTGAACCGAGAGCATTTTCTCCAGTTCAGCTTTACCCAAATCCTGTAGGTCAGGGTAACGCCTCAAGCTAAGATCTACAAAGCTCAACTAAATGGATCTTTCTCCTCAAGTCATCAGATTTTTTTCCATCCTTTTTTTGGGGGGGGGTTTTCAACTCATTTTTTTGTAATTTTTTTGTCTTTTTTTTTGTCACATTTTTTGTGTTTTTTGTATTTTTTTGTCACATTTTTTGTCGTTTTTTTGTCTTTTTTGTATTTTTTTGTCACATTTTTTGTGTTTTTTGTATTTTTTTGTCAAATTTTTTGTCATTTTTTTTTGTCTTTTTTGTATTTTTTTTTGTCACATTTTTTGTCATTTTTTGTATTTTTTGTCACATTTTTTGTGTTTTTTTTGTCTTTTTTGTGTTTTTTTGTCACATTTTTTGTCATTTTTTTGTCACATTTTTTGTGTTTTTTGTATTTTTTTGTCACATTTTTTGTCATTTTTTTTGTCTTTTTTGTCTTTTTTTTGTCACATTTTTTGTCATTTTTTGTATTTTTTGTCACATTTTTTGTCGTTTTTTTGTCTTTTTTGTATTTTTTTGTCACATTTTTTGTCATTTTTTTGTCACATTTTTTGTGTTTTTTGTATTTTTTTGTCACATTTTTTGTCTTTTTTTTGTCTTTTTTGTATTTTTTTGTCACATTTTTTTTGTTTTTTGTCACATTTTTTGTCATTTTTTTGTCACATTTTTTGTGTTTTTAGTATTTTTTTCGTCACATTTTTTGTGTTTTTTGTCATTTTTTGTCACATTTTTTGTCACATTTTTTGTATTTTTTTGTCACATTTTTTGTAAAAAAAAAAGAAAAAAAAAAGAAAAGGAAAAGCATTGTATCGCAATATGAAGTGCTCATAGCGATACATCGCAACATCATTAAAGTCCTCGTCAGACATAGATCGACAAACTCCACAAAAACAGAGAGAAATAAATAAATAATAATAATTTTAAAAAGTACTGGATTCATAAATGTCTGGAATTTCTTTTTAAGACTTTTTATTGTGTGGGAGAGGTTACGGGCGAGCAGTAATAGTAACATCCCTCTCCTCCTCGTTCATAAACATCGCACTTATACAAACAGGAACCAAACTGTGAGTTAAACACTGTCCTGAGAGTTTTTCTACTCATCATTTAATGTGGTCACAGTGTTGTTTTGTTCACCGAGCCTCCTCCTCTCCTCCCCCCTCAGGAGTGTCCCACGACGAGCTGATCGACCTGGCCTCACATCACTTTGGGAAGCTCCCGGGCCGTTACGAGGGCGAGGCTCCGGCCCTGCCCCTGTGCCACTTCACCGGCAGCGAGGTACGACACCGCCTGAAACCGAGGAACCGCTCCTCAAACGTGACCTGATCCCCCTCTGTGACAGATCCGTGTGCGGGACGACAAGATGCCCCTGGCTCACATGGCCATCGCCGTGGAGGCCGTGGGCTGGTCTCACCCCGACACCATCCCCCTCATGGTGGCCAACACTCTGATCGGGAACTGGGACCGGTCCTTCGGAGGAGGAGTGGTGAGATGTTAGAGCCAAGAAGATGTTTATTTTAGCTCGTTATTAAAATGTTTACAAGACCAGCCTTTTTAGTGCAGCTTTTAAGCCCTTAACTCCCACCTGAACCGAGCACTTTTTCTACAGTTTGGCTTTACCCCAATCCAAAAGCTTCAGGAAAAAAGCTGTGAAAATAGCAACAAAACTGAGACGAAAACATTGATGAAAAAGTGGCAAAAATGTCACAAAATTGTCACAAGAAATTGACAAAAAATGACAAAAAAATGACAAAAAAAGACTTGAAATGTGACATAAATGTGACAAAAAATTGACAAAATATGATAAAAATATGACCAAAAAAAGAAAAAAAAAAAAGAAAAAATATGTGACATAAATGTGATAAAAAATTGACAAAAAAATTACAAAAAATTACAAAAATATGATAAAAATTTGACCAAAAAATGACAAAAAAAAGACAAAATAATTGACAAAAAATGAAAAAAAAGAAGAAAAAAAATTGACTAAATGTGAATAAAAAAAATAAAAAACTTAATAAAAAATTGACAAAAAAAGACTTAAAATGTGACATAAATGTGATAAAAAATTGACAAAAAAATTGACGAAAAATGTGACAAAAAATTGACAAAATATGATAAAAATATGACCAAAAAATGGAAAAAAAAAAAATATGTGACATAAATGTGATAAAAAATTGACGTAAAAATTGACAAAAAATTACAAAAAAATGACAATAATATGACAAAAATTTGACCAAAAATTTGACAAAATGTGAATTAAAAAAATACAAAAATGTGATAAAAATTTGACCAAAAAAAAGACAAAAAATGTGACATAAATGTGATTAAAAAAAAAGTTGACGAACAAATTGACCAAAAATTGTGACAAAATGTTACAAAAAAATTACGAAAAATTGATAAAAATTGGACCAAAAAATGACCAAAAAAAATGAAGAAAAAATTACAAAAAAGCCACAAAAATGAGTTGACTACCCAACCAAAAAATGATGGGAAAAAAAAATCTAACATGAGGAAAAAGATCCTCTCGGTTCAGGCGGGAGTTCAGAGGTTAAACAACCCATTCGTGAAAGCGCTGTCTGCCTGTGTGTGCTCAGAACCTGTCCAGTAAGCTGGCGCAGATGGCCTGTCAGGGAAACCTCTGCCACAGCTTCCAGTCCTTCAACACGTGCTACACCGACACCGGCCTCTGGGGGCTCTACATGGTCTGTGAGCCGGGCACCGTGGGCGACATGATGCACTACACGCAGATGGAGTGGTGCGTTCTTCTCCCCTCAAAGAACAAGAGCATCAAAAGTTACTTAATGCACCTTGTAACAAGTATTGGAAGTATCGATGCTTAGTCTTGCAGCACAAAGTATCGCCATCCAAATCCGATCCGATGTTTTGTCCCAGTCCTACTGTTTTCTGGTTCTGTAAGACAATTAATTTAGTGTAGGTTGAACATTGAAAGGACGATGTGATCAGAGCTGTGAGTCGATGGCCAGTAGCATGAAATAAACGTATTTAACCTCTTAACTCTTTTCTCCAGTTCAGCTTTACCCAAATCCTGTAGGCCAGTGTAACGCCTCATTTGAAAGCTAAGACCTACAAAACTAAATTGATCTTTTTCCTCACATCAGATTTTTTTTCATCACTTTTTTGATTTTTTTTTGGTCCATTTTTTTGTCAATTTTTAGTCAATTTTTTGACCATTTTTCGTCAATTTTTTCTCACTTTTTTGTCAATTTTTTGTCAATTTTTGTCCATTTTTTGACACTTTTTTTTGACACTTTTTTGACCCTTTTTCGTCCATTTTTTGTCACTTTTTTGTCAAATTTTTGTCACTTTTTTGTCACATTTTTGTCCATTTTTGTCATTTGTTGTACATTTTTTTGTCAAATTGTTCTAAATTTTTCGTCAAATTTTTCTCATTTTTTTATGTCAAATTTTTGTCCATTTTTGTCATTTTTTTGTACATTTTTTGTTGAATTATTCGCATTTTTTTGTACATTTTTTTGTACATTTTTTGTCACTTTTTCGTCAAATTCTTATCACTTTTTTGTCAATTTTTTCTCACTTTTTTGTCACATTTTTGTCCATTTTTGTAATTTTTTGTACCTTTTTTTTGTCAAATTCTTATCACTTTTTTGTCAAATTGTTCTAAATTTTTCATCAAATTTTTCTCATTTTTTTTTTTGTCATTTTTTTGTACATTTTTCGTCAAATTTTTCTCATTTTCATCCTCGTTTTCGTCTCCGTTTCGTTGCTATTTTCACACCTTTCTTCCAGAAGCTTTTGGGGTAAAAGCTGGAGAAAATGTGCTCGTTTCAGGCGGGGGTTAAGGGGTTTAAACGAATTGTTCCTTCGCTTGAAACGGACTCTCTGCCCTCAGGATGTCGCTGTGCACGAGTGTGACGGAGGCTGAAGTGGCCCGAGCCAAGAACCTGCTGAAGACCAACATGCTCCTCCATCTGGACGGTGAGGAGTCTAGTTTTATCAGAACGTGTGCACAACAGGAACCTCTTTTTCTGATGATTTTCTTTCTTTCTATCCATCTTCCAGGCTCCACTCCGATCTGCGAGGACATCGGCCGGCAGATGCTCTGCTACAGCCGGCGGATCCCCCTGCACGAACTCGAGGCTCGCATCGACGTGAGCTGCTCTTGTTTTCAAACACGATGCGTCCGTTTGCAGCATCACTAATGTGTGTTTTTCCACCGCGTTAGGCCATCGACGCCACAACCATCAAGGACGTTTGTACAAAGTATATCCACAACAAGGCTCCGGCCATCGCTGCAGTCGGTGAGGCAACCTGATGGACACGACCAGTGTATTAACCTCCGACCACCCGCATTCTCTCCTCTATGCCATTGTCGTCACTTTTTTACTTAATTATTATTAATGTATTATTTTTTGCTGCTCTTTTGTCTCTTTTTATGCTGGATTTTTGTCACTTTTTGGTTGGATTTTTGCCATTTTTTTGCTGGATTTTTGTCTTTTTTTTGCTGGATTTTTGTCACTTTTTTGATGGATTTTTGTCTTTTTTTTGCTGGATTTTTGTCATTTTTTTACTGGATTTTTGTCACTTTTTAACTGGATTTTTGTCACTTTTTAACTGGATTTTTGTCTTTTTAACTGGATTTTTGTCGTTTTTTTTAACTGGATTTTTGTCACTTTGTAACTTGATTTTTGCCATTTTTTTGCTGGATTTTTGTCATTTTTTAACTGGATTTTTGTCATTTTTAACTGGATTTTTGCCATTATTTAACTGGATTTGTGTCACTTTTTAGTTGGATTTGTCATTTTTTAACTGGATTTGCCATTTTTTAACTGGATTTTTGCCATTTTTTAACTGGATTTTTGTCACTTTTTTTTAACTGGATTTTTGCCATTATTTAACTGGATTTGTGTCACTTTTTAGTTGGATTTGTCATTTTTTTAACTGGATTTTTGTCACTTTTTAACTGGATTTTTGTCACTTTTTTGCTGTTTTTTTCATTTAACTGGATTTTTGCCATTTTTTAACTGGATTTTTGTCACTTTTTAGGTTGGATTTTTGTCATTTTTTGCTGTTTTTTTTTTCCATTTAACTGGCTCTGTCATTTCTTAACTGGATGTTTGTTGCTTTTTTGTTGCGTTTTCCTCCTTTTCTTTGTTTTTTTTTTATCTGTGTTTTGAAGAAGCTTTTAGATTTGAAGAACAGTAGAAAACATGTTCAGGCGGGAGTTACGAAGTTAACCTTTAACCTCTTTCTGCACCTTCCCCCCTCAGGCCCCATCGAGCAGCTGCCCGACTACGACCAGATCCGCAGTGGCCTGTTTTGGATGAGAAGCTAAACTCACAATGTAAAAAAATAATAAATGTACAGTAAATAAAAGCTCAGACTATTTAAGACCGTTGTAGTTTTATCCTCCTTTTTAATGTTTTCTTAGAAAATAAAGACCAACACAATAATGTTAAAATAACTAGTTTCTTCTGCGTGGTGTCATTTCTTGCTCTTCGCTGCCACCTGCTCCTGAGCCGCCTTCTTGGCTTTGACCATCTCTACCAGTTCCTGAAGAAGAGAAGAAGAACATCAGTAAAACACGACAGACTGGTGACCCGCTCACGGCCCATAGCTACAGTACGGCTGCACAGAAGATTACAACTGTTTGAAAGACCTGTTGTGTTGTGATTCTGTGCTGATGTTGTGTCGTAATAGAGTTCGGGAAAGTCTACAGTTACCACGGAGATCGGCCATCTTTGCAGCTGTTAGCATACATTTCCATTGACTAACATTGGATAAAAACAGTTTATAAAGTGGAGAAAAAAGCCGTGGATCAGCTCCATCAGCTGCTGAGATACTGCTGGTAAAAACATCAAACTCACTCAAGTGTTTTAATGTGAACAAAAACTCCAGTATTTTAACTTTTAAAATCTCCACTAGTTTACAATTGCTGCTAATCCCATAATGTTTAGCGATATGACGTCACATTCCCGAACTCTAAAGCTGCGGAGACCAGCCTTCAGTGACCGGCTAATAACCCACACAAAATAGTCCCGTAGTCTGGCAGATTTAGTGAGTTTAGTCAATGAGAAAAACATTTATTATAAATGTTAGGTTTGTGGGACCCTGGTATAAGCGGATTAAACAACGAGGAGCCGCGTTAGACGTTATAATGCAGGAGGAACAACACTATAACGTCTAATGCGGCTCCTTGTTGTTTAATCCTTACTTATCTTTCAACTGTTAGGAACTCTAATGAACTCTACAAGTTACATGAGTGATCAAACAGTAATAATAATCCCACATTTATATAAAAGTAACAAATAAATAAAGCAAAAGGGCCAAAAAACAGAAATCAAAGTGCCATTTCTTATCCTGACAAGGGTTATTGTGGCTCAGAGTGGGCGTGGCTCGAGGGCCGAGTGAAGCGTCCGTTGCTGTTGTGGGCGGATGTGCGTCAGATATACGGGCGTACCAGAAACACGCAAATAGAAAGGTTCCGGCTCGAGGGAAAAATGTATTAAGTAAGGGATAATGTATAGAACGCTGGTCATTATCGGGAAAATAAGCACCGACATCAAAAAAGTGACAAAAATACATCAAAAAAGACAAAAATCCAGCAAAAAAAGAAAGAAAAATCCATCAAAAAATTGAAAAAATCCAGCAAAAAAATGAATTTGAAAAAAAATAAAATTGAAAAAATAAATAAATAATTATAATAGATTTTTTGCGATTATGCTAATTTTGTAATCGTTTACTGTTGTAATCGAAATCGTAATCGAATTTCGATTAATTGCACAGTCCTCCTCACCTTGTACCTCTTCACACAGTCCTTGTACCTCTTCACACAGTCCTCCTCACCTTGTACCTCTTCACACAGTCCTCTCACCTTGTACCTCTTCACACAGTCCTCCTCTCACCTTGTACCTCTTCAAACAGTCCTCCTCCTCACCTTGTACCTCTTCACACAGTCCTCCTCACCTCGTACCTCTTCACACAGTCCTCCTCACCTTGTACCTCTTCACACAGTCCTCCTCCTCACCTTGTACCTCTTCACACAGTCCTCCTCACCTTGTACCTCTTCACACAGTCCTCCTCTCACCTTGTACCTCTTCACACAGTCCTCCTCCTCACCTTGTACCTCTTCACACAGTCCTCCTCTCACCTTGTTCCTCTTCACACAGTCCTCCTCTCACCTTGTTCCTCTTCACACAGTCCTCCTCACCTTGTACCTCTTCACACAGTCCTCCTCCTCACCTTGTACCTCTTCACACAGTCCTCCTCCTCACCTTGTACCTCTTCACACAGTCCTCCTCACCTTGTACCTCTTCACACAGTCCTCCTCTCACCTTGTACCTCTTCAAACAGTCCTCCTCCTCACCTTGTACCTCTTCACACAGTCCTCCTCCTCACCTCGTACCTCTTCACACAGTCCTCCTCCTCACCTTGTACCTCTTCACACAGTCCTCCTCTCACCTTGTTCCTCTTCACACAGTCCTCCTCTCACCTTGTTCCTCTTCACACAGTCCTCCTCACCTTGTACCTCTTCACACAGTCCTCCTCCTCACCTTGTACCTCTTCACACAGTCCTCCTCTCACCTTGTTCCTCTTCACACAGTCCTCCTCACCTTGTACCTCTTCACACAGTCCTCCTCCTCACCTTGTACCTCTTCACACAGTCCTCCTCTCACCTTGTTCCTCTTCACACAGTCCTCCTCACCTTGTACCTCTTCACACAGTCCTCTCACCTTGTACCTCTTCACACAGTCCTCTCACCTTGTACCTCTTCACACAGTCCTCCTCTCACCTTGTACCTCTTCACACAGTCCTCTCACCTTGTACCTCTTCACACAGTCCTCCTCTCACCTTGTACCTCTTCACACAGTCCTCCTCACCTTGTACCTCTTCACACAGTCCTCCTCTCACCTTGTACCTCTTCACACAGTCCTCCTCACCTTGTACCTCTTCACACAGTCCTCCTCACCTTGTACCTCTTCACACAGTCCTCCTCCTCACCTTGTACCTCTTCACACAGTCCTCTCACCTTGTTCCTCTTCACACAGTCCTCCTCCTCACCTTGTACCTCTTCACACAGTCCTCTCACCTTGTACCTCTTCACACAGTCCTCCTCCTCACCTTGTACCTCTTCACACAGTCCTCTCACCTTGTTCCTCTTCACACAGTCCTCCTCCTCACCTTGTACCTCTTCACACAGTCCTCCTCACCTTGTTCCTCTTCACACAGTCCTCCTCCTCACCTTGTTCCTCTTCACACAGTCCTCTCACCTTGTACCTCTTCACACAGTCCTCCTCTCACCTTGTACCTCTTCACACAGTCCTCCTCACCTTGTACCTCTTCACACAGTCCTCCTCACCTTGTACCTCTTCACACAGTCCTCCTCTCACCTTGTACCTCTTCACACAGTCCTCTCACCTTGTACCTCTTCACACAGTCCTCTCACCTTGTACCTCTTCACACAGTCCTCTCACCTTGTACCTCTTCACACAGTCCTCTCACCTTGTACCTCTTCACACAGTCCTCCTCTCACCTTGTACCTCTTCACACAGTCCTCTCACCTTGTACCTCTTCACACAGTCCTCCTCTCACCTTGTACCTCTTCACACAGTCCTCCTCACCTTGTACCTCTTCACACAGTCCTCCTCTCACCTTGTACCTCTTCACACAGTCCTCCTCACCTTGTACCTCTTCACACAGTCCTCTCACCTTGTTCCTCTTCACACAGTCCTCCTCCTCACCTTGTACCTCTTCACACAGTCCTCTCACCTTGTTCCTCTTCACACAGTCCTCCTCCTCACCTTGTACCTCTTCACACAGTCCTCTCACCTTGTACCTCTTCACACAGTCCTCCTCCTCACCTTGTACCTCTTCACACAGTCCTCTCACCTTGTTCCTCTTCACACAGTCCTCCTCCTCACCTTGTACCTCTTCACACAGTCCTCCTCACCTTGTTCCTCTTCACACAGTCCTCCTCCTCACCTTGTTCCTCTTCACACAGTCCTCTCACCTTGTACCTCTTCACACAGTCCTCCTCTCACCTTGTACCTCTTCACACAGTCCTCCTCACCTTGTACCTCTTCACACAGTCCTCTCACCTTGTACCTCTTCACACAGTCCTCTCACCTTGTACCTCTTCACACAGTCCTCACACCTTGTTCCTCTTCACACAGTCCTCTCACCTTGTACCTCTTCACACAGTCCTCCTCCTCACCTTGTACCTCTTCACACAGTCCTCCTCACCTTGTACCTCTTCACACAGTCCTCCTCTCACCTTGTACCTCTTCACACAGTCCTCTCACCTTGTACCTCTTCACACAGTCCTCTCACCTTGTACCTCTTCACACAGTCCTCCTCTCACCTTGTACCTCTTCACACAGTCCTCCTCACCTTGTACCTCTTCACACAGTCCTCCTCACACCTTGTACCTCTTCACACAGTCCTCCTCACCTTGTACCTCTTCACACAGTCCTCCTCTCACCTTGTACCTCTTCACACAGTCCTCCTCACCTTGTACCTCTTCACACAGTCCTCCTCACCTTGTACCTCTTCACACAGTCCTCTCACCTTGTACCTCTTCACACAGTCCTCTCACCTTGTACCTCTTCACACAGTCCTCCTCACCTTGTACCTCTTCACACAGTCCTTCTTGCTCCTTGTACCTCTTCACACAGTCCTCCTCTCACCTTGTACCTCTTCACACAGTCCTCCTCTCCTTGTACCTCTTCACACAGTCCTTGTACCTCTTCACACAGTCCTCCTCCTCACCTTGTACCTCTTCACACAGTCCTCCTCACCTTGTACCTCTTCACACAGTCCTCCTCACCTTGTACCTCTTCACACAGTCCTTGTACCTCTTCACACAGTCCTCCTCTCACCTTGTACCTCTTCACACAGTCCTCTCACCTTGTACCTCTTCACACAGTCCTCTCACCTTGTACCTCTTCACACAGTCCTCCTCACCTTGTACCTCTTCACACAGTCCTTCTTGCTCCTTGTACCTCTTCACACAGTCCTCCTCTCACCTTGTACCTCTTCACACAGTCCTCCTCTCACCTTGTACCTCTTCACACAGTCCTCCTCACCTTGTACCTCTTCACACAGTCCTCTCACCTTGTACCTCTTCACACAGTCCTCCTCTCACCTTGTACCTCTTCACACAGTCCTCTCACCTTGTACCTCTTCACACAGTCCTCCTCTCACCTTGTACCTCTTCACACAGTCCTCCTCACCTTGTACCTCTTCACACAGTCCTCTCACCTTGTACCTCTTCACACAGTCCTCCTCTCACCTTGTACCTCTTCACACAGTCCTCCTCACCTTGTACCTCTTCACACAGTCCTCTCACCTTGTACCTCTTCACACAGTCCTCTCACCTTGTACCTCTTCACACAGTCCTCCTCTCACCTTGTACCTCTTCACACAGTCCTCCTCACCTTGTACCTCTTCACACAGTCCTCCTCACCTTGTACCTCTTCACACAGTCCTCTCACCTTGTACCTCTTCACACAGTCCTCCTCTCACCTTGTACCTCTTCACACAGTCCTCCTCCTCACCTCGTACCTCTTCACACAGTCCTCCTCTCACCTTGTACCTCTTCACACAGTCCTCCTCACCTCGTACCTCTTCAAACAGTCCTCCTCCTCACCTTGTACCTCTTCACACAGTCCTCCTCCTCACCTCGTACCTCTTCACACAGTCCTCCTCACCTTGTACCTCTTCACACAGTCCTCCTCACCTTGTACCTCTTCACACAGTCCTCCTCACCTTGTACCTCTTCACACAGTCCTCCTCACCTTGTACCTCTTCACACAGTCCTCTCACCTTGTACCTCTTCACACAGTCCTCCTCCTCACCTTGTACCTCTTCACACAGTCCTCCTCACCTTGTACCTCTTCACACAGTCCTCCTCACCTTGTACCTCTTCACACAGTCCTCCTCCTCACCTTGTACCTCTTCACACAGTCCTCCTCACCTTGTACCTCTTCACACAGTCCTCCTCACCTTGTACCTCTTCACACAGTCCTTCTTGCTCCTCCCGGGCACGGCGGCGGCGATCTTCTCCCAGCGCTCGGCCGTGCTCACCGGGTACGACTTCAGCGCCTGCTCCAGGAGCTTCTGTTCCTCGGTGGTCCAGGGGGCGGCGCTGTTCTCTGCGGCTGGGGGGACAGGGAGCGGTTAAAGGGGTTCTTTTGGGACTCTTCCCTCGGCGGGGGTTACGCGGGCTCGTCTTACTGTCGAATCTCTCGGAGGGGACGGCGTTGTCGATGGAGGGGGCGACACACGCGTGCTCCTTCTTGAACTTCTCGAAGGCTTTCTTGTTGATCTCGTCTTTCTGGTTTGGGTCTAAACACACAACAAGAGTCAGTTTAATCCCACACAAAGAATAGTTCTTAAATTCGAAGAACACCTTGTTTATGTCTTTAAGTGTATTTGTAATTTTGTACTTTTACCTCATCTCTTGGAATTGTTTTCTATTGTTTTCCTTTGACTATATTTCTGTTGTTGTTTTTTATTTATTTATCTTTATTTATTTATTTTTTGTAGATTTTGTCTAGGTATTTTGGAGGGGTTTGGGAGGACCATGGAGCAAGTTTGTTTTGTCTGTGTGACTGTCCTAATGTGTGTTTTGTCATGTCTGTGTCCTGTCTTTTAATGTGTAACAAGTGTTTTGTGTTAATGGACCCCCTCGCAAACGAGATGGAACATCTCAAGGGGCATTCCATAAATAAACTTACTTGAACTTACTTGAATTGGGGGGAAAAACATGAGGAAAATGTTTGAAAATGTTGCGGAAGAATTGGGGGAAAAGGTGGACAAACTGGTTATTAATGTAAAGTGTTTTTTTTGGTTGTTTCATCATTTAAAAAAAGAAATGAAATGGAATTTTTCGCACTGTAAGGCGCACATGAAAGCCTTGAACCTCTCTTTTGACACATTTTTGTCATTTTTTTTGTCACATTTTTTGTCAATTTCTTGTGACATTTTTTGCCACTTTTTCATCAAATTTTTCGTCACATTTTTGTCTCATTTCCGTCATTGTTTTCGTCTCAGTTTTGTCGCTATTTTCACAGCTTTTCCCCAGAAGCTTTTGGATTGGGGTAAAGCCAAACTGGAGAAAATGTGCTCGGTTCAGGCGGGAGTTAAGGGGTTCATTTTAACAGTGCGCCTTTTGTATCAATTTCATTCGTCCTGCATCGCGCCTTTGTTTACAGGCAAACCAGCATTAATTTAAGCCTTTTTGGTTGTGCGATTTCTGGCGTTCTTCTATCGTTGAAATACTGGTAGAGAAAAACTGTAACGATTCCGAGCCCGAGACTAAAGTGCAGATGTCATTAAAGAATGGAATGAAAACAGCCCTAAAGTTTAGTCCAGTAAATAAGGATGCAGTACACTTTTTGACCACCAGCGCCAAATTGGGGGCGCTGTTTCACTCCTTTCGCAAAGTTAAGGAAACACTGTTGTGGCGTCTTGGTAATTATCAATCACAGAGCTTTGTAGCTTCAGCTTTCACAGTTTTCCAACTTTTATTGCAAAGGTTGTTGACGTCGACAACAGTATATGTTAAAAATTGACTTTTAACCCCTTGACTCCCGCCTGAACCGAGCACATTTTCTCCAGTTTGGCTTTACCCCCAGTCCAAAAGCTTCTGGAAAAAAGCAACAAAACTGAGACGAAAACAATGGTGGAAATGTGACAAAAAAGTGAGAAAAATTGATGAAAAAGTGGCAAAAATGTCACAAGAAATTGACAAAAAAAGGACAAAAATTTGACCGACAAAATGACAAAAATGTGACAAAAATATGATAAAAAATTGACGATAAAATGACCAAAAAGTCACAAAAACACCCACAAAAAAATGATGGAAAAAAAATCTGATGACGTGAGGAAAAAGATCCTCTCGGTTCAGGCGGGAGTTAAGAGGTTAAAAGAACTGATGCTGAACTGACACTTTCAAAATGATCTAATGTGGCATTTTCTTTGAGTGAATGAATGAGGTAAAGTCACTGTAGGTGCAGGTGTTTGTTTTTTTGGCACTTTATTGCTACAATTGTTGATTTTGTTTTACTAAAACTAGGCCTTTGCCGTAGTTACCACTTGTTTTGATACAGCATGTTATTTGAAATCGATAAATATTTTTTTTCAAATTTTTTTTTTCAATTTAAAAAAAAAAAAAATTTTCTTCTAATTTTTAATTTTTGTCTTTTTTTTGCTGGATTTTTGTCTTTTTTTTGCTGAATTTTTGTCTTTTTTTTGATGGATTTTTGTCTTTTTTTTTATGGATTTTTGTCACTTTTTTGATGGATTTTTGTCTTTTTTTGCTGGATTTTTGTCATTTTTTTTTCTTGATTTTTGTCTTTTTTTTGCTGGATTTTTGTCTTTTTTTTCCTTGATTTTTGTCTTTTTTTCCTTGATTTTTGTCTTTTTTTTTCTTGATTTTTGTCTTTTTTTGCTGGATTTTTGTCTTTTTTTTTGCTGGATTTTTGTCATTTTTTCTGCTGGATTTTTGTCATTTTTTCTGCTGGATTTTTGTCATTTTTTTGCTGGATTTTTGTCTTTTTTTCCCTTGATTTTTGTCTTTTTTTTCCTTGATTTTTGTCTTTTTTTCCTTGATTTTTGTCTTTTTTTTTCTTGATTTTTGTCATTTTTTTGCTGGATTTTTGTCATTTTTTCTCTTGATTTTTGTCTTTTGATTTTTGTCTTTTTTTCCTTGATTTTTGTAATTTTTTTCCCTTGATTTTTGTCATTTTTTTCCCTTGATTTTTGTCTTTTTTTCCTTGATTTTTGTCTTTTTTTTCTTGATTTTCGTCTTTTTTTTTTCTGGATTTTTGTCTTTTTTGGCTGGATTTTTTTAAAGGCAACAAATAATCGTTTGAATAATCGTGATTTCAATTATGACAAAAATAATCGTGATTATTATTTTTTCAATAATCGAGCAGCCCTACTCACAGGCACTTTTTCATTTTGGCCTCTGAGACTAAATGTTTAGTCCCTCTGTCTGCACATGCGCCTCGTGTACGTTCCCCCCGTCTTTAGCCGCTGTGTCTTTGTGAATGAGCGTGGGAAACGCCGCCGCACTGACCCAGCCTCTGCAGGTTCTTGGCCTTGTTGATGACGTCTTTGGCCGTCCTCTTGACGCCGCTGGTGGAGTGGATGTTCATGTAGTTGGCGATCACCTCCCACCTGCGGAACAGAGGAAGTCACACACCTGTTCCCTCTTTGCTCTCTGGTGTTTGGCGCTGTAGCTCCGCCCTCACCTGGCGTTGGTGCCGGCGGGGAACAGGTTGACGGCCTTGATGAGCAGCTGCAGGTCGTCCTGGCTCCAGCCCTTCCCCGCGGAGCCGCCTCCCCCCGCGGCCTCCCCCGAGGAGCGCGCCTGCTGCTGGGCGTGGACCTCGGCCTCGCGCTCCCTCTGCAGCTGCTGGTTCACCTCCTCCACCTGACGCACAGAGGGGGACGCTGACTGAGATGCACCCACACCCACACCCGCACCCACACCCTCACCCGCACCTACACCTACACCCACACCCACACCCGCACCCACACCCGCACCCTCACCCTCACCCTCACCGTTCTATGCACAACACCCTCTTTTTTTCTATTATCGGCTCGTTGCACAATGTGGCTACGCTACTTCCTCTGAGCTGAAGCTGTGGGCGCGAGTACTTCCTGTTCCTGTTCATTTCCATTAAGATGAGCTCAGACCAGTGAGTTCCTGGTAGAAATATTTCCATAGTTTATGTTTGTGAGGATCAGGGAGTTTGTCTTGAAGCTAATTTAACCTCTTAACTCCCGCCTGAACCGAGAGGATCTTTTTTCCTCATGTCATCAGATTTTTTCCCCATCATTTTTGGTCACTTTTTTTTTTTTTTTTTTTTCAGTTTTTTATCAATTTCTTGTCACATTTTTGTAATTTTTTGGTCAATTTTTTGTCACATTTTTTCACATTTTAGTAATTTTTTGGTTCATTTTTTGGTCAATTTTTTGATCCATTTTTTATCACATTTTTGTAATTTTTTGGTCAATTTTTTGTCACATTTTTGTCACATTTTTGGTCAATTGTTTGCAACATTTTTATCACATTTTGTCACATTTTGATCATTTTTTTGCCACATTTTTATCACATTTTTTGTAATTTTTTGGTTCATTTTTTGGTCAATTTTTTGGTCAATTTTTTATCACATTTTTGCAATTTTTTGGTTCATTTTTTGTCACATTTTTTGTCACATTTTATCACATTTTTGTAATTGTTTGGTCAATTTTTTGTCACATTTTTGTCACATTTTTGGTCAATTGTTTGCGACATTTTTATCACATTTTGTCACATTTTGATCATTTTTTTGCCACATTTTTATCACACTTTTCTCAGATTTTAGTGATTTTTTGTCAATTAAAAAAAAAAAAAAAAAGTCAAATTTGTATCACATTTTTGTATTTTTTTGTAACATTTTGTCTCATTTTTTTTTATCACATTGTCATTGTTTGGTCAAATTTTTATCATATTTTTGTATTTTTTTGTCACATTTTTTCGTCAATTTATTACATTTTTGTCATTTTTTTGTGACATTTTTGCCAATTTTTCAACAATGTTTTCTCACTTTTTTGTCAATTTTTGGTAATTTTTTTGTCTATTTTTTATCACATTTATGTCACATTTTATGTCTTTTTTTGGTCATTTTTTGGTCAAATTTTTATCACATTTTTGTAATTTTTTTGTAATTTTTGGTCATTTTTTTGTCAAATTTTTATCACATTTTTGTAATTTTTTTGTCCTTTTTTTGTAATTTTTGGTCAATTTTTGGTATTTTTTTTGTCAATTTTTTATCACATTTATGTCACATTTTATGTCTTTTTTTGTCATTTTTTGGTCAAATTTTTATCACATTTTTGTAATTTTTTTGTATTTTTTTTGTAATTTTTGGTCAATTTTTGGTAATTTTTTCGTCAATTTTTTATCACATTTATGTCACATTTTATGTCTTTTTTGGTATTTTTTTTGTCAATTTTTTAACATATTTATGTCACATTTTATGTCTTTTTTGGTCATTTTTTGTCAATTTCTTGTGACATTTTTGCCACTTTTTCATCAATTTTTCGTCCCTTTTTTGCCAACGTTTTCTCACTTTTTTCTCACATTTCCATCATTGTTTTCGTCTCAGTTTTGTCGCTATTTTCACAGCTTTCTTCCAGAAGCTTTTGGTTTGGGGTAAAGCCAAACTGGAGAAAATGTGCTCGGTTCAGGTGGGAGTTAAGGGCTTAAAGCAGAACTTGTTTACCTTAAAGAGGGGGTTTTCTGCTTTTTTCAGTCCCACAGCACCAGTCTATATCACACTACAATGATGACAAACCTTCTGTTGGTCTGTAAATGCAGTAAATTAGAATAACTGCCTTGTATAAAATGTCTCTCTCAAAATGGCCGTACCTGCTTCTCCACCGCCGCCTTGCCCTCCTCTCTGCACCCAGACGCCAGGACTTCGTTGAGCGACTGCAAACTGAGCGTGAAGCACAAAAAGCGCAGGTTAAAGCACGGGATCAGCGGCTGCTTCTGTAAATCATCGGCGTTTACCTGGTGAGCTCCAGGCGGTCGCACAGCTTCTCCACCTCCTCCATCATCTTCACACTGTCCACCTCGTCGTCCGTGAAGTAGTTCCAGGTCTGGGAGAGAAAAGGAAAACACAAACGTTCGTCGAGTCCGGGATGTGGTGAACAAAGCGGCGTGAGAGTGTGTGTGGGGGGGGCGGGACCTTGCAGCTGGTGCGGAGCTTCTGCCGCTCCTTCTTGATGGCCTTCTTCTGGATGTCCTTCTCCTTCTTGGCCTGGAGAGCCACCTGCTTGGCCTCCTCCTCCTCCTTCTCCCGGGTCAAACGCGCCGCCTCCAGCTCCGCCTGGCGAGCCTGAGACACAGAGACGTTTGAGACGCTGGAGCGAGCGGGGTCTGGTCTGTGGTCCTGTGGATGGAGCTTATATACTAGGGCTGCTCGATTAAAAATGACAAAAATACAGCAAAAAAGTGACAAAAATCCATTAAAAAAGTGACAAAAATCCAGCAAAAAAAAGACAAAAATCCATTAAAAAAGTGACAAAAATCCATCAAAAAAGTGACAAAAATCCAGCAAAAAAAGTGACAAAAATCCATCAAAAAAAGTGACAAAAATCCAGCAAAAAAGTGACAAAAATCCATCAAAAAAGTGACAAAAATCCATCAAAAAAGCGACAAAAATCCATCAAAAAAGCGACAAAAATCCATCAAAAAAAGACAAAAATCCATCAAAAAAGTGACAAAAATCCATCAAAAAAAGACAAAAATCCATCAAAAAAGTGACAAAAATCCATCAAAAAAGTGACAAAAATCCATCAAAAAAGTGAGAAAAATCCATCAAAAAAGTGACAAAAATCCATCAAAAAAGTGACAAAAATCCATCAAAAAAGTGACAAAAATCCATTAAAAAAAAAAGACAAAAATCCAGCAAAAAAAGACAAAAATCCATCAAAAAAAGACAAAAATCCATCAAAAAAGTGACAAAAATCCATCAAAAAAGTGACAAAAATCCATCAAAAAAGTGAGAAAAATCCATCAAAAAAGTGACAAAAATCCATCAAAAAAGTGACAAAAATCCATCAAAAAAGTGACAAAAATCCATTAAAAAAAAAAGACAAAAATCCAGCAAAAAAAGACAAAAATCCAGCAAAAAAATGACAAAAATCCCAAAATTAAAAATAAAAAAAAATAAAAAAATAAAAATAAAAATAAAAATAAAAAATTATAATCGATTTATTGCGATTATGCTAATTTTGTAATCGTTTACTGTTGTAATCGAAATCGTAATCGAATTTCGATTAATTGCACAGCCCTATTATATACTGTGGTCAGTGTTGGACGGGGAACAGCAGGGGGCGCTTTATCAGGACGTTCATGTTTACAAACCCATTACATAAAGTTATTCCCTCTTAACTCAGGTTTTTCAAGACCCACAGAAAATGTAGGTCTACGTCAACACGAAACCACCAAAAGAAAGATCAGATTCTCTTCTTTCATCTAAAAAAAACCTCTTTCCATTCTGTAGTAATCGTCCGTGGAAAACAGGTGAAATCACCCAAAATGCTGTTTTCTGACCAAAACGCTGAGAAAATGAAAAATGAAAGAGCATGTTTAACACCAGACATGCTCAAGGCTATGGAGGACCCTGGCTGCCAAAACGAGAAATATATACAGAAATAAATAAATACATTTAAAAAAGATAAAGTTTGCAAAGAAATGTATGCAATTATGAGAATAAGTGCATTTATTTCTGTATTTATTTTTTAATATATTTTTTTAATTTATTTATATATTTATTTATTTTTTATTTATATATTTATAAAAAATTATATATTTATTTTTTAATTTACATATTTATTTATTTGTATATGTATTTATTTCTCTATTTAATTATTTATTTATGTGTTTATTTCTCTATTTTTATATTTATCTATTTCTCTATTTATTTCTATAGACGTCATTGGCAGTCAATGAGTTAAGTTACCAGGATCAAAAATCCAGTTAAGACGTATTTAAGGCGAGACACTTTAGGTGAAAGTATTGATGTTTCCCGCAGTGGTGGAAGTGGAGATTTGTATCTATTTTCCTCCCTTTACATCTTAGTTTTCATGTCAGATATAAAAATGATGATGTTTATTTTATGATGTTTTGTCTGCGAGGTGGAGGTAACCAGGAAGTAGAAAGGCCGTCTTTCCCGCGGGTTTTCATTCATAAATATTGACAGATTTGACATCCACGTGTCCTGCTAAGGGGCCCCGTGATGACGCTTTCACCCAAATATGGTGTTTTTCCTCCTACGAGACGCTGGAGCGGAAAAGTGGAAGAACGGGCCGAGCATGCGCACTCGCTACAAAACTTCAGGGCTGGTTTTCTCTGAATGAGAGAAGCCGCACTCGGGCAGAGCCTGAGCCCTTATAGAAGCTCCCACAGACTCCACACTTTACAGGCTGAGACACAACAAGATTCTGAAGGTTTTTTCAGAGGGATTTTTTAATATCTAATTCCTAGCCTGATTTATTCAGCTTTGAAACCAGAAAAACAGGCGAGTTTTTACAGATTTTTTCACTGATGATTAGTTTATTGAAAAACTAAACAAAATATCCAAAATCCCCTTAGAGTTACTAATATGTCAATAAAATAAAACCATTTTAATCGGGCTCAATTCATTATTTTGATTTTGTTGCCCAAAATATAGGCAATTTTGGCCATTTTAATGCTCAAAATGCCTTATTTTTTGTGATGTTTTCACATAAAAACATGACAGAAAAAAATGCAATACATTTTTTCTCTCATAAACTTTCAAATCGATCTCTCTACATTTATTTATTTTTCCCTATTCACCTGCAGCGTCTCGCCTTAAAGGGACATTTCAGGATGTTTGATACAGGGCCTCATTTCCTCGTTATCCAGAGTGCTGCTGATTTATGGAGATATTTTTTTTTGTAATTCATGCAGTTCTTATGTTTGAAGAGTTTCTTGGTGCTAGGCTAATGCTAGGCTAGTGCATGTCTATGGTATCAGCTAGCCTGCATTAGAAACAGTGTGAGCCGCTCCACTTCTAACGCCAGACTAACCATAGAAATGTTTGGTTCCCACAGACTTTAGTAGTTTCTGGCTTCACTCACCTTCTCCCTCTCCTCCTGCTCCTTCTTCTTGGCTTCCACTTTGGCCTTCTTCTCAGACTCTTTCCTGGCCTTTTCTTCCTCTTTGAACTTCTTTATCCTGGGGTCGCAGCTGTACGCCGTATCTGCAGCAGAACGGACCACACGTTAAACCTTCTCTCTCCGGCTCCGTCGCCGCCGCGAGCCCCCGTTTTCAGTCCGTACCCACTAAGGTGCGTATTCTGTTCATCTCCTCCTTCTTCCTCTGGGCTCGGGACGCTCGGTTCTGCTTCTCGATCCAGCGCCGCTCGTCCCGACTGAGAACAGACACGAGCAGCTTCAGAAGAACATTCTCACTTACGGAAGTTACTGAACATACTTAGAGGAGGAGAGAGGAGTTAATCATAAAGGAGTGTGTTTAATAAAACCCCCGTGATCTAAAATGTGTGATTTTGAACAAAACTAGCCTCTGTTTAGCTTAGATTTCTCAGGCACCGAGTCTCGTAGAACTGAACCGTTTTCACCCACGGAGAACTGAGAGTCTGGTCTTTCAAACGAGCCACAGCCCGTGTCCATAACTGAGACATAGAATACGCTGATGGAAATGTGCCAGAAAAGTGAGAAAACATTGACAAAAAAGTGATGAAAAATTTATGAAAAAATGACAAAAAATCGATTAAAAAAATGTCAAAAAAGTGAAAAAAAGTGACAAAAAAAGTGACAAAAAATGTGACAAAAATTGACCAAAAAATGAGAAAAATGTGATAAAAATGCGACAAAAAAATGACAAAAATGTGACAAAAAAATGACAAAAATGTGACAAAAAAATGACAAAAATGTGACAAAAAAATGACAAAAAATGTGACAAAAAATACGATAAAAATGACAAAAAATGTGACAAAAATGTGACAAAAAAATGACAAAAAATGACAAAAAAATGACAAAAAAGTGACAAAAAATGTGACAAAAATGTGACAAAAATGTGACAAAAATGTGACAAAAATGTGACAAAAATGTGACAAAAAAATGACAAAAAAATGACAAAAAATGTGACAAAAATGTGACAAAAATATGATAAAAATGTGACAAAAAATGACAAAAAATGACAAAAAATGACAAAAATGTGACAAAAATGTGATAAAAAAATGACAAAAAATGACAAAAATATGATTAAAAAATGACAAAAAAATGACAAAAAAGTGACAAAAATGTGATAAAAATGTGATAAAAAAATGACAAAAAATGACAAAAAAAATGATTAAAAATGTGACAAAAAAATGACAAAAATGTGACAAAAATGGGATAAAAAATGACAAACAAATGACAAAAAAAATTACAAAAAAGTGATAAAAAATTGACAATGTGATAAAAAAATGACAAAAAATGACCAAAAAATGACCAAAAAATGACAAAAAAGTGACAAAAAATGTGACAAAAATGTGACAAAAATGTGACAAAAATGTGACAAAAAAATGACAAAAAAATGACAAAAAATGTGACAAAAATGTGACAAAAATGTGACAAAAAATGTGACAAAAATATGATAAAAATGTGACAAAAAATGACAAAAAATGACAAAAATGTGACAAAAATGTGATAAAAAAATGACAAAAAATGACAAAAAAATGACAAAAAAGTGACAAAAATGTGATAAAAATGTGATAAAAATGTGACAAAAATGTGATAAAAAAATGACAAAAAATGACAAAAAAAATGATTAAAAATGTGACAAAAATGTGACAAAAATATGATAAAAATGTGACAAAAAATGACAAAAAATGACAAAAATGTGACAAAAATGTGATAAAAAAATGACAAAAAATGACAAAAATATGATTAAAAAATGACAAAAAAATGACAAAAAAGTGACAAAAATGTGATAAAAATGTGATAAAAAAATGACAAAAAATGACAAAAAAAATGATTAAAAATGTGACAAAAAAATGACAAAAATGTGACAAAAATGGGATAAAAAATGACAAACAAATGACAAAAAAAATTACAAAAAAGTGATAAAAAATTGACAATGTGATAAAAAAATGACAAAAAATGACCAAAAAATGACCAAAAAATGACAAAAAAGTGACAAAAAATGTGACAAAAATGTGACAAAAATGTGACAAAAAAATGACAAAAAAATGACAAAAAATGTGACAAAAATGTGACAAAAATGTGACAAAAAATGTGACAAAAATATGATAAAAATGTGACAAAAAATGACAAAAAATGACAAAAATGTGACAAAAATGTGATAAAAAAATGACAAAAAATGACAAAAAAATGACAAAAAAGTGACAAAAATGTGATAAAAATGTGATAAAAATGTGACAAAAATGTGATAAAAAAATGACAAAAAATGACAAAAAAAATGATTAAAAATGTGACAAAAAAATGACAAAAATGTGACAAAAATGGGATAAAAAATGACAAACAAATGACAAAAAAAATTACAAAAATGTGACAAAAAATTTCAAAAAAATGAGAAAAATGTGACAAAAAATGTGATAAAAAAATGAGAAAAATGTGACAAAAAAAATGAAAAAATGTGATAAAAAATAACAAAAAAATGACAAAAAATGAGAAAAATGTGACAAAAATTTAAAAATTACAAAAATGTGACAAAAAAATGACAAAAAAAATGAGAAAAATGTGACGAAAAATAATAAAAATGTGACAAAAATGTGACAAAAAAATGTGATAAAAAATGACAAAAATGTGACGAAAAAAATGAAAAAATGTGATAAAAAATAACAAAAAAATGACAAAAAATGAGAAAAATGTGACAAAAATTTAAAAATTACTAAAATGTGACAAAAAAATGACAAAAAAAATGAGAAAAATGTGACGAAAAATAATAAAAATGTGACAAAAATGTGACAAAAAAATGTGATAAAAAATGACAAAAATGTGACAAAAAAATGACAAAAAATGTGACAAAAAAATTACAAAAAATTACAAAAAATGTGATAAAAAAGTGACAAAAATGAGTTGAATACCCAACAAAAAAATGACAAATGACAAATCTGATGCCGTGAGGAAAAAGATCCTCTCGGTCCAGGCGGGGGTTAAGAGGTTAAAACTTCCCACTCACCATTCTGCCTTCT
Source organism: Gobius niger (assembly GCF_951799975.1). Classification (NCBI taxonomy): domain Eukaryota; kingdom Metazoa; phylum Chordata; class Actinopteri; order Gobiiformes; family Gobiidae; genus Gobius; species Gobius niger. The sequence continues at coordinate 8,353,962 of NC_136873.1, forward strand.
CCTTCTCCTCTTCGTCTAAATACGAGAACTCCCTCCACGAGTCGAAGTCGTACCTTTAGTGACGCATCAGAAAACGTTACACACAGAATCACTCCCGATGGTTCCCGTCCCGTCCCGGCTCTCACCAAAAGGAATAAAAGGCGTCCACTTCCTCGAACGTGGACTCCAGCGAGCCCAGCCGGGACACGTGTTTCCGTGACGACCACCGGGCGTTCCTCTCGAACACGGGCCCGAACACCTGGAAGAAGTTCTCCTTCCCCTCGTTCTTCGAAGGCACCGCGTTGTCGAAGGTCGGGTCAACGCTGTCGAACGCCCGGCGCTTCAGGGGGTCGGACAGGATCTCTACAGCTGAGAGACAGAACAGAGTGAGACAGGTGAGAGACAGGTGAGACAGGTGAGAGACAGACAGGGAGAGTGAGACAGGCAGTTACCTTTAGTGATGCAGGTGAAGTAGTCGTTGTCTCCTTCCACGATCTGCTCTCCGGCCGCTTTCCTCTTGTCCGGGTGATGCTTCAGGACTATGGCCTTGTCTGAACATTGTTAAACATGAATATTGGTTTCCATTTGATGCTTTTTTTTCCCAAGAAGTTTTAAGATTTGGGTAAAGCCAAACTGGTTAAAACCTCTTACCACCCGTCACTTTTTATTTCCCTTATGTGTTTTTGTCACTTTTTTAATGGCACTTTGGTTTCTTTTTTGATGCATTTTTGTCACATTTTTTTGCTGGATTTTTTACATTTTTTGCTGGATTTTTTCCCATTTTTTTGCTGGATTTTTGTCACTTTTTTTGCTGAATTTGTCAATTTTTTTGCTGGATTTTTGTCACTTTTTGCTGGATTTTTGTCACTTTTTTGCTGGATTTTTTTTCCATTTTTTTGCTGGATTTTTGTCTTTTTTTGCTGGATTTTTGTCACTTTTTTCCATTTTTTCGCTGGATTTTTGTCACTTTTTTGCTGGATTTTTGTCACTTTTTTGCTGGATTTTTGTCACTTTTTTGCTGGATTTTTGTCACTTTTTTGCTGGATTTTTGTCACTTTTTTGGCTGGATTTTTGTCACTTTTTTGGCTGGATTTTTGTCACTTTGTTGCTGAATTTTTGTCATTTTTTTGCTGGATTTTTGTCTTTTTTTGCTGAATTTGTCAATTTCTTGCTGGATTTTTGTCACTTTTTTGGCTGGATTTTTGTCACTTTTTTTGCTGGATTTTTGTCACTTTTTTCCATTTTTTCGCTGGATTTTTGTCACTTTTTTGCTGGATTTGTGTCACTTTTTTGCTGGATTTTTGTCACTTTTTGGCTGGATTTTTGTCACTTTGTTGCTGAATTTTTGTCATTTTTTTGCTGGATTTTTGTCTTTTTTTGCTGAATTTGTCAATTTCTTGCTGGATTTTTGTCACTTTTTTGGCTGGATTTTTGTCACTTTTTTTGCTGGATTTTTGTCACTTTTTTCCATTTTTTTGCTGGATTTTTGTCACTTTTTTGCTGGATTTTTGTCACTTTTTTGGCTGGATTTTTGTCACTTTTTGTCTTTTTTTTTGCTGGATTTTTGTCACTTTTTTCCATTTTTTTGCTGGATTTTTGTCATTTTTTGCTGAATTTTTGTCATTTTTGCTGAATTTTTGTCATTTCTTTGCTGGATTTTTGTCTTTTTTTGCTGGATTTTTGTCACTTTTTGCTGGATTTTTGTCATTTTTTGCTGGATTTTTGTCATTTTTTTGCTGGATTTTTGTCTTTTTTTTGCTGGATTTTTGTCTTTTTTTTGCTGGATTTTTGTCACTTTTTTTGCTGGATTTTTGTCACTTTTTTGCTGGATTTTTGTCTTTTTTTTCTCGGATTTTTGTCTTTTTTTTGCTGGATTTTTGTCATTTTTGTTGCTGGATTTTTGTCTTTTTTTTCTCGGATTTTTGTCATTTTTGTTGCTGGATTTTTTTCACTTTTTTTGCTTAATTTTTGTCTTTTTTTTGCTGGATTTTTGTCACTTTTATTGCTGGATTTTTGTCTTTTTTTGCTGGATTTTTGTCACTTTTTTTGCTGGATTTTTGTCACTTTTTTTGCTTAATTTTTGTCTTTTTTTTGCTGGATTTTTGTCACTTTTTTTGCTGGATTTTTGTCACTTTTTTTGCTGGATTTTTGTCACTTTTTTTGCTTAATTTTTGTCTTTTTTTTGCTGGATTTCTGTCATTTTTTTGATGAATTTCTGTCATTTTTTTTGCAGGATTTTTGTCATTTTTATGCTGGATTTTTTTGTCATTTTCTTGCTGGATTTTTGTCATTTTTATGCTGGATTTTTGTCTTTTTTTGCTGAATTTGTCAATTTCTTGCTGGATTTTTGTCACTTTTTTGGCTGGATTTTTGTCACTTTTTTTGCTGGATTTTTGTCACTTTTTTCCATTTTTTCGCTGGATTTTTGTCACTTTTTTGCTGGATTTGTGTCACTTTTTTGCTGGATTTTTGTCACTTTTTGGCTGGATTTTTGTCACTTTGTTGCTGAATTTTTGTCATTTTTTTGCTGGATTTTTGTCTTTTTTTGCTGAATTTGTCAATTTCTTGCTGGATTTTTGTCACTTTTTTGGCTGGATTTTTGTCACTTTTTTTGCTGGATTTTTGTCACTTTTTTCCATTTTTTTGCTGGATTTTTGTCACTTTTTTGCTGGATTTTTGTCACTTTTTTGGCTGGATTTTTGTCACTTTTTGTCTTTTTTTTTGCTGGATTTTTGTCACTTTTTTCCATTTTTTTGCTGGATTTTTGTCATTTTTTGCTGAATTTTTGTCATTTTTGCTGAATTTTTGTCATTTCTTTGCTGGATTTTTGTCTTTTTTTGCTGGATTTTTGTCACTTTTTGCTGGATTTTTGTCATTTTTTGCTGGATTTTTGTCATTTTTTTGCTGGATTTTTGTCTTTTTTTTGCTGGATTTTTGTCTTTTTTTTGCTGGATTTTTGTCACTTTTTTTGCTGGATTTTTGTCACTTTTTTGCTGGATTTTTGTCTTTTTTTTCTCGGATTTTTGTCTTTTTTTTGCTGGATTTTTGTCATTTTTGTTGCTGGATTTTTGTCTTTTTTTTCTCGGATTTTTGTCATTTTTGTTGCTGGATTTTTTTCACTTTTTTTGCTTAATTTTTGTCTTTTTTTTGCTGGATTTTTGTCACTTTTATTGCTGGATTTTTGTCTTTTTTTGCTGGATTTTTGTCACTTTTTTTGCTGGATTTTTGTCACTTTTTTTGCTTAATTTTTGTCTTTTTTTTGCTGGATTTTTGTCACTTTTTTTGCTGGATTTTTGTCACTTTTTTTGCTGGATTTTTGTCACTTTTTTTGCTTAATTTTTGTCTTTTTTTTGCTGGATTTCTGTCATTTTTTTGATGAATTTCTGTCATTTTTTTTGCAGGATTTTTGTCATTTTTATGCTGGATTTTTTTGTCATTTTCTTGCTGGATTTTTGTCATTTTTATGACGGATTTTTGTCATTTTTTGGCTGGATTTCTGTCATTTTTTGGCTGGATTTTTGTCATTTTTTGTCTTTTTACATCCTCATTTTCTTCTCGTTTTTTTGTCGCCATTTTGAAGAAGCTTTTAGATTTGGAGAATTTGGAGAAAACATGTTCAGGTGGGAGTTAAGAAGTGGATAAAGAACTCACGTGCAGCTTTGATCTGTTTCTGTGTCGCTCTGTATCGCAGGTGAGGGAGTCCCAGGACAGCGTAGTGATCTTGGTTCTGTGGAGAAATCGACATCGGCCGATCATTTTCACATGATATTTTCAACAAGCGCCACGACCCAGAGGGACGCCCGGAGCCCCCGTACCTTCCAGTCTTTGGGGTCGAGCGTTCTGAGCGTGGGGCACTCCTGAACCTGGAAGTCCTCGTCGTCCGACTCCTCTGAAGACTCCTGCTCCTCCTCCAGCTCCTGAAACGAGGTCGACGCGTTCCTGCTCCGGCGCCTCACGTAGGCTTCGAACCAGCGGCCGACCGGCTCCACCTGCACGAGCACCGAGGCTGAGGAGACAGGGCGGACATTACGGCCAGAGTCCAGATTAACCTCTTACCACCCGCCTATATAATGGCTGTTATATAGGCCTGTGTAACGCCTCATTTGAAAGCTAAGACCCAGTTGTTGCTGTGTTGTCTCACCTTTTCTTTGTTTCCATTTTTGCTGAATTTTTGTAGCATTTTGGTTGAATTTTTGTTGAATTTTTGTTGAATTTTGTTGAATTTTTGTTGAATTTTTTGTTGAATTTTTGTTGAATTTTAGTCACATTTTTGACGAATTTTTGTCACATTTTTGACATTTTTTTGTAGAATTTTTGTCACATTTTTGTTGAATTTTTGTCACATTTTTGTTGATTTTTTGTCACATTTTGTTGAATTTTTGTCACATTTTTGTTAATTTTTTGTCACATTTTTGTTGAATTTTTGTCACATTTTTGTTAATTTTTTGTCACATTTTTGTTGAATTTTTGTCACATTTTTGTTGAATTTTTGTCACATTTTTGGTTGAATTTGTCACATTTGTGTAAATTTTTTGTCACAATTTGTTGAATTTTTGTCACATTTTTGTTGAATTTTTGTCACATTTTTGTTGAATTTTTGTCACATTTTTGTTGAGTTTTTGTCACATTTTTGTCGAATTTTTGTCACTTTTTGTCGAATTTTTGTTGAATTTTTGTCACATTTTTGTCACATTTTTGTAAATTTTTTGTCACATTTTTGTTGAATTTTTGTCACATTTTTGTTGAATTTTTGTCACATTTTTGTCGAATTTTTGTCACATTTTTGTAAATTTTTTGTCACATTTTTGTTGAATTTTTGTCACATTTTTGTTGAATTTTTGTCACATTTTTGTAAATTTTTTGTCACATTTTTGTTGAATTTTTGTAACTTTTTGTCGAATTTGTCACATTTTTGTCACATTTTTGTAAATTTTTTGTCTCATTTTTGTTGATTTTTTGTCACATTTTTGTTGAATTTTTGTCGAATTTTTGTCGAATTTTTGTCGAATTTTTGTCACATTTTTGTCGAATTTTTGTCACATTTTTGGTTGAATTTTTGTCACATTTTTGTAAATTTTTTGTCACATTTTTGTAAATTTTTTGTCACATTTTTGTAAATTTTTTGTCACATTTTTGTTGAATTTTTGTCACATTTTTGTTGAATTTTTGTCACTTTTTTGTCACATCTTTGTTGCGTTTACATCCTTGCTTTCTCATTTTTTGTAGCTGTTTTTGTGCTTCTTTTCCCCTTTTTGATTAGGCTAAAGCCAAACTGGAGGAAATGGGATCCGTTCAGGTGGGAGTTAAGAAGTTAAGAGAACAGCTGCTACAAAGCCTCTGGAGTCTCCCGAATATGAAGGTGTAGGACACTCCAGGGGCTGCAGTTGAGCGTAAAACTTCTATCCGGCCAGAAAGGGCTGTTTAGGTTCTACCGGTATCAAAAAAATGAAAGTGTCGAAAGCAGGTACAGGAAAAAAAGTCTTCTATCTTTAGATTCTTTAGATTCTTTTGGTCCCAGGGCAATGTTAAAGGAAGATAAATGATTTTTTTGCCCCCTGAAAATCGCCATTTTCCCCTTTTTCAATGATTGCTCCTTTTTACCTATTTTTTTAAACACAATTTTGTCTTTTATATTTTTTGCCCAATTCTTTCCCATCATTTTTGCTCATTTTTCCTTATTCTTGCCACAATTTCACCCAATTTATTCCCCATTTTTCACACACTTCCAAACACTGGAGATGATATGGTAAATATTCACATTAGTGTCCAATTTTCCGTTTCTCGACGACAAATATTTTAGTAGAAGTTGGTACTGGAAAAAGTGTCGTTAACCCCAAAACTCCCACCTGAACCGAGCACATTTTCTCCAGCTTTGCCCCAGTCCAAAAGCTTCTGGAAAAAAAGTGTGAAAATAGCAACAAAACTGAGACAAAAACAAGGATGGAAATGTGAAAAAAGTGAGAAAAATTTACGAAAAAGCGACAAAAAAATTGACCAAAAAAAATGACAGAAATGGATAAAAAAAAATTGACAAAAAAAGTGAGAAAAATTTGACGAAAAATGGAGAAAAAATGGACGAAAAAGTGACAAAAAATGAACAAAAAAATGGACAAAAAAAAGACAGAAATTGATAAAAAATTGACAAAAAAGTGAGAAAAATTTGACGAAAAATGGAGAAAAAATGGACGAAAAAGTGACAAAAAATGGACAAAAAAATGACAGAAATTGAGAAAAATTTGACAAAAAAGTGAGAAAAATTTGACGAAAAATTGAGAAAAAATGGACGAAAAAGTGACAAAAAATGGACAAAAAAATGACAGAAATTGATAAAAATTGGACAAAAAAGTGATAAAAATTTGACGAAAAAGTGACAAAAAATGACAGAAATTGATAAAAATTTGACAAAAAAGTGAGAAAAAATGGACGAAAAATTGAGAAAAAATGGACGAAAAAGTGACAAAAAAATGACAAAAAATGCGAATAAATTGACAAAAAGTGACAAAAAATGGACCCAAAAAAAAATCGAAAAAGTGATGAAAAAAATCTGTTTATGTGAGGAAACAGATCAATTTACTTTTGTAGATCTCAGCTTTCAAATGAGGCGCTACTCTGGCCTACAGGATTTGGGTAAAGCTGAACCGGAGAAAATCCTCTCGGCTCAGGCGGGAGTTAACAGGTTAAAGACCTGCCATCTAAAACAAAAGTCCCGACTCCCACAATGTGCTGAACGTCTCTCCTCACCACCTTTTACCCTGATCTGTCGAACAAAAAACCTTTTAAAAATGGCACCAACTACCACAACTACACTTGTGTTGGCTTCGGCTGCGGGCAAGAACAAAAGTACTTCAACTTAAAAGCTAAGAACGTCAGGGCTTCCTTCTCTGAACTTTAACTGGAGAACCAAAACACAAATGTAAACATGAAAACCTTTACCTCACGTGAAATCATTCGAGATTCATTCAATAACAGAAAACAGGTCACGTGCGTACACTGCAAATAATGCCCGACCATATATATATATAACCTGATTAGCCGCGTTACTGTAGCCCCCGTTTTAAAAGCCCACGTTTCCGTTTTAACGCTCACCGGTGACCGACTTGAACACCTCCGTCTGCTCCCCGTCCTGCGCCTCTAACAGCATCTTCGTCCGCTCTCGTTCACAAGCATCCACGTGGAGAAACGGTGCGGGAAGGACTTTGTAAAGTGCTAAAGTGTGCGGCCCGATTCCTCCTCACAAACACCACATGGGCCCAGGTTTCACCGCGGACTCGGAGCGGAGGGGAAGCGGCGGCGACGCGGGCGGAGGACAACGAAGGTTCCGCTTGTTTTTTATTTTATTTTATTTTATATCATATAGGTTTACATTTATTTGTTTAATTATGTTGGTTATAAGAAAAAAACATACAAATAATATGATCAAAATTAACATGTATATACTTTATATTATTTATATGTACGATATATATTATGTACAGTCCTTATTTATCCAAACACGATTTTTTTTTTTGTATTTAGTGTACAAAATGTAAAAGTAAAAAAAAAGTGAAAGACAAGAAAAAATAACATTTTTTTTTTTTTAAAACGGGAAAATTTGAGAAAAACAAGAGGAAAAATTGGGGAGGAAATTTGACAAATTTGGGGAACATACGTTGGGGAAAAAGGAAAATGTGGGGGGAAAAAAATAAATAAAAATAAATTTAAAAAAATGACAGAAATGGACAAAAAATTGACAAAAAAGTGATAAGAATTTGACAAAAAAAAACAAAAATTTGACGAAAAAGTGACAAAAAATTTCCAAAAAAATGACAGAAATTGATAAATTTTTGACCAAAAAAGTGAGAAAAATTTGACGAAAAATTTAGGAAAAAATGGACGAAAAAGCGACAAAAAAGTGACCAAAAAATGTTATGTTAGATGTATTATACTTTTTCATTATTTATATGTACAATAAAATATGTACAATCCCTATTTATCACAACACGAATTATTTTTTGTATTTAGTGTTCAAAATATAAAAGTAAACACAAAAAGTGAAAGACAAGAAAAAAAATTTAAAAAACGGGAAAATTTGAGGAAAAACAAGAGGAAAAATTGGGGAGGAAATTTGACAAATTTGGGGAAAATACGTTGGGGAAAAAGGAAAATTTGGGGCAAAAAAATAAATAAATATAAAATTACAAATGGACAAAAAATTGACAAAAAAGTGATAAGAATTTGACAAAAAAATGCAAAGAATCTGACGAAAAAGTGACAAAAAAAATTACATAAAAATGACAGAAATTGATAAAAATTTGACCAAAAAAGTGAGAAAAATTTGACGAAAAATTGAGGAAAACATGGACGAAAAAGTGACAAAAAGGTGATAAGAATTTGACAAAAATGCTAATAATTTCGCGAAAAAGCGACAAAAAAGTGACCAAAAAAATGTTATATTAGATGTATTATACTTTTTCATTATTTATATGTACAATAAAATATGTACAATCCCTATTTATCACAACACGAATTATTTTTTTGGTGTTTAGTGTCCAAAATATAAAAGTAAAAAAAAAAGACAAATAAAAATTAAAATTAAAAATTAAAAACGGGAAAATTTGAGAAAAACAAAAGGAAAAAATGGGGAGGAAATTTGACAACTTTGGGGAAAATACGTTGGGGAAAAAAGGAAAATTTGGGGCAAAATTGGGGAATTAAAAAAAATAAACACGTAAAAAAATGAGGAAAAAATGTAAAACTAATGTTAAAATTAAAATGAATGTATATATATGTATAATATTATACACGTTTGTTTATAAGCAATTCAGTTAAATTAAATAAATTAATAATACTTTTCATCATTTCGGATATGTACACGTATTTATTATTATTATTAATTTATTATTTTTATTTATTATATTATTAGATTTGATGTCGTTTAGTAAATGCTTAACTAATAAAAAACTCTTCTTTTTTAATTATCATTAAAAATTAAACGTTAAATTGTCGTTATTTTCTCCATCGTGTCCAGATAAAATGTCCGACGGCTCCTTCCGGTCGTGGGTTAGCTAGCGCCGGAAGTTGAAAGCTGCTGTGTAATAGTACAGTTGAAGTAGCATCAGCGTTAGCATCAGCCGCGTCTCGTCTTCAGTCTTTGAATTAACTCCACAAACCTTTGTAAAGATGCCGGACTATTTAGGAGACGACCAAAGAAAAATCAAGGAAGAAGAGAAAGAGGACGGTCCCATCAGAGGTGAATCAATTAAAGTAGAAAAGTTATTGATGTTAGCAACAACAGCCTCCGAGCTAAGTCATCGTAGCAACACTGATGCTATGTCGGCGTTCATTGTTGTTTTTACGTTTCTCTGGGTGATATTTATCGCATTATCGCGCGTCATTGACCTCTGTTTGTTGTTGTTTCTGTGGTTTTAAAAGTGAAAACATTGTAAATAAAGACATGTCGTGCTCTGTCACTGTCAAACTGCAGACTCATCCAGGGATATTTTGTTTTTTCAGCTTTGGACGAAGGTGACATCGCTCTGCTGAAAACATACGTGAGTGCTGTTTATTTGTTTGTTGTTTAACGCAGAGATGGGACGATGATGATGTTTAAGGTCACGGTTATATCGGTCAAACATAATTACGACGAATGATATCACGATGTCTTGCAGAAATGATGGGAATTGAAGTGTTCATCTTCATCGTCATGTTGAGTGAGACTTGTTTAACCCCTTAACTCCCACCTGAACCGAGCACATTTTCTCTAGTTTGGCTTTACCCCAATCCAAAAGCTTCTGGAAAAAAGGTGTGAAAATGGTGACAGAACTGAGACGAAAACAATGATGAAGATGTGACAAAAAAGTGAGAAAACTTAGACAAAAAACAGACAAGAAATTGACCGAAAAAAGTGACCTGACTAGTGATAATTGTCTTCAGTCTCGTGTAGAAATGGAGAGAATCGGTCTTCATTTACTCCCGCAGTAGCAAATTCAAAATTTAACTTTTAACTTCAATATGCAAGAATTGAATAAACACCTTTCAAACACTGTGGAGAAGGAGGTGGACGTGAAGAGGGTCTTGTTGTCGTTTGCTGCTCAAAGTTTTGTGATCTTTCAAACTCCCCCACATTAATGTCACTCCTGCCAATGCACGTGTGGAAGAGATAAACCTGAACTTTAACAAGAGAACTATATTTTGTAAACACGTGTGTGACGATCGAGGCTCCCATTGGACGGCAAGGACCACAACAAATGAAATAAAAATGAAAATTTGACGCTTGCTATGATAATAAAAGAAACGTGAGAGGCTAAAGCACTGACCTTTGACCTCAGCTTCACCGGAGCAGCTGAGGAAGAGGAGTTTTGTGTGGATGAAGGGTCGTCTGCTGAGCTGTTCGTTTCCATTATGTCCACGTAGGGCTGTGCAATTAATCGAAATTCGATTACGGTAACAGTAAACGATTACAAAATTAGCATAATCACAAAAATCGATTATAATTTTTTGTTTCAAATTTTTTTTGTCACTTTTTTTTTCACATTTTTGGATTTTTGTCTTTTTTTTGGATGGATTTTTTTCACTTTTTTGATGAATTTTTGTCTTTTTTTTGGATGGATTTTGTTCACTTTTTTGATGGATTTTTGTCTTTTTTTTTTAATGGATTTTTGTCTTTTTTTATGGATTTTTGTCACTTTTTTGATGAATTTTTGTCTTTTTTTTGGATGGATTTTTGTCACTTTTTTGATGGATTTTTGTCTTTTTTTTGATGGATTTTTGTCTTTTTTTTAATGGATTTTTGTCACTTTTTTGATGAATTTTTGTCTTTTTTTTGGATGGATTTTTGTCACTTTTTTGATGAATTTTTGTCATTTTTTGATGGATTTTTGTCACTTTTTTGCTGGATTTTTGTCACTTTTTTGCTGGATTTTTGTCCTTTTTTTTTGCTGGATTTTTGTCATTTTTTTGCTGGATTTTTGTCATTTTTTTGGTAAATTTTTGTCACTTTTTTGCTGGATTTTTGTCATTTTTTTGGTAAATTTTTGTCACTTTTTTGCTGGATTTTTGTCTTTTTTTTGCTGGATTTTTGTCATTTTTTTGCTGGATTTTTGTCATTTTTTTGATGGATTTTTGTCATTTTTTTGATGGATTTTTGTCATTTTTTTGATGGATTTTTGTCATTTTTTTGATGGATTATTGTCATTTTTTTGATGGATTTTTGTCATTTTTTTGATGGATTTTTGTCACTTTTTTGATGGATTTTTGTCTTTTTGCTGGATTTTTGTCACTTTTTTGCTGGATTTTCGTCTTTTTTTCTGCTGGATTTTTTTCACTTTTTTGCTGGATTTTTGTCATTTTTTTGCTGGGTTTTTGTCACTTTTTTGGATGGATTTTGTTCACTTTTTTGATGGATTTTTGTCTTTTTTTTTAATGGATTTTTGTCTTTTTTTATGGATTTTTGTCACTTTTTTGATGAATTTTTGTCTTTTTTTGGATGGATTTTTGTCACTTTTTTGATGGATTTTTGTCTTTTTTTTGATGGATTTTTGTCTTTTTTTTAATGGATTTTTGTCACTTTTTTGATGAATTTTTGTCTTTTTTTTGGATGGATTTTTGTCACTTTTTTGCTGGATTTTTGTCACTTTTTTGCTGGATTTTTGTCTTTTTTTTTGATGGATTTTTGTCATTTTTTTGCTGGATTTTTGTCATTTTTTTGGTGGATTTTTGTCACTTTTTTGATGGATTTTTGTCTTTTTTTTGCTGGATTTTTGTCTTTTTTGCTGGATTTTTGTCATTTTTTTGCTGGATTTTTGTCATTTTTTTGATGGATTTTTGTCACTTTTTTGATGGATTTTTGTCACTTTTTTGATGGATTTTTGTCTTTTTGCTGGATTTTTGTCATTTTTTTGATGGATTTTTGTCATTTTTTTAATGGATTTTTGTCATTTTTTTGATGGATTTTTGTCATTTTTTTGATGGATTTTTGTCATTTTTTTGATGGATTTTTGTCATTTTTTTGATGGATTTTTGTCACTTTTTTGATGGATTTTTGTCTTTTTGCTGGATTTTTGTCACTTTTTTGCTGGATTTTCGTCATTTTTTTGGTGGATTTTTGTCACTTTTTTGATGGATTTTTGTCTTTTTTTTGCTGGATTTTTGTCTTTTTTGCTGGATTTTTGTCATTTTTTTGATGGATTTTTGTCATTTTTTTGATGGATTTTTCTCACTTTTTTGATGGATTTTTGTCTTTTTGCTGGATTTTTGTCATTTTTTTGATGGATTTTTGTCATTTTTTTAATGGATTTTTGTCATTTTTTTGATGGATTTTTGTCATTTTTTTGATGGATTTTTGTCATTTTTTTGATGGATTTTTGTCATTTTTTTGATGGATTTTTGTCATTTTTTTGATGGATTTTTGTCACTTTTTTGATGGATTTTTGTCTTTTTGCTGGATTTTTGTCACTTTTTTGCTGGATTTTCGTCATTTTTTTGGTGGATTTTTGTCACTTTTTTGATGGATTTTTGTCTTTTTTTTGCTGGATTTTTGTCTTTTTTGCTGGATTTTTGTCATTTTTTTGATGGATTTTTGTCATTTTTTTGCTGGATTTTTGTCACTTTTTTGATGGATTTTTGTCTTTTTGCTGGATTTTTGTCATTTTTTTGATGGATTTTTGTCATTTTTTTAATGGATTTTTGTCATTTTTTTGATGGATTTTTGTCATTTTTTTGATGGATTTTTGTCATTTTTTTGATGGATTTTTGTCATTTTTTTGATGGATTTTTGTCATTTTTTTGATGGATTTTTGTCACTTTTTTGATGGATTTTTGTCACTTTTTTGCTGGATTTTCGTCTTTTTTTCTGCTGGATTTTTTTTACTTTTTTGCTGGATTTTTGTCATTTTTTTGCTGGGTTTTTGTCACTTTTTTAATGGATTTTTTTAAAGGCAACAAATAATCGTTTGAATAATAAAATTTCAATTATGACAAAAATAATCGTGATTATTATTTTTTCAATAATCGAGCAGCCCTATGTCCACGGGACAAACTGTTGCTCTTGATCCTCCACTTTTCTTTAATGCGTCTCGTACTTTCATTGAAGTTTGACGAAGTTTTTTCCACTTTGACGCCGCGCTGCGACGCCCGCGGCTGTTCAGGAGACGCTCGAAGCCTCTGCTACACGAACGCAGTTGGGTCAGTGCATCTGCCCAAATATCCTGGAGGCTCCAGGTCTGAATACGCCCTAAAACACACCTCGTGATTAAGGAGATGGACCTTTATTAAAACTGTGATCAGAGTAATGTTCTGCTCAAAGCTTGTGGTGATTCAGGGAGCGGCGCCCCCTTGTGTCGAGCTCCGTAACTCTCAGAGGTACGTTAGAGGGAGCGATGTTACTTTGCTGGTGGATTTAGTGATTAATGATGGTATTGTTGATCGTCCCATGTCTGTGAAGTGTCTTGTTTTGTATGAAATCCTCCTCAGATCAGACTTTGGTCCCTGTGTGACGTGTGTGAGTAAGTGTGTGTTCGTGTCTGTGTCCAGGGCCAGAGCACGTACTCGCGGCAAATCAAACAGGTGGAGGACGACATCCAGCAGCTGCTGAAGAAGATCAATGAGCTCACAGGTGAGACTCAGGCCTCGCGGCGCCGCCGGGACCGTCCTGGTGTCTAATGTTTCATCTTCTCTCAGGCATCAAGGAGTCGGACACGGGGCTGGCTCCCCCGGCGCTCTGGGACTTGGCCGCCGATAAACAGACCCTGCAGAGCGAGCAGCCGCTGCAGGTCGCAAGGTACTGGCTTCCATGTTCAGTCTGGAAAAAGTGTTAAAATATATATAAAAATGTTAAGTATAATATTTAAGCTAGGTGTGGGTGATATGCGAAAAATAGAATATCACAATTTTTATGTATAGTAACTAAAATAACTTAAATTACACACTGTAGAAGAAAAGATTGACTCAATATACTAATCTATTCAACTTTGTGGTAATCAAAACAGCAAAAATAGACTTAGACCTACAGCAAACTAACACTATACATTAAAAAGCACAATAAAACAATAAAACAGAAAATAAAAGTAAAACAGTTCGTTACCATAAGTCATTACTTGACCAAGTGATTCACCAAAGTTGGCCAAGTCTTTTATTTTCAAAAACATGGATAAACAGAGGTGTTTTTGGGGGACCGGTCTGGACCGTGTCCCTGTTTATTGATGTGGAAGCAGAGCGAGACAAAGTGGGAACCTGCACATTTATATGACGGCAGTTCATGACAAAAAAAACAACAAAAATATGACCAAAAAAACGACAAAAATTTGATAAAAAAAATGACAAAAATGTGACAAAAAATTACAAAAATATGACCAAAAAAAACGACAAAAAGTGACAAAAAAATTACAAAAAAACTACAAAAAAAACTACAAAAAGTGACAAAAAAAACGACAAAAAGTGACAAAAAAATTACAAAAATGTGACAAAAAAATTACAAAAAATTACAAAAAACCGACAAAAAAAACGACAAAAAGTGACAGAAAAATTACAAAAATCTGACAAAAAATGTGACAAAAAAAATACAAAAATGTGACAAAAAACCGACAAAAATGTGACAAAAAACCGACAAAAGTGTGACAAAAAAATTACAAAAATATGACCAAAAAAAACGACAAAAAGTGACAAAAAAATTACAAAAAAACGACAAAAAAAACGACAAAAAGTGACAAAAAAAACGACGACAAGTGACAAAAAAATAACAAAAATGTGACAAAAAAATTACAAAAAATTACAAAAAACCGACAAAAAAACCGACAAAAAGTGACAGAAAAATTACAAAAATCTGACAAAAAATGTGACAAAAAAAATACAAAAATGTGACAAAAAACCGACAAAAATGTGACAAAAAACCGACAAAAGTGTGACAAAAAAATTACAAAAATATGACAAAAGGTGACAAAAAAATTACAAAAATCTGACAAAAAATGTGTCAAAAAATCACAAAAATGTGACAAAAAAAATCACAAAAATATGACGAAAAATGACAAATGTGAAACATTTTTTTTACAAAAAACGACAAAAAAATTACAAAAAACCGACAAAAAGTGACAAAAAAATTACAAAAATGTGACAAAAAATGTGACAAAAAATTACAAAAATGTGACAAAAAAATTACAAAAATGTGACAAAAAAATTACAAAATTGTGACAAAAAAATCACAAAAATATGACGAAAAATGACAAATGTGACAATTTTTTTTACAAAAAACGACAAAAAAATTACAAAAACCGACAAAAAAATTACAAAAAAATTTAAAAAAAACGACAAAAAAACCGACAAAAAGTGACAAAAAAACGACAAAAATATGACGAAAAATGTGACAAAAAAACGACAAAAATGTGACAAAAAAAGACAAAAATGTGACAAAAAACGACAAAAATGTGACAAAAAAACGACAAAAATGTGACAAAAAACCGACAAAAGTGTGACAAAAATATGACAAAAAGTGACAAAAAAATTACAAAAATATGACAAAAAATGTGACTAAAAATTACAAAAATGTGACAAAAAACGACAAAAAGTGACAAAAAATTACAAAAAAACGACAAAAATGTGACAAAAAAATTACAAAAAATGACAAAAAAAATAAACAAAATGAGTTGAATGGGAAAAAAAAACTGACGTGATGAAGAAGATCCTCTCTGTTCAGGCGGGAGTGAAGAGGTTAAAACACAACACGTGGCCTTTGTAAAGCAGCAGAGATCGTTAGAGCCTCTGGGTTCTCCTCTGGCGTCGCCATGGAAATGAACAGAAGGAAAAAAACAATAACCTTTTGCTTTTGTTTTTCCAGATGCACCAAAATCATAAACGCAGATTCCGAAGACCCCAAATACATCATCAACGTGAAGCAGTTCGCCAAGTTCGTGGTGGACCTGAGCGACCAGGTGGCGCCCACGGACATCGAGGAGGGCATGAGAGTCGGGTCAGTGTCTCAGCTCGTTCCTCTTGTTCCTGTAGGAATCTAAACGTTCTCTCTCCCTCCAGCGTCGACAGGAACAAGTACCAGATCCACATCCCGCTGCCGCCGAAGATCGACCCCACGGTCACCATGATGCAGGTAAGACGCCTCACGAGGGGAGGCGCCGGCGCGGTCGCTGACGTGCTGCTCCTGCGCAGGTGGAGGAGAAGCCGGACGTGACCTACAGCGACGTGGGCGGCTGCAAAGAGCAGATCGAGAAGCTTCGGGAAGTGGTGGAGACGCCGCTGCTTCACGTGAGTCACACGCCAACCGTCACCTCTGAACCCTCTGGACTGGTCGCTTTCTTACCCAAACCTGAAGCTTCTGGAATGTGACAAGAGCAACGAAAATGTGATAAGTGACATCAAGGCCAGTTCTTAGCTTTCAAACACGGCCTGCGGGTGTCAGGGCATGTTGTTGTTTCTTTTGATTTGAAAGAATGATTTTGATATCCATTTATTTCCACTATTTGTCGTTTTGCTACAGTTAAGAGTATTGTGCAGCACCTGAGGCTACTTCTAGGCCCTTTTTAAAGGGGTAAAACAAACACAAACCTATAGCGCCACACAGTGGTAGGCGGTGCAAATGAAAAGGTCAAAATGGCTCCTACACACCGGCCCCTTAATGGTGGTGCGTGAAGCAAAACTATTACAAAACTCAAAACACAGGAGCCATTACAACATCAGCACAATACATTCAATGTCCACGGGTTTGTTCCAAAGTTAGTTCATTCATGTCAGTTACCAAGTATCTCAGTGGAAAATAATAAACTATAGTAGTTCTTCTGTATTGTCTCAAGGGTCTGACCGTGAAAACAGAGGCCGCTTTATTCAGCGCATTGTGAAGCAAGGAGCACTTTGGATCAATAACATGAGAATTCAACTGTGACATCATGACACTCAGTGAAAGTCTATTTTCATCATCAACGATGTCATAAGCTGATGTTTTGTCATTATCCTTTGTCATGTCAAAGGCAAACCTTTGTTTGTTTCCAAACAGCAGTTTATTGTTGTTATCAATGCCAGACAATGTACCAGAGAGAAGTGCCTTCTCCAGCCCCTGTGGTACCAAAGCCAGTCTGTGTGTAGCTCCTCTGGCCTCTTGGTGGACCTCTCCTCCTCTTGGTGGGCAGTGAACACTACAGAATGCTTGTTAGTCTGTGCCATCAATGAGGTTTTAGGGTTTGCAGAGGTTCACATTCATCAGGTTTGGTTCCTTTGGGGTTAAAGTAACCAGATTTTGAACACAGTCATCAGGCACAGAAAGTCTAATAACTGGCTCTTCAAAAGCCTGATCAAAATCAAAATGATCATAGTCACTTCCACCACACAGATCCAGATCGCCCGCTCTCTCAGGCGTGGGTTTTCCCGTGCGAATGCGGTGATTGTTTTATGATACGGGTCCTTAGATAATGCTCATCCCGTGAGAATAGGGCTGTAATGTGTTCGTTTTCATCATTTTCGTTTCTGTTTTGACTGGCTTTTCCCTAAGAAGCTTTAAGATTTGGGTAAAGCCCCACTGGGTCCCGGTGGGGGTTAAAAGCCCTCACCCCCGCCTGACGTGTCGGTGTCTTCCAGCCGGAGCGCTTCGTGAACCTGGGCATCGAGCCCCCCAAAGGCGTGCTGCTGTTCGGGCCCCCGGGGACGGGGAAGACCCTGTGCGCCCGGGCCGTGGCCAACCGCACGGACGCCTGCTTCATCCGCGTCATCGGCTCCGAGCTGGTGCAGAAGTACGTGGGCGAGGTGAGCAGCCGCGCCCGTGTTTAAGCCCCGCCCTCGTTTAAGCCCCGCCCTCGTTTATGCCCCGCCCCCTGGGTCCGTGTCTAACCATGTGACTGACCGCAGGGAGCCAGGATGGTCCGGGAGCTGTTCGAGATGGCCCGCACCAAGAAGGCCTGCCTCATCTTCTTCGACGAGATCGACGCCATCGGAGGTAAATGAGCAGCTTCCTGGTTGTAGCGACGCCGCGGCGGCGGCGGTGGAGTGATCTGCGAGGGGACCGGATCTACAGTTTGTTCACCTGCGGCCGCTTCACTACACTTGGAATTCACAACAGAGCTTTTTACAAATCAAATCTGGCAACGTTTGGAGGACGAGGGTTTTAATGCAGGCGACGAGTTACTATAGACATGCACTAGCCTAGCACTAGCCTAGCAATAGCCTGGCACTAGCCTAGCAATAGCCTAGCACTAACCTAGCACTAACCTAGCACTAACCTAGCAGTAGCCTAGAAATAGCCTAGCACTAGCCTAGCAGTAGCAATAGCCTAGCAATAGCCTAGCAGTAACCTAGCACTAGCTTAGCAGTAACCTAACAATAGCCTAGCACTAGCTTAGCCTAGCAGTAGCCTAGCACAAACCTAGCACTAGCCTAGCAATAGCCTAGCACTAGCCTAGCACTAGCCAAGCACAAACCTAGCACTAGCCTAGCAATAGCCTAGCACTAGCCTAGCAGTAGCACTAGCCTAACGGTAGCACTAGCCTAGCACTAGCCTAGCAATAGCACTAGCCTAACAATAGCCTAGCAGTAACCTAGCACTAGCCTAGCACAAACCTAGCACTAGCCTAGCAATAGCCTAGCACTAGCAATAGCACTAGCCTAGCAATAGCACTAGCCTAGCAATAGCACTAGCCTAACAATAGCCTAGCACTAGCTTAGCAGTAACCTAACAATAGCCTAGCACTAGCCTAGCAGTAACCTAGCACTAGCCTAACAATAGCCTAGCATTAGCTTAGCAGTAACCTAGCACTAGCCTAGCAGTAGCCTAGCACTAGCCTAGCACTAGCCTAGCACTAGCCTAGCAGTAGCCTGGCAGTAATCAAAAACATCAACACATAGCTAGAAAATGAGGCCCTATGTCAAAAATCCTGAAATATCCCTTTAAGGCGAGACACTGCAGGTGAATAGGGGAAAAAAATAAATGTAGAGATGTCAATTTGAAACTTTTGCTGAACATCACCGATATAAATATGAGGAAAAAATGTATTGCACTTTTTCTGTCATTTTATGTTTTCACATAAAAATAAGGCATTTTGAGCATTAAAATGGCCAAAATTGTCTATATTTTGGGCAACGAAATCAAAATAATGAATTGAGCCAGATTAAATGTTATGGTTTTATTTTATTGACATATCAGTAACTAAGATTTTTTCAGAGGGGATTTTGGATATTTTGTTTAGTTTTTCAATAAACTAATCATCAGTGAAAAAATCTGTAAAAACTCAAATTCCGCCTGTTTTTTTGGTTTCAAAGTTGAATATATCAGGCTAGGAATTAGATATTAAAAAAACTGTCTGAAAAAACCTTCAAAATATTGTTAGGTCTCAGACTGTAAAGTGTGGAGTCTGTGGGAGCTGCTAAAAGGGTTTCCTCGTTGCCCGAGTGCGGCTTTTTTTCATTCTGTGAACACCAGCTCTGAAGTTTTGTAACGACTGCGCATGCTCGGCCCGTTCTCCGACTTTTCCGCACCAGCGTCTCGTAGGAGGAACAATACCATATTTGGGTGAAAGCGTCATCACGGGGACCCTTAGCAGGACACGTGGATGTAAAATTTGTCAATATTTATGAATGAAAACCCGCTTGAAAGACGGACCTTTTACGCGGCGCAGCAGCTACTTCCGGGTCGCCCCCACCTCGCAGACAAAACATCATAAAATAAACATCATGCGGGGTGAGTTTTGTTATTTTTATATCTGACATGAAAACTAAGATGTAAAGGGAGGAAAATAGATAAAAATCTCCACTTCGACCACTACGTGAAAAATCAATACTTTCACCTGCCGTGTCTCGCCTTAAGGTAAAATTAATTGAAATTCGATTACAATTCTGATTATTACAGTAAACTATTATAAAATTTGCATAATCGAAGAAAAAACCCAGTTGGCGCTGGGATTATTTTCCCTTCGTATTTCACGAGCCTCATGCTTTTAACAAACAGCGCTGTGTGATGATGTTAAAGGGTCTATAAATAATCTATAAAAGTTCAAAATCTATATTAAAAAATGATGAATCAGAACCTGTTTATGTACAAATCCTTTACTGTGATGAAGCTGAAGACATTAGCAGATCCACAGTTCTAAAACGATCCTCTTCCTGGTGTTTCTGTAACGTTGGCTCCGTCCTCCAGGCGCTCGCTTCGACGACGGCGCCGGCGGAGACAACGAGGTGCAGAGGACGATGCTGGAGCTCATCAACCAGCTGGACGGGTTCGACCCCCGGGGGAACATCAAGGTCCTCATGGCCACCAACCGGCCCGACACCCTGGACCCGGCGCTCATGAGGCCCGGGCGCCTGGACCGCAAGATCGAGTTCAGCCTGCCCGACCTGGAGGTGAGGACGGAAGCTTCTCTTACAGGAAGCACGAGGCCAAACCGAGCCTCGTGAGGAGAAGAAACACGTCCTTACTCGGGTCTAAGGCTGCGAGTCAGGACGTCAGGATCAACCGGTTTGACAATGACTGCGCTAATTGGCTTGTTGCACGGTGTGGCTATGCTAGTTCCTCTGACCTGAAGGTGTGAGCGCCTGGACTTCCTGTCTGTTTTCTTTTCCTGGAATAATTATCATATTTTCTAAAGATTATGTTGTGGGCGGTGAGTTCCCGGTCGATGATCATTTACTGTGTTCAAATCATGAAGTTCAGATCGGAGACGATAGTTTGTCTTGAAGCTAAAGGCTAACATGCTATAAAAATATATATAAAGGCACTATTTCAAGTTGTGTAATGCATTAACCGCTTAACTCCCACCTGAACCGAGCACATTTTCTCGACGAAAACAATGGAAAAGTGGCAAAAATGTCACAAAAATGTCACAAGAAATTGACAAAAAATTGACGAAAAATGACAAAAAAGTGACAAAAATGTGACAAAAAAATTACAAAAATGTGATATAAAATTGACAAAAAAGGGACAAAAACTTGATGAAAAAGTGGCAAAAATGTCACAAGAAATTGACGAAAAATGACAAAAATGTGATAAAAATTTGACAAAAATGTGACAACAAAAAAATTACAAAAATGTGATAAAAAATTGACGAAAAAATGAAAAAGAAAAAAAAAAGTGACCAAAAAGTGACAAAAATTATGGAAAAAAAAATCTGATGACGTGAGTTAAGAGGTTAAATTAGCCTTTAGCTTCAAGACAAACTCCCTGATCCTCACAAACATAAACGTCTCCTCTATGGAAATATTTCCACCAGGAACTCACCGGTCTGAGCTAATCTTAATGGAAATGAACACGAACAGGAAGTGCTAGCGCCCACAGCTTCAGCTCAGAGGAACTAGCGTAGCCACATTGTGCAACAAGTCTATTACTATTTTCAAGCTGCTCAAGTTTCCAGGGCAGTTTGACTCATCTCCCGTTGACTTCACATGGTCGGCACGGCAACAGTTTAAAATGGCTGACCTCCTTCTATACGTTTAAGTGGTGACGTCACAGCTCGACTTCCGGGGTCTTGTATGTGCGAGAAACTACAAAAAACTCCACAGAGAGTGACTGAACAGACTTATCTCTCAGACTCATGAGCCAAAAATGCTGAGGTTAGCGGAGATAAATGCTAACGACAGCTACGCTAACCCCGGAGGTACCGACTTTAGTAAATATTGCTTTTTTTTTAGCAGCAGGTGCGGCATTTTTGGCTGAGTCTGAAAGATAATTAGGTTCAGTAACATTGATTGTTGTATTAAATGGGTTTTTTTCTCGCACATTAGCCGGTATGCTAGGACCCGGAAGCGGAAGTCGTTAGCACTTGACATATAGATACAGACGGCGTCTCGTCATAGAAGGGGGTAGGGCCGCTCGATTATTGAAAAAATAATAATCCCGATTATTTTTGTCATAATTGAAATCACGATTATTCAAACGATTATTTGTTGCCTTTAAAAAAAAATCCATCAAAAAAGACAAAAATCCAGCAGAAAAAAGACAAAAATCCATCAAAAAAGACAAAAATCCAGCAGAAAAAAGACAAAAATCCATCAAAAAAGACAAAAATCCATCAAAAAAAAAAAGACAAAAATCCATCAAAAAAAGACAAAAATCCATCAGAAAAAGACAAAAATCCAAAAATTAAAAATTAGAAAAAAAAAATTGAATTTGTTTTGTGTGTGAAAAAAATAAAAAATTGAAGAAAAAAATATCGATTTTTTGCGATTATGCTAATTTTGTAATCGTTTACTGTTGTAATCGAAATCGTAATCGAATTTCGATTAATTGCACAGCCCTAGAAGGGGCGTGGCAAAATAGAATCTTTAGAGAAACAGTTTTTCCCTCTTTTTAGCCATTTTCTGGTGGAATATGAACTTATTTATCACATAAAGTCAGGTGTAAATCAGGCCCATATGGATATTTTCTCACAGCAGATTGTTCAGTAGAAGAGAAACGACAGTTGTAGCAAGCGCTAGCTAACATTAGCCCGATGCTAACATGTAGCATCAAGTTAGCATTCTCCGTTATTCATGTATTTATGGGCTGTTGAACCATTTTGCTCCTCTCCATGTCTTTATTTCTTTATTTAGTATAAACTATGTTCATAATTCAGCATTTGTTAAAGTAGTTTTTGAATAATTAGAGAAAATTAACGTTTTTTCAAAATTGTTTTCCCCCTTAACTGTTTTCAAAAATGACCATATATGTCTCTGGAATCGCCCATGTTTGAAACAGTTCAGGGGGAAAACAATTGAGAACAATCTAAACTTCCTCTAATTATTCAAAAACTACTTTAACAAATGAATGAATATAGTTTCTACTAAATAAAGATAAAGACATGGAGAGGAGCAAAGTGTTTCAACAGCCCATAAATAACGGAGAATTCATGCTAATGCTAACGCTAGCTATGACTGCCGTTTTTTATCTTCTACTGAACAATCTGCTGTGAATGAACATCCATATGGACCTGATTTAGACTTAAATTTATTTGTATGTGATAAGTTCATGTTCCACCAGGAAATGGCTAAAAAGTGTGAAAAATGGTGTTTCCCAGTTTTGCCACGCCCCCTTCTATGACAATATGGCGTCTTTATCTATGTCACTTCCTGTCGGTGTCTTTTTTTTTTACTTTTTGTTTATTGACAAGTCAGAACAACAAGTTACAACAAAGCTTTGATTTTTTTTTTTCCCTCCTCCCCAACAAAACAAAACACATTAACCCCCCGAAAAAATAAATTAATTAAAAGACATGAAAAAAATAATATATATATTTTTTAAAAGACATAAAAAAAAATACTAACAAAATTAAGACATGAAAAAAAGTAAAAAATAAAAAAATGAAAAAAAAATTAAGACATGAAAAATAATTTTAAAAAAAATTAAAAGACATGAAAAATAATAAAAAATTAAGACATGAAAAAAGTAAAAAAATAATAAAAAATTAAAAGACATGAAAAAGAAAATGAAAAAAAATATTAAAAAAATTAAGACATGAAAAAAAGTAAATAATAAAAAAATTAAGACATGAAAAAAAAAAATGCGGTCCTTTAAACAACATCATGAGAACTTATCTCCACTATTTAACAATAACCCTCCATCTGAAATGGGACCCAAAATCAGTCATACGATGGCACTAGGGCTGCGTAATATATCGCAAACAGAAAGCTGCGCACAATCTTAAATATAAATGTTTGTGTATCCATTATGAAGCACTACTCACTCATCCTTCCTTGTGTTTCTGTTAAAGGGCCGCACTCACATCTTCAAGATCCACGCGCGCTCCATGAGTGTGGAGCGGGACATCCGCTTCGAGCTGCTGGCCCGGCTCTGCCCCAACAGCACCGGTCACTCCCTCTCCTTCACCTACTGAGCACAATCACTGAAAACCAAACCCCCAAACCCGGCTCTGACTCGTCTTTCTGCCCCGTCTTTCTGCCCCGCAGGCGCCGAGATCCGCAGCGTGTGCACCGAGGCCGGCATGTTCGCCATCCGCGCCCGCAGGAAAATCGCCACCGAGAAGGACTTCCTGGAGGCCGTCAACAAGGTCATCAAGTCCTACGCCAAGTTCAGCGCCACGCCCAGATACATGACCTACAATTAGAGCTTATCGTGTTGTTGCTCAAAAATAAAGTTTATTCAACAATGTGTTTGTTTAAATATGTACACGAGCAAAAGGCATCTCGGTAACAGCGCTTTTATAAATAATAAATCTCTCTCAGCAGTAACGATTCTGGAGCTGAGGGCTGAGAATCTAACAGGACGTTCAAGATATCGGCGACCAATCAAGAGTCTAGTATCCTCCCGTCGACCAATGAGACGAGCTTTTCCCATAAGCCAATCAGAAGACGGGGGGGGGGAGGAGCTTGATCGTTTACTTTTGAAACTATCCCAACGAACGGCTTTCTGGTTATATAGATACAGACGGCGTCTCTGGAATCGCCCATATATGGTCATGTTTGAAAACAGTTACGGGGGTAAACAATTTTGAAAAAATGTAAACTTTAATTATTCAAAAAACTACTTTAACAAACGCTGAATTATGAATATAGTTTCTACTAAATAAAGAAATAAAGACATGGGGAGGAGCAAAGTGGTTCAACAGCCCATAAATACATAAGTAATGGAAAATGCTAACATGATGCTACATGTTAGCATCGGGCTAATGCTAGCGGTTAGCTAGCGCGAGCTACAACTGCCGTTTTTTTCACTTCTACTGAACAATCTGCTGTGAGAAAATATCCATATGGGCCCGATTTACACCTGACTTTATTTGTGTGATAAATAAGTTCATATTCCACCAGAAAATGGCTAAAAAGAGTAAAAAATTGTGTTTCTCTAAAGATTCTATTTTCCCCCTCGGCGAAGCCACGCCCCCTTCTATGACGAGATGCCGTCTGTGTCTTTCCGGCGGCCATTTTGAATGCCTGAGTAGAATTATTCACAACATGTAACAATATTATACTCAGGATGAAAATGAAAGACAGATTGACAGTGATATTTTTATGGACTCGTAATCGTTGCTTAAGAAGAAAACAGTAAAAAAAACAGCCTCTTAACCCCCGCCTGAACCCAGAGCATTTCAAAATCTACAAAACTCATCTAAATGGAGCTTTTTTTTTTTCACATTTGTCCTTTTGTTGTCAAATTTTTTGTCCGATTTTTGTCACATTTTTGCCACTTTTTCATCATCTTTTCGTCAATTTTTTTTGTCCTTTATTGCCAATTTTTCGTCATTTTTTGTCACTTTGTCATTTTTTCATACATTTGTAAATTTTTGTGACATTTTGGGCCACTTTTTCATATTTTTCTGTCAAATATTTGTCCATTTTTTATCACATTTTTGTCACTTTTTCATCATCTTGGCATCAATTTTTTTTGTCATTTTTTGTCAATTTTTGTGACTTTTTGCCACTTTTTCATAATATTTGTCAATTTTTTTGTCAATGTTTTCTCACTTTTTTGTCACATTTCCATCATTGTTTTCGTCTCAGTTTTGTTGCTATTTCCTCACTTTTTTCCAGAAGCTTTTGGATTGGGGTAAAGCCAAACTGGAGAAAATGTGCTCGGTTCAGGCGGGAGTTATGGCGTTAATATCCGTCACTGCGCTGAATATTTTCCGAGTAAAGAAGCCACAAAGGGCAGGATAAGCGGCCACCAGGTGGAGCCATTTCCCACTAATGACCCTTGACTGTGAGTATAACCTAGTTTCCTTTCATGATACATCTCCTGATTGTGAACTCAAGACACGCTGGTGAAACATTTCATCCCCAGAACGAGAAACGATCGGCGACGTCGTATCTACAGTCGCGGAATCAAAATACTTTGGCTGTGATTCCGCAGACTTGACCCCGAAACGTCCCTTCAGATTCTCAGCCCTCGATTTGACACTAAACCGGACGAGGCCGGTTTTCACGAGGAAATTCACAAATACAACGAGTTAAAAACATCTGTAACCCACGGTAACAGCATCACAGCACGTTTAGCTTCACATTTAGTCAAAAACACAATCTGAGAAGCGTGGCTGTAAAGAGGAGCGAGTTAAACTGAGTTATTATAATTAAAAAAAAAGCTTGTGTTTATTTATTTATTGTTTTTTGGGCACCGTTAAACCAGACCAGGCTGGGATCGGAAAAATAAAAGTATGGGGGAAAAAAACGTTCAAGTGCGGTTGGTCGTCAGCATTTAAGAAGATGGAAAAAGGGAACAATTTGGGAAAAGAATTGGGGAAAAACAAAATCAATCAAAAATCATATCTTGGGGGAAAAAGCTCATAAAAAATTGGGAACATTTTGGGCCACATAAAAAAATAAAAATTAAAAAAAAATTAAAAAATTGGGGAAATTAGTGGGAAAAAAACAATTTAAAAAACGGGATAAATTGGGGAAAAAACAATTAAATCTTGGGGAAAAGCTCATAAAAAATTGGGAACATTTTGGGCCAAATTTAAAAAAAAATACAAAAAAAAAGAACAAAATTGGGGAAGATAAATATTGAAAATCTTGGGAAAATTGGCGGGGAAAAAACAATTTTAAAAAAGGGGGAAATTGGGGAAAAAACAATTAAATCTTGGGGGGAAAAGCTCATAAGAAATTGGGAACATTTTGGGCCAAAAAAAAAAAATACAAAAAAAAATTAAAAATTGGGGAAGATAAAAATTGAAAAACAATTTTAAAAAAGGGGGAAATTGGGGAAAAAACAATTAAATCTTTGGGAAAAAGCTCATTAAAAATTGGGAACATTTTGGGCCAAAGAAAAAAAATGAAAAAAAAAAAAAAAAATGAAAAAATTGGGGAAGACAAATATTGAAAATCTTGGGAAAATTGGCGGGGAAAAAACAATTTAAAAAATTGGGGAAAAAAATAAGAAAAACGTGTTTAGTGTTTTTTCTGCTCTTTTGTTGTTAAAGGAACTTTGGAAAAAAGGAATAAATGAACATTATTAATCTGTTTTATGGTTCAATATGACAAATAATGTAGTAAAGGTATCAAAAACGGTACCCAGCCCTGGTAATGACCGTGTCTACACAAATATTTTTGACCGATAGTTAGGGAAGCACCGATACCGATACCACGTACTCCATACCAGAAACCGATACCAGTCTGAGCTGGATTTAACCAGAGCTAAATGTTGTTAGCGCTGCAGCGTTTACAACATACAGGCTAACGATGCTAACTAGCCGCTAACTCTTGGCTAACAGTTCTGGCGACTCTTACGCCGTTTTATGGCCAGGGGCTGATAGAGCTCAACAGTCCCGCCCACTCCCGGTCACGTGTCGGGGTCCAACATAAAAAATACGTTAACACTTTACATTACGAGCCGGTACTTACAGTGGTAGTTCTAGGTACTTATTGTGGCACTTAAAGTTGTAAGTACTAGCATTTACAGTGGTAATTGTAGGTTCTTACTCTGGTACTTTAAGTGATAGTTTCTACAGTTTCTTAAGTGCTAGATACATCTATGGTACTTATTGGTAATTCAAGGATACTACAGCAGCAATTCATAAGTAGTAAATGTGGTACTTCTACACACAGAAGTAATTTCTAGGATTGTGTGACTATAAAACAACATAAATCAGCTTTAGGGAAAACAAGAACCTTCATTACTAAGAGTTACCACTGTATCTAGAAGTACATACCTGGTAATTCTCACTATAGTATCCTTTAAGTACCACAATAAGTACCACCGTAAGTACCACAATAAGTATCTAGAATTACCTCTGTAAGTACCAAGGACATACCGGCCCGTAATGTAAAGTGTTACCAAAAATCCCATTTATTATTATGTATAAATCCCAAGTATTATTAGCTTTGACTTTCCCAAAAAGTCAATTATTAAGAGTTTAACATCAGCCCTGTGCTAACTCACGGACATGAAACAGACAAGGTACAATTGAAGACTTCTCTAAAATGTTATAAACTGCAAAAATATAAAGTAATTTAATTGTATTTTCAAATATTGTTTGTTTCTTTCTTGTAAAAAACCAGCACAAGTGTCGGTCGTTAGCACGTAGCTGATTAGCCGGTGTCGTGCCTTCAAACTCTTAATAACTGACTTTTTCGAAAAGTGAATGCTGAAAATACATGGATTTTTTTGTGTTGGGCGCCGACAGGTGACCGGGAGTGGGCGGGACTGTGGAAAAAATAACCCAGTGACTAAAAAGTCCCCAGAAAATTCAAAATAAAGAGATACAGCGTGTTTATATTGAGCCAAAATGAGCAAAACAATGAAAATGCTCCTGGAGAAGTTTCTATAAACACAGGAGAAAGTCCACACGGAGCTGAAGTAAAGGAGAAAAGAGAGCATTTATCTGCAGTAATAAGTAACATCTCAGTACTATTGTTAAATACAAAAACATAAATGAATAAAGCACAAGCACTGAGGAGCTTTAGGACATGAGCTGTTCTGTCTGAGATGGACAGAGACATAAAAAATAAAATAAATAAAATGGCATCTGTTCAAATCTGATGTAACTTCTCTTAACCTCTTAACTCCCGCCTGAACCGAGAGGATGTTTTTCCTCACGTCAGATTTTTTTTTTCCATCATTTTTTGCTGGGTTTTCAACTCATTTTTGTAACTTTTTTGTCATTTTTTGGCAAATTTGTCATTTTTTCGTCCATTTTTTGTTAAAAAAATGTTGTACAATTTTTATCAAATTTTTGTCACATTTTTGGTCATTTTTTGGTCATTTTTTGAATCAATTTTTTGTCTTTTTTTTGTCAAATTTTTATCAAATTTTTGTCCTTTTTTGTTATTTTTTTGTCACATTTTTGTCTTTTTTTGTCACATTTTTGTCATATTTTTCGTACATTTTTTATCACATTTTTATCACATTTTTATCACATTTTTGTCACATTTTTTCGTCATTTTTTAAATCTATTTTTTGTCATTTGTTGTCACATTTTTGTAATTTTTTTGTCAAATTATTATCCAATTTTTGTCCTTTTTTGTTATTTTTTTGTCACATTTTTGTCTTTTTTGGTTATATTTTTGTCAATTTTTTGTCAATTTCTTGTGACATTTTTGCGACATTTTTGCCACTTTTTCATCCCTTTTTTGTCACATTTCCATCATTGTTTTCGTCTCACTTCTGTCTCTATTTTCTCACCTTTTTTCCAGAAGCTTTTGGATTGGGGTAAAGCCAAACTGGAGAAAAAGTGCTCGTTTCAGGCGGGAGTTAAGGGGTTAAAAGTGTCGCCTGCTTTACTTAAGCAAATGCAAATGAGTAAATTAACTAACTACAAACCAACCTGCTTGAGGAAAACGCCTTGTACTCGTATCGTATCGAAAAGTGGTATCGGTGCTTCCCTACAAACAGGTATCGGCAAAAGGTACATTTCAAACTCAACAGCCACGCTTCAAATCCACAGAAAACTAAACAACAGCATCTCTTCTAGTTAAATAAAACAGTAAAGTTTAAGGCTTCAGGAATGTGGAGTCCGGATGGCACGGTTTCCGGTGTCCGTGGTCGGTACCGGGTCTTGGAGAGTGGGGCGAGCCTCACACGCGGGTCTCCACGTCTGGGGGGGAGGCGTGAGGGTTGACCCGCTGACAGTGCAGGACGGCGTCGTGGACCGAGGGGAAGAACATGCTCCTCTTCATCTCTGTGAAGAACTGCAGCCGCTCCAGCTCGTCCAGGACACTCCCTGTGAGAGACCAGGGGGAGGAGGCCTTTCAGAGGACAGGGCATCGCCGTGGCAACACATTCAAACATCCACATCTAAGGTAAGTCGACTATACGGAGTTTAAACATGTTATTCCTCCCCCTACATGTTCCTCCATGTCCTAATGTGTAGAATGAGCTCAGATCTGTTCACCACAACTGCCAATTATTATATTTTCTGAGGACATTTTGCTTAATTCGAGCTTTATTTGCTGACATTTTGCGTTTCTTTCTTGGTTTATAATAAGAAAAAATATTAGGTAAAAAATGCTGACCCCACTGGCAGATTTGTTTCCTTAAAACAAGACAAAAGGGTTAAGGTGCGAGACATTCAAGATGGCGGCGCGGAGACTGATGCTCGGGTTACGTCTGTCTGTTTTTTATTTTTTATCCATTTTTTGTAATTTTTTTGTCACATTTTGTCACATTTTTTGTCTTTTTTTGGTAAATTTTTTGTAATTTTTTTGTCAAATTTTTGTTAATTTTTAATCGAATTTTTGTAATTTTTTGTCTCTTTTTTTGTCACATTTTTGTAATTTTTCGGTCAAATTTTTATAAAATTTTTGTCACATTTTTGTAATTTTTTTCACATTTTGTCACATTTTTTGTCTTTTTTTGTAATTTTTTTGTCACATTTTGTCACATTTTTTGTCTTTTTTTGTAATTTTTTTGTAATTTTTTTGTTAATTTTTAATCAAATGTTTGTAATTTTTTGTCTCTTTTTGTCACATTTTTGTAATTTTTTTGTCACATTTTGTCACATTTTTTGTCTTTTTTTGTAATTTTTTTGTTAATTTTTAATCAAATGTTTGTAATTTTTTGTCTCTTTTTTTGTCACATTTTTGTAATTTTTTGGTCAAATTTTTATCACATTTTTGTCACATTTTTGTAATTTTTTCATCAATTTTTCGTCGCTTTTTTGTCAATGTTTTCTCACTTTTTTGTCACATTTCCATCATTGTTTTCGTCTCAGTTTTGTCGCTATTTTCACAGCTTTTGGATTGGGGTAAAGCCAAAATCAATCAGCTGAGATCACGGTCGTGCCCGGACAACATGTCTCCGGAAAAGCATGTCGTTTGTTGATGATCTGTTCTAGGTTTTGTAGATCTTTACAATTACTGCCTCACAAGATGGCCGCCACGTTGGCCCTGAGCGTTTCCTCTCGTCTCCTCAGCGTGTTTGTGTCTCAGTCTAATCTGCTTTGGTGGGGGGTTCAGGTGCTGCTGGACGCCTTGATTTAATCACTCACCGTCGCATCCGGCCACAACCACCTGGACGTCCACCGCCGCGTACTCCTTTACTACTATACTTATTTTTGTCTTTTTTTAAGTCCATTTTTTGTCAAATTTTTATCACATTTTTGTAATTTTTTTGTCTCATTTTTTTCATTTTTCGTTCATTTTTTATCCATTTTTTGTAATTTTTTTGTCACATTTTGTCACATTTTTTGTCTTTTTTGGTCAATTTTTTGTAATTTTTTTGTCAATTTTTTGTTAATTTTTAATCAAATTTTTGTAATTTTTTGTCTCATTTTTGTCACATTTTTGTAATTTTCCGATCAAATTTTTATCACATTTTTGTCACATTTTTGTCACATTTTTGTAATTTTTTTGTCACATTTTGTCACATTTTTGTAATTTTTTTGTCACATTTTGTCACATTTTTTGTCTTTTTTTGTAATTTTTTTGTAATTTTTTTGTTAATTTTTAATCAAATGTTTGTAATTTTTTGTCTCTTTTTTTGTCACATTTTTGTAATTTTTTGGTCAAATTTTTATCACATTTTTGTCATTTTTTCGTACATTTTTTGTCAATTTTTTCGTACATTTTTGCCAGTTTTTCATCCATTTTTCGTCGCTTTTTTTGTCAATGTTTTCTCACTTTTTTGTCACATTTCCATCATTGTTTTCGTCTCAGTTTTGTCGCTATTTTCACAGCTTTTGGATTGGGGTAAAGCCAAAATCAATCAGCTGAGATCACGGTCGTGCCCGGACAACATGTCTCCGGAAAAGCACGTCGTTTGTAAAGATCTACAAGACCTAGAACAGATCATCAACAATTACTGCCTCACAAGATGGCCGCCACGTTGGCCCTGAGCGTTTCCTCTCGTCTCCTCAGCGTGTTTGTGTCTCAGTCTAATCTGCTTTGGTGGGGGGTTCAGGTGCTGCTGGACGCCTTGATTTAATCACTCACCGTCGCATCCGGCCACAACCACCTGGACGTCCCCCGCCGCGTACTCCTTTACTACTATACTTATTTTTGTCTTTTTTTAGTCCATTTTTTGTCAAATTTTCATCAAATTTTTGTAATTTTTTTGTCACATTTTTTTCATTTTTCGTTCATTTTTTATCCATTTTTTGTAATTTTTTTGTCACATTTTTTGTCTTTTTTTGGTCGATTTTTTGTAATTTTTTTGTCAAATTTTTGTTAATTTTTAATCAAATTTTTGTAATTTTTTGTCTCATTTTTGTCACATTTTTGTAATTTTTCGGTCAAATTTTTCGGTCAAATTTTTGTCACATTTTTGTTTGTTTTTTGTAATTTTTTTGTAATTTTTTTGTTAATTTTTAATCAAATGTTTGTAATTTTTTGTCTCTTTTTTTTGTCACATTTTTGTAATTTTTTTGTCACATTTTGTCACATTTTTTGTCTTTTTTTTGTAATTTTTTTGTAATTTTTTTGTTAATTTTTAATCAAATGTTTGTAATTTTTTGTCTTTTTTGTCACATTTTTGTAATTTTTTGGTCAAATTTTTATCAAATTTTTGTCACATTTTTGTCATTTTTTCGTACATTTTTTGTCCATTTTTTCGTACATTTTTGCCAGTTTTTCATCAATTTTTCGTCGCTTTTTTGTCAATGTTTTCTCACTTTTTTGTCACATTTCCATCATTGTTTTCGTCTCAGTTTTGTCGCTATTTTCACAGCTTTTGGATTGGGGTAAAGCCAAAATCAATCAGCTGAGATCACGGTCGTGCCCGGACAACATGTCTCTGGAAAAGCATGTCGTTTGTAAAGATCTACAAGACCTAGAACAGATCATCAACAATTACTGCCTCACAAGATGGCCGCCACGTTGGCCCTGAGCGTTTCCTCTCGTCTCCTCAGCGTGTTTGTGTCTCAGTCTAATCTGCTTTGGTGGGGGGTTCAGGTGCTGCTGGACGCCTTGATTTAATCACTCACCGTCGCATCCGGCCACAACCACCTGGACGTCCACCGCCGCGTACTCCTTTACTACTATACTTATTTTTGTCTTTTTTTTGTCCATTTTTTGTCAAATTTTCATCACATTTTTTTCATTTTTTTGTCACATTTTTTTCATTTTTCGTTCATTTTTTATCCATTTTTTGTAATTTTTTTGTCACATTTTTTTTGTCTTTTTTTGGTCAAATTTTTATCAAATTTTTGTCACATTTTTGTAATTTTTTTGTCACATTTTGTCACATTTTTTGTCTTTTTTTGTAATTTTTTTGTTAATTTTTAATCAAATGTTTGTAATTTTTTGTCTCTTTTTTTGTCACATTTTTGTAATTTTTTTGTCACATTTTGTCACATTTTTTGTCTTTTTTTGTAATTTTTTTGTAATTTTTTTTTTTTTTTATCAAATGTTTGTAATTTTTTGTCTCTTTTTTTGTCCAATTTTTGTAATATTTTTGTCACATTTTTATCAAATTTTTGTCACATTTTTGTCATTTTTTCGTACATTTTTGCCAGTTTTTCATCAATTTTTCGTCGCTTTTTTGTCAATGTTTTCTCACTTTTTTGTCACATTTCCATCATTGTTTTCGTCGCTATTTTCACAGCTTTTGGATTGGGGTAAAGCCAAAATCAATCAGCTGAGATCACGGTCGTGCCTGGACAACATGTCTCCGGAAAAGCATGTCGTTTGTTGATGATCTGTTCTAGGTTTTGTAGATCTTTACAATTACTGCCTCACAAAATGGCCGCCACGTTGGCCCTGAGCGTTTCCTCTCGTCTCCTCAGCGTGTTTGTGTCTCAGTCTAATCTGCTTTGGCGGGGGGTTCAGGTGCTGCTGGACGCCTTGATTTAATCACTCACCGTCGCATCCGGCCACAACCACCTGGACGTCCACCGCCGCGTACTCCTTTACTACTATACTTATTTTTGTCTTTTTTTAGTCCATTTTTTGTCAAATTTTCATCACATTTTTTTCATTTTTTTGTCACATTTTTTTCATTTTTCGTTCATTTTTTATCCATTTTTAGTA
The DNA here is from genome assembly GCF_951799975.1 of Gobius niger. Classification (NCBI taxonomy): domain Eukaryota; kingdom Metazoa; phylum Chordata; class Actinopteri; order Gobiiformes; family Gobiidae; genus Gobius; species Gobius niger. The sequence goes on from NC_136873.1 coordinate 8,387,724, forward strand.
ATTTTTTTGTCACATTTTTTGTCTTTTTTTGGTCAAATTTTTATCAAATTTTTGTCACATTTTTGTAATTTTTTTGTCACATTTTGTCACATTTTTTGTCTTTTTTTGTAATTTTTTTGTTAATTTTTAATCAAATGTTTGTAATTTTTTGTCTCTTTTTTTGTCACATTTTTGTAATTTTTTTGTCACATTTTGTCACATTTTTTGTCTTTTTTTGTAATTTTTTTGTAATTTTTTTTATTTTTAATCAAATGTTTGTAATTTTTTGTCTCTTTTTTTGTCCAATTTTTGTAATATTTTTGTCACATTTTTATCAAATTTTTGTCACATTTTTGTCATTTTTTCATACATTTTTGCCAGTTTTTCATCAATTTTTCGTCGCTTTTTTGTCAATGTTTTCTCACTTTTTTGTCACATTTCCATCATTGTTTTCGTCGCTATTTTCACAGCTTTTGGATTGGGGTAAAGCCAAAATCAATCAGCTGAGATCACGGTCGTGCCTGGACAACATGTCTCCGGAAAAGCATGTCGTTTGTTGATGATCTGTTCTAGGTTTTGTAGATCTTTACAATTACTGCCTCACAAGATGGCCGCCACGTTGGCCCTGAGCGTTTCCTCTCGTCTCCTCAGCGTGTTTGTGTGTCTCTAATCTGCTTTGGTGGGGGGTTCAGGTGCTGCTGGACGCCTTGATTTAATCACTCACCGTCGCATCCGGCCACAACCACCTGGACGTCCACCGCCGCGTACTCCTTTACTACTATACTTATTTTTGTCTTTTTTTAAGTCCATTTTTTATCCATTTTTTTTAATTTTTTTGTCACATTTTGTCACATTTTTTGTCTTTTTTAGGTCAATTTTTTGTAATTTTTTTGTCAAATTTTTATCATATTTTTGTCATTTTTTTGTTAATTTTTAATCAAATTTTTGTAATTTTTTGTCTCTTTTTGTCACATTTTTGTAATTTTTCGCTCCATTTTTTATCACATTTTTGTCACATTTTTGTCTTTTTTTTGTCAATTTTTTGTAATTTTTTGTCACATTTTTGTAATTTTTTGGTCAAATTTTTATCAAATTTTTGTCATTTTTTCGTACATTTTTTGGCCATTTCTTGTGACATTTTTGCCACTTTTTCATCAATTTTTCGTCGCTTTTTTGTCAATGTTTTCTCACTTTTTTGTCACATTTCCATCATTGTTTTCGCCTCAGTTTTGTCGCTATTTTCACAGCTTTTTTCCAGAAGCTTTTGGATTGGGGTAAAGCCAAAATCAATCAGCTGAGATCACGGTCGTGCCCGGACAACATGTCTCTGGAAAAGCATGTCGTTTGTAAAGATCTACAAGACCTAGAACAGATCATCAACAATTACTGCCTCACAAGATGGCCGCCACGTTGGCCCTGAGCGTTTCCTCTCGTCTCCTCAGCGTGTTTGTGTGTCTCAGTCTAATCTGCTTTGGTGGGGGGTTCAGGTGCTGCTGGACGCCTTGATTTAATCACTCACCGTCGCATCCGGCCACAACCACCTGGACGTCCACCGCCGCGTACTCCTTCACCACCTACGGGCGCAGGAGAGAAGCATCATCACGGCGGCCTTTGTGTGGTCCTGAAGGAAGCACCAGCTGCCGGACTCTACCTGTTTAATGGCTTTGGCGCCCATGGAGTCGATGAAGCCGGTGCAGTTCCAGTCCAGGACGATGGAGTGGACCTCGGAGCAGAAGGTCTGTATGAAGACGGCCTCCTCGGAGTCGGTGTCCGGTGCTCCCGGTGCTCCCGGTCTTCCCGCCGCACCGTTCTCCTGCCGCCTCTGCTGCTTCTCCGCGCTGTGGTTATTCGGCAACAACTCGTGGCTCACGCCTCGCTGCGAGAAGCAAAAGAAACTAAGAAGAGGGCGAAGACATGCTCTATCACGCCGCGACGTTTCACTTCATTAACCTCTTAACTCCCGCCTGAACCGAGAGGATCTTTTTCCTCACATCATCACATTTTTTTTCCATCATTTTTTGGTTGGGCGTTCAACTCATTTTTGTAACTTTTTTGTCTTTTTTTGGGTAATTTTTGGTCACATTTTTGTCTTTTTTTCGTCCATTTTTTGTAATTTTTTTGTCAAATTTTAATCACATTTTTGAATTTTTTTTTATCACATGTTTGTCATTTTTTGTCACATGTTTGTCATTTTTTTGTTAATTTTTTATCAAATTTTTGTAACTTTTTTTTAAAAACTTTTTTGTCATTTTTTGGTCATTTTTCGTCACATTTTTGTCTTTTTTTCGTCAATTTGTTGTAATTTTTTTGTCAAATTTTAATCAAATTTGTGTAATTTTTTATCAATTTTTTGTAATTTTTTCGTCAATTTTTTATCATTTTTTTTGTCATTTTTTGTCACATTTTTGTCATTTTTTCGTCAATTTTTTGTCATTTTTTTGTCAAATTTTTATCACATTTTGTGATTTTTTATCACTTTTTTTGTGTCATTTTTTGTAATTTCTTTGTCAAATTTTTATCACATTTTTGTCATTTTTTCGTCAATTTTTTATAAATTTTTTGTCTCATTTTTTCGTCCATTTTTTGTAACTTTTTTGTCATTTTTCGTCACATTTTTGTCTTTTTTTCGTCATTTTTTTAATAAAATTTTTGTTTCATTTTTTCGTCCATTTCTTATCAATTTTTTGTAACTTTTTTGGCATTTTTTGTCAAATTTTTATCATATTTTCTCTAATTTCTTGTGACATTTTTGCCACTTTTTTCATCAATTTTTCGTCACTTTTTCGTCAATGTTTTCTCACTTTTTTGTCACATTTTCATCATTGTTTTCGTCTCAGTTTTGCTGCTATTTTCACACCTTTTTCCCAGAAGCTTTTGGACTGGGGTAAAGCCAAACTGGAGAAAATGCTCTCGGTTCAGGTGGGAGTTAAGGGGTTAAATCCACAGTAAACCCTGAGTAGAAGCAGAAACTCTCTGACCTGAGCGTCCGCACACACCACCAGAGTGTGATTCTCGTTGGACGTCCGGCTTTTCTTCTTCTGCGCTTTTCTCAAGCTCTGGATGTGTTCAGGGTTCACTCCAGTCTGGGAAACACAAAATACAAAATACAAAATACAGATCTGGGTAAGAATATCCAGCTGTTCAATCTTCCAGTTTGATTTTACCCAAATCTAAAAGTTTCATGGCGCAACAAAACATAAATAAAAACAGGGCTGGGCACGGTTACATTAGTTTTTCGATACCAGTACTTTAACGATACCTGGTTTACGATACCGATATCTGAGCGATACTTTTTCTGATACCTATACTCAAATATTTGTCATCTAGAACCAGAAAACAGAACAAAATGTCAAAAAAATAGGAAAAATGGTTTAAAAATGAGACAAAAATAGGTCAAAAAGTGAGAAAGAAAGTTGTTAAAAAATTATGGGGAAAAATAAAATAAAAATATAAATAAAAAATAGCAAAAATGACCCAAAAAAATTATGAAAAGAATTCCTAAAAATGAGGAAAAAATGTGTCAAAAAATGAGGAAAAAATGTGGAAAAAAATTGCAAATTTGGATTAATAAGAAAAAAAGAAGTAAAAAAAAATTACACAAAAAAGTTAAAAAATTAGGAAAAACTGTCAAAAAAGGAGGAAAATAATGTCAAAACAATTTGGAAAAAAATAAAAAAAATAAAAAAAAAGGGATTTTTTTTTTTCTTTATCAAAATTAGGGGGAAAAAAGAAAAAAAAATGAATCCAAAATTGTCAATTATTATGTAAAAATGGGGCAAACATTCATAAAAAAGACTGGGAAAAAACAGGGAGGAAAAAAATCATCTATTTGAGCTATGACAGGTCACTTCCTGTATTCCCGCCCTCCCCCCTTTTCGATTCCAGCCCTAAAAAAACAGAAGACTAAAACGTGATAAAAATGTGGCAGAAGTTTATATCAGTTTTTTCTTAGCTTTCAAGTGAGGCGTTGCTCTGGCCTGTTGGCTGTAACCTTAATAAATCTGTAAACTTAATAAAGCTGAACTGGAGAAAATGCGCTCGGTTTCCTGTAAGAGGTTAAAATGTTTTTCTCTAAAACATGACCTTTAAAGTCTAATCACATCTCACATCTCACATCTCCAGCCCTTTGAGACGCTTTAAGCTGACTCTCTGAACTCACCTGCTCCTTGAGGCTGCTGATGTAGCGGTCACTGTTGGCGAAGTAGATGGAGGAGTTGAAATGGAAAACCTTGATGCCCTGGCTCTGCGCCGCCTGGGACACAACACAAACAGGAGGTTAAACACATTCACGAACAAACTTTTCCTCAGAATCCACAAGCTTCAGCTAAATGTGAGGCTCTTTCTGAAGCCTGTACTAAAGACACAGTAGGATATTGTTTGTGTGGTCGCACGGACGACACACTAATGGAAAACATCTCCCTCACGGCTCTCAGTTTTTGCATTTTTATTGAATTTTTGTAACATTTTTGTGGAATTTTTGTCACTTTTCAGTTTAATTTTTGTCACATTTTTGTTTAATTTTTGTCACATTTTTATTAAATTTTTGTAACTTTTTTGTTGAATTTTTGTCACTTTTTGTTGAATTTTGTCACATTTTTGTTGAATTTTTGTCACTTTTTGATGAATTTTTGTCACTTTTTGGTTGAATTTTTGTCACATTGTTGTTGAATTTTTGTCACATTTTTGTTAAATTTTTGTCACTTTTTGGTTGAATTTTTGTTGAATTTTAGTCACATTTTTGTTGAATTTTAGTTGAATTTTTGTTGAATTTTTGTTGAATTTTTGTTGAATTTTTGTCACATTTTTGTTGAATTTTTGTCACATTTTTGTTGAATTTTTGTCACATTTTTGTTGAATTTTTGTCACTTTTTGGTTGAATATTTGTCACTTTTTGTTGAATTTTTGTCACTTTTTGGTAGAATTTTTGTCACTTTTTGGTTGAATTTTTGTCACATTTTTGTTGAATTTTTGTCACATTTTTGTTGAATTTTTGTCACTTTTTGGTTGAATTTTTGTCACATTTTTGTTGAATTTTTGTCACATTTTGGTTGAATTTTTGTCACATTTTTGTTGAATTTTTGTCACTTTTTGGTTGAATTTTTGTCACTTTTTGTTGAATTTTTGTCACATTTTTGATGAATTTTTGCCACATTTTGTTGAATTTTTGTCACATTTTTCTTGAGTTTTTGTCACTTTTTTGTTCGTTTACCTCCTTGTTTTCTTCTCATTTTTTGTGGCTGTTTTGGTGTTTTTTCCCAAGAAGCTTTTTGATTAGGGTAAAGCCAAACTGGAGAAAATGGGATCCGTTCAGGTGGGAGTTAAGAGGCTAAAGCAGTTTTTGAATAATTAGAGAAAGTTTAGACTTTTCTCCAAATTGTTCTCCCCCTTAACTGTTTTCAAACATGACCATATATGGGCGGTTCCTGAGACGCCGCCTGTATTTATGCTCCATGCTTGTACACTGGGAAACTCAGCACCTCAAATCAAAAGACCTCACCTCCTCGTACTCCTCCACGGAGCGGTACAGGGCCGTGTCGGGAACGTGGCCCAGGATCGAACTGTGGGGGCTGGAAGGTGACGGGACAGGACAGGTTTATTTCAGTTACAGGAAACAGACCGGGACAACACAATGGGTTCTTACTTCTGCGTCCTGTAGATGACGGTGAGGATCCCGAACGCGATGGACACCAGTAAACCCAGGTCCAGCCCCAGCAGCACCGAGGACACGAAGGCCGCCAGCCAGATGCTCTGAGGGGGCAGAACCAGTCACAACACCGGGGGGGTCATTATGTCACTCCTCTCATTAAAAACATGGCTGAAGTGTTGCCTTGGCACATTCACGTGTTTCTGAGTAATCTGTAAAAACTCTGATGGCGGCCATTTTAGGGATAGGTTTGCCTGAGTCCTCCTAGGAACGCCCCCACCTCCTGGAGACGCCTCCGAGCTTTCGTCACCAGCCGAGTAACCGACCACTGCTCCTCAGCAGAAGCCCCTCCCCACTGATGCCACAGACAGCGTGTGGAGGGGGCGTGTCTAAAGGCTCAGAGGTTCTTAAAGAGACAGGGGCCTATTTCAAGACATTCACTACAGCCATTTTGAGAGAGACATTTTATACAAGGCAGTTATTCTAATTTACTGCATTTACAGACCAACAGAAGGTTTGCTCATCATGAAGCAGCTCTGAAGCTCCGAACCCTTACGAGACATTTTACCAAGAAAGTCACTCTTTTGTCATGTTTTTGACACTTTCTTGATACTTTTTAGTAATTTTTTTGTAATTTTTTTGTCACTTTTTTGATACTTTGTTGTCACTTTTTATGTCACTTTTTTTGCTACTTTTTCATCATTTTTTTTGCCACTTTTTTGTCATTTTTTTGTAATTTTTTGACACTTTTTTTTCTACTTTTTCATCACTTTTTCGTTAATTTTTTGCCAATTTTTGTCATATTTTTTTAGACTTTTTTGTCCTTTTTTTTAATACCTTTTCGTCCTTTTTTGTAATATTTTTTACACTTTATTTTTACACAGGGTCAGAGGTTCTTAAAGAGACAGAGGCCTATTTCAAGACATTCACTACAGCCATTTTGAGAGAGACATTTTATACAAGGCGGTTATTCTAATTTACTGCATTTACAGACCAACAGAAGGTTTGCTCATCATGAAGCAGCTCTGAAGCTCCGAACCCTTACGAGACATTTTACCAAGAAAGTCACTCTTTTGTCACGTTTTTGACACTTTCTTGATACTTTTTTGTAATTTTTTTGCCACTTTTTTGTCACTTTTTTGATACTTTTTCATCATTTTTTTGCCACTTTTTTGTAATTTTTTTGTAATTTTTACGGCTCAGACTTCGAAGCGTACCGCACTTTTTTGCTGGGAAAGCCAAAGTGTTACAAGGCTTACAAGGCACTCACTAGTTAAATCCATTTGACTCGTTATGTTTTCGCGTAGGAAGTCCTTAGCAACAATCACAAAAAAAATGCAAAGAAATCCTGGAGGGACTGATGAGCCTTTAGCAGAACAGCTATAATAATCTCTTAACCCCCGCCTTAACCAAGCACACTTTCTATAGTTTTACCCAAATCTAAAAGCTTTTTTTAAGAGCTTACAGCCTATAGGTCAGCGTAACACCTCACTTGAAAGCTAAGACCGACAAAGCTAATCTAAGTAGATCTTTTTCATCGCAGTTTTGTCACTTTGTTTGATTTTGTTGCGCTTCCTTCCTCGTTTTAGTCTTCTTTCTCTTTGGGTCTGGGTAATGACTAACTGGAGAAGATGCACTCAGGCTCAGGAGCTTCACAGACAGAAGGATCGAGGAGGACAGTGTGTTTTATCTGATACTGACCAGCTCGATCTTGCTGGTCCTCCACAGATGAGGAACGTCTCTGAACTGTTTGAACATCCCCAAGAGGTTCACCATGATGATGGCCGCCAGCGCAGTCTGAGGAAACAAACACATGTTAGTGACTTCCTTATCAGATGGTTTAATCACAGATACTTAATTAATCTCACTATCCAGAGCAGTTTTCCTCTTTCTAAACTCTCACTCTCAATCCTGACGATTTGGTTCACATTTCTGAACGGGAATAAATGAGCTCAGTCAGTGTTGAGTTCGCTCTTTCAGACTCACTGCTGCAATGCCTTTTCACCACTAGATGGCGCCTTGAAGCCAACCAACACAGTGTGATACAGTGTTGATGTCTGCTTCATCTCCCATGTGAAGAAATGTGCGAAGATTGGGGAATATTTAAAGCAGTACTGAGTAACTTTTCCCCCTAGAGGCCATACGAGCAACTGCAGGTGTCGTAGCAAGTTACGATTTGTTGACTTATTAATTGTCTTGGAGAGTAAATACTACGCTGACAGGAAAGACAAAGAGACAGAGGGATATTGTTCATCCAATTACACAATGGAAATATTTTTTTTCACTCAAAATTGGCTGTAAATACTGTTTAAAGTGACGCTAGCCCGCAGTTAGCTTCTTCTTCGTGATTCTATTAGAGTGTATTGGTGGCTCCGGTCCGGTGGCAGGAAAGTTGCAAACATGGTTTTCTGTCCAGAGACACCAGGGGGAGATGAAAGACCCTCCAATCATCCCATTAACACTTGTATTACCCCCACAGGGACTACGGAAAGGATTTATTAAGGTAAACACGTTACTTAGTACTGCGTTAAAGGGACTATACGGAGTCTAAAATCCTGCACTGTCACTCAAAAAGTTGTTACTTTGAGTCCGAAGTGCCAAAAGTGTCAAAAATTAACACAAATTGTGTAAAAAAATAAATAAAAAATGGATGGATGGATGGATGGAAGGAAGAAGTCTAAAGATCCACATATTATTTTGCAAACTCAGCCAAATGCACGAAACACCTTGTTTTTATATTAAACCATATATATACATTGTTGTGTCATATTTATATCAGCAATGTGCAGCAAACGTTTCAAATTGATGTCTCTACTTTTATTGTTTTCCCCTATTCACCTGCCTCGCTTTAACTACTGATTATTTTGTGGCTTAGTTTAGCTGTTAAATAACGTTTAGTTGAGGAAAGTATTAACTGTGTGATATTGTGGTAAAAGTACTTTCACACAGACAGAGTGGCGTCATGTGGCGACTGTAAAAACTGTATTTACTCAACAGAGACGTTCACCCATAACAAACAAACCCACAAGTCCTGTTTCGCCTTGTGACCAGTTATTATTTTGATATAGCAGAGGAAAATGTCTACTTGCAAAAGGTATTTTTCAAAGTTGCATTAAGGACACACGGAGATGCAAGTTTAAGCAAATCCCAGGTTTAGAGCTGAAAATCTGCTGGAACTCCAAAAGTGGTTCTTTTTTTGGTACTGGAAAATTAAAGGAAGTGACTTTGTTGTCCATCCATCCATTTTCATCAATTTCATCAACGTTTTTTATTTTATTGCCATCAATAAAAATAGTTGAATAATTTATATGTTTACCTCTACTGTACTTGATGCGTATGACAAATAAACTTGAACTTGAAACTCCTCCAAATCAATCCCCAGTTTCCCAGTGGAAACACGAGAGGTCCCATTCATGTGCAATTTTCTACTCGACACGTGGCATTAACCGTAATTACGAGAGCACATGAAGGCAACATTAGTGTTAACCTCTTACCACCCGTCTTCTGTCCTCTTTGGCTGTTATATAGGCCTGTGTAGCACCTCATTTCAAAGCTAAGACCCACAAAACTGATCTTTTTTCTCACATTTGTTGCTGTGTTGTGTCACCTTTTTTTGTTTTTTTTGTGACATTTTTGTTGAATTTTTGTCACTTTTTGTCACATTTTTGTTGAATTTGTCACATTTTTAGTTGAATTTTTGTCACTTTTTTGTTGAATTTTTGTCACTTTTTTGTTGAATTTTTGTCACTTTTTTGTTGAATTTTTTTCACTTTTTGTTGAATTTTTGTCACTTTTTTGTTGAATTTTTGTCACTTTTTTGTTGAATTTTTGTCACATTTTTATTGAATTTTTGTCACTTTTTTCTTAATTTTTGTCTCTTTTTTGTCTCTTTTTTGTCACATTTTTGTTGAATTTTTGTCACTTTTTTGTTTAATTTTTGTCACATTTTTGTCGAATTTTTGTCATTTTTTTGTCGAATTTTTGTCACTTTTTGTCGAATTTTTGTCACTTTTTGTTGAATTTTTGTCATTTTTTTGTTGCATTTTTGTCATTTTTTGTTGAATTTTTGTCATTTTTTGTTGAATTTTTGTCACATTTTTTGTTGAATTTTTATCAAATTTTTGTTGAATTTTTGTCACATTTTTGTTGAATTTTTGTCATTTTTTGTTGAATTTTTGTCACATTTTTGTTGAATTTTTGTTGAATTTTTGTTGAATATTTGTCACATTTTTGTTGAATTTTTGTCACATTTTTGTCTCATTTTTGTCACATTTTTGTTGAATATTTGTCACATTTTGTTGAATTTTTGTCATTTTTTCATTGAATTTTTGTCACATTTTTATTGATTTTTTGTCACATTTTTGTTGAATTTTTGTCTCTTTTTTGTTGAATTTTTGTCACATTTTTGTTGAATTTTTGTCAAATTTTTATTGAATTTTTGTCACTTTTTTCTTAATTTTTGTCTCTTTTTTGTCTCTTTTTTGTCACATTTTTGTTGAATTTTTGTCACTTTTTTGTTTAATTTTTGTCACATTTTTGTCGAATTTTTGTCATTTTTTTGTCGAATTTTTGTCACTTTTTGTCGAATTTTTGTCACTTTTTGTTGAATTTTTGTCATTTTTTTGTTGCATTTTTGTCATTTTTTGTTGAATTTTTGTCATTTTTTGTTGAATTTTTGTCATTTTTTTGTTGAGTTTTTGTCACTTTTTGTCGAATTTTTGTCACTTTTTGGTTGAGTTTTTGTCACATTTTTGTAGAATTTTTGTCAATTTTTTGTTGAATTTTTGTCACTTTTTGTTGAATTTTTGTCATTTTTTTGTTGAGTTTTTGTCACATTTTTGTTGAATTTTTGTCACATTTTTGTTGAATTTTTGTTGAATATTTGTCACATTTTTGTCTCATTTTTGTCACATTTTTGTCTCATTTTTGTCACATTTTTGTTGAATATTTGTCACATTTTGTTGAATTTTTGTCATTTTTTCATTGAATTTTTGTCACATTTTTATTGATTTTTTGTCACATTTTTTGTAGAATTTTTGTCACTTTTTTGTTGAGTTTTTGTCACATTTTTGTTGAATTTTTGTCACATTTTTGTTGAATATTTGTCACTTTTTGGTTGAGTTTTTGTCACATTTTTGTTGAATTTTTGTCACATTTTTGTTGAATATTTGTCACTTTTTGGTTGAGTTTTTGTCACATTTTTGTTGAATTTTTGTCACATTTTTGTTGAATTTTTGTCATTTTTTTTGTTGAGTTTTCGTCACATTTTTGTTACGTTTACATCCTTGTTTTCTCATTTTTTGTGGCTATTTTCTGGCTTTTTTTCCCCAAGAAGCTTTTTGATTAGCGTAAAGCCAAACTGGAGAAAATGGGATCCGTTCAGGCGGGAGTTAAGAGGTTAACATACGTCTCACTTCAAGAGGCTTCATTAGCAGCAAACGAGCTTTTAGTAGCAGGCTGGACTTCGATTCCCCCTGAAGTAAAACATCTCGGCCACTCACCTGTGGGAGGGGCTCAAACACAAAACCAATGGCCACCACGACCAACAGCACGACCAGCGAGGCCAGCAGCCCTGCAATCTGAACACAGACAGGAATGAAGACGCCATCTGCTCTGTGCTCCTCTGCCTGCCTGAGGGAAGTCAGTGTTTACCTGCGTCTTTCCCCCGGTGCTCTCCTGAACCATGCTCCTCGACATGGAGCAGGTCACCACGAAGGTGTGGAAGAAGGAGCTGATGAAGTTACACAGTCCATGGGCGAGCAGCTCCTGAGGAGGCAAACACAGTGATGGGTCACAGAAGACAATCGCTCTTGTTATTGTACATGTTTGTGTTTGAGGAGCACTCCCAACAAATGCTCTTCCATAGATGTGCCTCCTGAAGGTTCTAGAAGAGAGTCTTTATCATGATGTAATGTTGTCAACAGGTTACACTCACCGTCTCACCAACATAACACCAGGAACAAGCTGCTAATGACACATTTTTGTTGGATTTTTGTCACATTTTTGTCACTTTTTGTTGAATTTTTGTCACTTTTTGTTGAATTTTTGTCACTTTTTGTTGAATTTTTGTCGATTTTGTGTCGAATTTTTGTCTAATTTTTTGTCACATTTTTGTTAAATTTTTGTCACATTTTTGTTGAATTTTTGCCACATTTTTGTTGAATTTTTGCCACATTTTTGTTGAATATTTGTCACTTTTTGGTTGAGTTTTTGTCACATTTGTGTTGGATTTTTGTCACATTTTTGTTGAATTTTTGTCACTTTTTGTTGAATTTTTGTTGAATTTTTGTCACTTTTTTGGGGAATTTTTGTCACATTTTTGTTGGATTTTTGTCACATTTTTGTTGAATTTTTGTCACATTTTTGTTGAATTTTTGTCACATTTTTGTTGAATTTTTGTCACTTTTTGTTGAATTTTTGTCACATTTTTGTCACTTTTTTGGGGAATTTTTGTCACATTTTTGTTGAATTTGTCACATTTTTGTTGAATATTTGTCACTTTTTGGTTGAGTTTTTGTCAATTTTTTTCTGTTTTTTTGTCACTTTTTGTTGAATATTTGTCACTTTTTGGTTGAGTTTTTGTCACATTTTTGTTGAATTTTTGTCACATTTTTGTTGAATTTTTGTCACATTTGTGTTGGATTTTTGTCACATTTTTGATAGGTAGTGAAAATCCACTAAAGCGTCTCCCACCCGGAGGAGACACTGCCCTGGCCCTCGTGCAGCTCACATTTCTGTTTGTCCAGAGAAAACCCCAGGAGTTTCACCGTGTGTTTGTGCTTCACTTTTCTCTGTGTGGTTAAAGTCTGGGATGTTTGGTTGGTTGTTCCCCTGCACTGTCATCCTCTGCTCCACAGTCTCTTTGTGGCGGTGGCTGTTGCGTGTTATTCAGGGCCTGCATTCACTCACACGTTATAATCACAGATGAATGAACTGACCTGATTGCCGTCCACAGAGTATTTGTGTTTGAGGGCAAAGATCTTGGCCAGAGAGATGCCCATGGAGTAGCCCACGATGGCCACGGCGAAGGCGTCCGTGATGAGCTTGGGAGTGAGGGAGAAGTCTGGAAGAGCGGGAGCCAGCAGCCTGCGGACCAACCAGAGAAAACAATCTGTCAAAACAATCCATGACAAAAACTTCATGAGACTATAATGAAAAAGTGGCGATAACTTGATGAAAAAATAATGAAAAAGTGGCAAAAACTTGATGAAAAACTATGAAAAAGTGACAAAAACTTGATGGAAAAAACTATGAAAAAGTGACAAAAACTTGATGGAAAAACTATGAAAAATTGACAAAAACTTGATGTAAAAACTATGAAAAAATGACAAAAACTTGATGTAAAAACTATGACAAAATGACAAAAATTTCATGGAAAAAACTATAAAAACGTGGCAAAAACTTAATGAAAAACAATGAAAAAGTGACAAAAACTTGATAAAAAACAATGAAAAAATGACAAAAACTTAATTAAAAATTCTGAAAAAGTGAAAATAACTTGATGAAAAAACAATGAAAAAGTGAAAATAACTGGATGGAAAAACAATGAAAAACTGACAAAAACTTGATGAAAAAATAATGAAAAAGTGAAAAAACGTAATGAAAAAATTCTGAAAAAGTGAAAAAATTTGATGAAAAAACAATGAAAAAGTGAAAAAACTTGATGAAAAAATAATGAAAAAGTGAAAAAACTTGAAAAAATAATGAAAAAGTGAAAAAACGTCATGAAAAAATTCTGAAAAAGTGACAAAAACTTGATGAAAAAACAATGAAAAAGTGACAAAAACTTGATGAAAAAACAATGAAAAAGTGAAAATAACTGGATGGAAAAACAATGAAAAACTGACAAAAACTTGATGAAAAAATAATGAAAAAGTGGCAAAAACTTGATGAAAAAACAATGAAAAAGTGAAAAAACTTAATGAAAAAATTCTGAAAAAGTGAAAAAACTTGATGAAAAAACAATGAAAAAGTGAAAAAACTTGATAAAAAACAATGAAAAAGTGAAAAAACTTGATGAAAAAACAATGAAAAAGTGACAAAAACTTGATGAAAAACAATGAAAGAGTGACAAAAACTTAATGAAAAAATTATGAAAACTCAATGAAAAAATATGAAAAAGTGACAAAAACTTGCAAGGAAAAAGATCAGTTTAGATCAGTTTTGTAGGTCTTAGCTTTCAAATGAAGCGTTACTCTGCCCTATAGGCTGTAAGCTCCGGTCGAGAAGCTTTTAGATCCGTCCTTTAAAGTGCAGTCTGGCCTCAGTGTGTTTTCTAAGAGTAGAGTTTGCTCTGCAGGTGTTTCATCCTCACCCAGTCGGGATCTTCCCCACCACGTCCACCTGGTACTCCTTGCTGAGAGCCATGCCGTAGGACACCCCGGTGGACACGATGACCACCATGATCTCCCCGGGGATGGGGATGGGCAGCTTCTTCTTAAACCTCTCGTTCAGGTCTTTGATGACGTAGAGGAACACGCAGCAGCTCAGGCCCAGCAGCAGCGTCGGGATGTTGGTCTCCGCGATTCGACTGAAGACGGCCTGTAAGCTCTGCAAAGGACGATGGTGAGAGCGGGGTCAAAGCAGACGCCACATTTACACTGGGAAACAAAACCTCATATTTGTATCATGATATAATATATGTTACACTCAGCTCCGTCAGAGCAGCACAAACACAGAGGAGATCATATTTACGAGGAAATTAGCATGGCGCTAAAAAAAAGAATGAAAGATCTTTGCATAAATCTTCCAAACAGGCATAAGTAGTTGAAGTAGTTTGTCTGTTGTCAAATATATCGTCAAATATATCATTATCTGATATTTCTTTTTTATATTGTGATATAAAAAATATCGCCCTGCCTTACCAGACACCTATTTACTTTGTTGTTTATGCTTCATGTAGCTAACCATCAATGTGTTATGTTAGCATACCGTACACCAATAAGCCGAATGCCCATCTCGGGTCGCCCGTTGCATTATGGGTAATGGAATGTCTTTTGGCTACCAAACAATACTGATAGTTAGCGTAAAGCAACAAAGAAAGCTCTGATTTAGAACGTTTTAACCTCTGGAAAGTTGTGGAGCTTGTTACATTATTAGCCTCAAGTCTATTTTTACATCCAGGGCTGTGAACGGAGATAAACAGAAACTGAAAGAACTGAACGGCCGTTCATATGTAGAGCTGCTTCAAAAGTGACGACCAGTGATTGTTCACATAGTTGGAAAAACCTATGTGAGAAAAACATTTGTGACCCTTGAAGGCGACTGTTGGACAAAGCCCAGGGTCTGAAACTGTGCCCTCAAGTCGCCGACATTCAGGACATTTAAACTAGAATGAGAAATTAAAACGTAGAATCCTTTTTATTTATTTATTTTTGTCAATAAGGAGGTGGACAGTAAACAAAATCTTTTTTATTAGTATTGTGACCAGAGAGATCCACGTACACATATAGGCTAGGCCATCTAAATGTACTTTACTTATATTTTTTTAATGAGTGATCTGATGGTACAACATAACTAATCGATCGCTACTTTAACAGACGGAAATGTACCCGCTACATCTAACATCAACACCATTTTGAAACTTTTCCCTGTGATTTCAAGACGAATTTAAAGCAGTCCGCTGTAGTACTCACATAAATAACAGAGAGTCCGCTGTAATACTCACATAAATAACAGAGAGCAGTCCGCTGTAATACTCACATAAATAACAGAGAGCAGTCCTCTGTAATACTCACATAAATAACAGAGAGCAGTCCTCTGTAATACTCACATAAATAACAGAGAGTCCGCTGTAATACTCACATAAATAACAGAGAGCAGTCCTCTGTAATACTCACATAAATAACAGAGAGTCCGCTGTAATACTCACATAAATAACAGAGAGCAGTCCTCTGTAATACTCACATAAATAACAGAGAGTCCTCTGTAATACTCACATAAATAACAGAGAGTCCTCTGTAATACTCACATAAATAACAGAGAGTCCTCTGTAATACTCACATAAATAACAGAGAGTCCTCTGCAATACTCACATAAATAACAGAGAGCAGTCCTCTGTAATACTCACATAAATAACAGAGAGTCCTCTGTAATACTCACATAAATAACAGAGAGCAGTCCTCTGTAATACTCACATAAATAACAGAGAGTCCGCTGTAATACTCACATAAATAACAGAGAGTCCGCTGTAATACTCACATAAATAACAGAGAGTCCGCTGTAATACTCACATAAATAACAGAGTCCTCTGTAATACTCACATAAATAACAGAGAGCAGTCCTCTGTAATACTCACATAAATAACAGAGAGTCCTCTGTAATACTCACATAAATAACAGAGAGTCCTCTGTAATACTCACATAAATAACAGAGAGCAGTCCTCTGTAATACTCACATAAATAACAGAGAGTCCTCTGTAATACTCACATAAATAACAGAGAGTCCTCTGTAATACTCACATAAATAACAGAGAGTCCTCTGTAATACTCACATAAATAACAGAGAGTCCTCTGTAATACTCACATAAATAACAGAGAGCAGTCCTCTGTAATACTCACATAAATAACAGAGAGTCCTCTGTAATACTCACATAAATAACAGAGTCCTCTGTAATACTCACATAAATAACAGAGAGCAGTCCTCTGTAATACTCACATAAATAACAGAGAGCAGTCCGCTGTAATACTCACATAAATAACAGAGAGCAGTCCGCTGTAATACTCACATAAATAACAGAGAGTCCTCTGTAATACTCACATAAATAACAGAGAGTCCTCTGTAATACTCACATAAATAACAGAGAGTCCGCTGTAATACTCACATAAATAACAGAGAGTCCTCTGTAATACTCACATAAATAACAGAGAGTCCGCTGTAATACTCACATAAATAACAGAGAGCAGTCCTCTGTAATACTCACATAAATAACAGAGAGTCCTCTGTAATACTCACATAAATAACAGAGAGTCCTCTGTAATACTCACATAAATAACAGAGAGCAGTCCTCTGTAATACTCACATAAATAACAGAGAGCAGTCCTCTGTAATACTCACATAAATAACAGAGAGCAGTCCTCTGTAATACTCACATAAATAACAGAGAGCAGTCCTCTGTAATACTCACATAAATAACAGAGAGCAGTCCTCTGTAATACTCACATAAATAACAGAGAGTCCTCTGTAATACTCACATAAATAACAGAGAGTCCGCTGTAATACTCACATAAATAACAGAGAGTCCTCTGTAATACTCACATAAATAACAGAGAGCAGTCCTCTGTAATACTCACATAAATAACAGAGAGTCCGCTGTAATACTCACATAAATAACAGAGAGTCCGCTGTAATACTCACATAAATAACAGAGAGTCCGCTGTAATACTCACATAAATAACAGAGTCCTCTGTAATACTCACATAAATAACAGAGAGCAGTCCTCTGTAATACTCACATAAATAACAGAGAGTCCTCTGTAATACTCACATAAATAACAGAGAGTCCTCTGTAATACTCACATAAATAACAGAGAGCAGTCCTCTGTAATACTCACATAAATAACAGAGAGTCCTCTGTAATACTCACATAAATAACAGAGAGTCCTCTGTAATACTCACATAAATAACAGAGAGTCCTCTGTAATACTCACATAAATAACAGAGAGTCCTCTGTAATACTCACATAAATAACAGAGAGCAGTCCTCTGTAATACTCACATAAATAACAGAGAGTCCTCTGTAATACTCACATAAATAACAGAGTCCTCTGTAATACTCACATAAATAACAGAGAGCAGTCCGCTGTAATACTCACATAAATAACAGAGAGTCCTCTGTAATACTCACATAAATAACAGAGAGTCCTCTGTAATACTCACATAAATAACAGAGAGTCCGCTGTAATACTCACATAAATAACAGAGAGTCCTCTGTAATACTCACATAAATAACAGAGAGTCCTCTGTAATACTCACATAAATAACAGAGAGTCCTCTGTAATACTCACATAAATAACAGAGAGCAGTCCTCTGTAATACTCACATAAATAACAGAGAGTCCTCTGTAATACTCACATAAATAACAGAGAGCAGTCCTCTGTAATACTCACATAAATAACAGAGAGTCCTCTGTAATACTCACATAAATAACAGAGAGCAGTCCTCTGTAATACTCACATAAATAACAGAGAGCAGTCCTCTGTAATACTCACATAAATAACAGAGAGTCCTCTGTAATACTCACATAAATAACAGAGAGCAGTCCTCTGTAATACTCACATAAATAACAGAGAGTCCTCTGTAATACTCACATAAATAACAGAGAGCAGTCCTCTGTAATACTCACATAAATAACAGAGAGTCCGCTGTAATACTCACATAAATAACAGAGAGCAGTCCTCTGTAATACTCACATAAATAACAGAGAGCAGTCCTCTGTAATACTCACATAAATAACAGAGAGTCCTCTGTAATACTCACATAAATAACAGAGAGCAGTCCGCTGTAATACTCACATAAATAACAGAGAGCAGTCCTCTGTAATACTCACATAAATAACAGAGAGTCCGCTGTAATACTCACATAAATAACAGAGAGCAGTCCGCTGTAATACTCACATAAATAACAGAGAGCAGTCCTCTGTAATACTCACATAAATAACAGAGAGTCCGCTGTAATACTCACATAAATAACAGAGAGTCCGCTGTAATACTCACATAAATAACAGAGAGTCCTCTGTAATACTCACATAAATAACAGAGAGCAGTCCTCTGTAATACTCACATAAATAACAGAGAGCAGTACTCTGTAATACTCACATAAATAACAGAGAGCAGTCCGCTGTAATACTCACATAAATAACAGAGAGTCCTCTGTAATACTCACATAAATAACAGAGAGCAGTACTCTGTAATACTCACATAAATAACAGAGAGCAGTCCGCTGTAATACTCACATAAATAACAGAGAGCAGTCCTCTGTAATACTCACATAAATAACAGAGAGCAGTCCGCTGTAATACTCACATAAATAACAGAGAGTCCTCTGTAATACTCACATAAATAACAGAGAGCAGTCCTCTGTAATACTCACATAAATAACAGAGAGTCCTCTGTAATACTCACATAAATAACAGAGAGTCCTCTGTAATACTCACATAAATAACAGAGAGTCCGCTGTAATACTCACATAAATAACAGAGAGTCCTCTGTAATACTCACATAAATAACAGAGAGCAGTCCTCTGTAATACTCACATAAATAACAGAGAGTCCTCTGTAATACTCACATAAATAACAGAGAGTCCTCTGTAATACTCACATAAATAACAGAGAGTCCGCTGTAATACTCACATAAATAACAGAGAGTCCTCTGTAATACTCACATAAATAACAGAGAGCAGTCCTCTGTAATACTCACATAAATAACAGAGAGTCCTCTGTAATACTCACATAAATAACAGAGAGCAGTCCGCTGTAATACTCACATAAATAACAGAGAGTCCGCTGTAATACTCACATAAATAACAGAGAGCAGTCCGCTGTAATACTCACATAAATAACAGAGAGTCCGCTGTAATACTCACATAAATAACAGAGAGTCCTCTGTAATACTCACATAAATAACAGAGAGCAGTCCTCTGTAATACTCACATAAATAACAGAGTCCTCTGTAATACTCACATAAATAACAGAGAGCAGTCCTCTGTAATACTCACATAAATAACAGAGAGCAGTCCTCTGTAATACTCACATAAATAACAGAGTCCTCTGTAATACTCACATAAATAACAGAGAGCAGTCCTCTGTAATACTCACATAAATAACAGAGAGCAGTCCGCTGTAATACTCACATAAATAACAGAGAGTCCGCTGTAATACTCACATAAATAACAGAGTCCGCTGTAATACTCACATAAATAACAGAGAGTCCTCTGTAATACTCACATAAATAACAGAGTCCGCTGTAATACTCACATAAATAACAGAGAGTCCGCTGTAATACTCACATAAATAACAGAGTCCGCTGTAATACTCACATAAATAACAGAGAGCAGTCCGCTGTAATACTCACATAAATAACAGAGAGCAGTCCTCTGTAATACTCACATAAATAACAGAGAGTCCGCTGTAATACTCACATAAATAACAGAGAGTCCGCTGTAATACTCACATAAATAACAGAGAGTCCGCTGTAATACTCACATAAATAACAGAGAGTCCGCTGTAATACTCACATAAATAACAGAGAGCAGTCCGCTGTACCTCTGCGTCTTCACCCCGAGCAGATACTTGAGCTGAGAGATCACCACGTGCACCGCGGCCGCTGTGGTGAAGCCTCGCACCAGCGGCTCCGAGAGGTAGATCGCCACGAAGCCAAACCTCAGGAGGCCCAAGACTATCTGAGATTAAGAGGGAGAACGAGTGGAGGAAAATCAAGCGGTAACAGTCAAGAAAACTTTACAATGACAGAAGTTGTCAACTGTTTCTAACCAAGTGTGAGATATTGACGGAGATTTAAAACTGGTCAGTCTTGTTTCATCGCCTCAGTCAAGATAAACTCACCTGAATTAGGGCTGTGCAATTAATCGAAATTCGTTTACGATTTCGATTACAACAGTAAACTATTACAAAATTAGCATAATCGCAAAAAATCGATAATAATTTTTTTTTTTCTAATTTTTTTTTTCTAATTTTAAATTTTGGGATTTTTGTCACTTTTTTGCTGGATTTTTGTCTTTTTTTCTGCTGGATTTTTGTCACTTTTTTGCTGGATTTTTGTCTTTTTTTCTGCTGGATTTTTGTCACTTTTTTGCTGGATTTTTGTCTTTTTTTCTGCTGGATTTTTGTCACTTTTTTGATGGATTTTCATCTTTTTTCTGCTGGATTTTTGTCTTTTTTTGCTAGATTTTTGTCACTTTTTTGATGGATTTTTGTATTTTTTCTGCTGGATTTTTGTCTTTTTTTGCTGGATTTTTGTCTTTTTTTCTGCTGGATTTTTGTCACTTTTTTGATGGATTTTTGACTTTTTTTTTATGGATTTTAGTCACTTTCTTGCTGGATTTTTGTCTTTTTTTCTGCTGGATTTTTGTCACTTTTTTGATGGATTTTCATCTTTTTTCTGCTGGATTTTTGTCTTTCTTTGCTAGATTTTTGTCACTTTTTTGATGGATTTTTGACTTTTTTTTTGATGGATTTTTGTCACTTTTTTGCTGGATTTTTGTCTTTTTTGCTGGATTTTTGTCACTTTTTTGCTGGATTTTTGTCATTTTTTTGCTGGATTTTTGTCTTTTTTTGCTGGATTTTTGTCACTTTTTTGCTGGATTTTTGTCATTTTTTGCCGGATTTTTGTCACTTTTTTGATGGATTTTTGTCACTTTTTTGCTGGATTTTTGTCTTTTTTTTGATGGATTTGTGTCATTTTTTTTGCTGGATTTTTGTCTTTTTTTTGATGGATTTGTGTCATTTTTTTTGCTGGATTTTTGTCTTTTTTTGCCGGATTTTTGTCACTTTTTTGCTGGATTTTTGTCACTTTTTTGCTGGATTTTTGTCTTTTTTTTGCTGGATTTTTGTCTTTTTATGGATTTTTGTCTTTTTTTGCTGGATTTTTGTCTTTTTTGCTGGATTTTTGTCTTTTTTTGCTGGATTTTTGTCATTTTTTTGCTGGATTTTTGTCTTCTTTTTTAATGGATTTTTGTCACTTTTTTGCTGGATTTTTGTCATTTTTTTGCTGGATTTTTGTCTTTTTTTGCTGGATTTTTGTCTTTTTTTAAATGGATTTTTGTCACTTTTTTGATGGATTTCTTTAAAGGCAACAAATAATCGTTTGAATAATCGTGATTTCAATTATGACAAAAATAATCGTGATTATTATTTCTTCAATAATCGAGCAGCCCTAACCTGAATCGCTCCGGTCAGCGTCGTGAACACCATGGCCACCTGGACTCTCCGGGCGTCTCTGGCGACCTCGTCCACCACGGCGGACATGTTGGTCCCGTTCACAGGCTGGATATAAAACATGCTGTCTGGGGCTTCTCTGACCACCACTCCCCCGATCATCAGGCTGATCACCGCAAACGTACCTGCAAGGACAGCGCTCTCTGTAGGAACAGGTTGGAGCTGAGGGCACACGACACCATTTTTCAGTCTGGAGATGTTTTGGGCGCAACCAGACTGTACGATTTACCCATTACAACGAGTTTCCAGATGCTTCGCTTTCCCCCATTAAACCAAGACACGCATAACATTGAGTATTGGGATTAGGGCTGGAGACCGTTACATTTTTCTTCGTAAACCGTACTCTAACGATACTTGGTTTTCGATGCTGATACCCAATGCTTTTTTCAATACCTATGCTAGATTATTTATCTGTCATATAACCATAAAACAGATCAATAATGTTAATTTATTCCTTTTCCTTCCATTTAATTTCTTTTACATTTGTATCATGTTTTTATTTTATCCCCCATTTCTAGATTTATTTTTCCAACGTG
>NC_136873.1:8410032-8447532 GCF_951799975.1 Gobius niger
TTTAAACTCCGGCTGTAGATTACTGACAGAAAAATAGGAAAAATTAGTTTGACCTTAACCCCTTAACTCCCACCTGAACCGAGCACATTTTCTCCAGTTTGGCTTTACCCCAATCCAAAAGCTTCTGGAAAAAAGGTGAGAAAATAGCAACAAAACTGAGACGAAAACAATGATGGAAATGTGGTAAAAAAGTGAGAAAACATTGACAAAAAAACTGACAAACAAAAAAAAAAAACTGACAAAAATGTAACAAAAAATTGAGCAAAAAAAAATGACAGAAAAGTGACAAAAATTGATGAAAAAATGACAAAAATATGACAAAGAATGGACCAAAAAAATGGACAAATTTGAAGAAAAAAATAAATAAAATGACATAAAATTGACAAAAAATTGACAAAAAATTGACAAAAAAATGAAGAAAAAGTGGCAAAAATGTCACAAAAATTGACAAAAAAAATGACAAAAATGTGACAAAAAATGGACCAAAAAAATGACGAAAAAATAATGAAAAAGTGGCAAAAATGTCACAAAAAAGGGACAAAAAATGACAAAAAAACGGACAAAAAATTGACAAAAATGTCACAAAAAAGGGACAAAAAAAGACAAAAAAAAAGTAAAAAAAATAAAAAAAGAGACAAAAAATGATGAAAAAATGATGAAAAAATGAACATGTGACAAAAAATTTACTATTTGAAAAAAAAAAAAAATACTAAAAAGTTGAAACCCTCCCCAAAAATTATGGAAAAAAATCTGATGACGTGCGGAAAAAGATCCATTTAGATGAGTTTTGTAGATCTTATCTTTCAAATGAGGCGTTACACTGCCCTACAGGATTTGGGTAAAGCTGAACTGGAGAAAATGCTCTTGGTTCAGGCGGGAGTTAAGAGGTTAAAGAATGATTTCAGTTTCTTTAATGTTTCTTCAGGACGAGTTCCTCTCGGCTCAGGACGCTCTGCCGCAGAAAACCACCATCAAACTCGGCCCAGAGCCCAGGTACAGAGCCCCCTACTGTACTGACACACAACTACACCACATTTTTATCACATTTTTGTCATTTTTTTCTCAAATTTTTGTCATTTTTTTTGTCATTTTTTAATCATTTTTTTGTCACATTTTTATCAAATCTTTGTCACTTTTTGTCATTTTTTGGTCATTTTTTCCATCTTTTTTTTGCCACATTTTTATCATTTTTTGTCACATTTTTATCAAATTTTTGTCACATTTTTGTCACATTTTTGTCATTTTTTTGTCAAAATTTGATAAAAATGTGACAAAAATTTGATAAAAATATGACAAAAAAATGACAAAAATGTGACAAAAATGTGACAAAAATGACAAAAAAATGACAAAAATTTGATACAAATATGACAAAAAAATGACAAACAAAATGATAAAAAAATGACAAACAAAATGACAAAAAAATGACAAAAAAATGACAAAAATGTGACAAAAATTTGATAAAAAATATGACAAAAAAATGACAAAAATGTGACAAAAATGTGACAAAAATGTGACAAAAAAATGACAAAAAATGACAAAAATTTGATACAAATATGACAAAAAAATGACAAACAAAATGATAAAAAAATGACAAACAAAATGACAAAAAAATGACAAAAAAATGACAAAAATGTGACAAAAATTTGATAAAAATATGACAAAAATGACAAAAATGTGACAAAAAAATGACAAAAAATGACAAACATTTGATACAAATATGACAAAAAAATGACCAAAAAAATGACAAAAAATGTGACAAAAATTTGATACAAATATGACAAAAAAATGACAAAAAAATGACAAAAAAATGACAAAAAAATGACAAAAATATGACAAAAATGTGACAAAAAAATGACAAAAATGTGACAAAAAATGACAAAAATGTGACAAAAAATGACAAAAAGTGACAAAAATTTGATAAAAATATGACAAAAAAATGACAACAATTTGATACAAATATGACAAAAAAAATGACAAAAAATGACAAAAAATTTATACAAATATGACAAAAAAAGACCAAAAAAAGACAAAAATGTGACAAAAATGTGACAAAAAAATGACAAAAAAATGACAAAAAAATTTGTTACAAATATGACAAAAAAATGACAAAAAAAAAGATAAAAATGTGACAAAAAAATTACAAAAAAGTGACAAAAATGTGACCCAGGTACAGCGCCCCCTACTGCACAGACACACAACTACACTCAGGTGCAGGCTGGTGTTTGTGTAAAACATGCACAATAGGATGAACCCTGTGGTTTCCCAGGCTGGTGGTTGTGTACAACTCGCTCGAGCAGCGCCGCACCACCGTCGTCACCGTCACCGTGGATACGCCGGACGCCGTGGTCGTGGAGGCGGAGAGCGGTCGACCAATCGCGGCCCAGATCTCCGTAGTGTGGGAGGAGCCAACGCGCGCCTCCACCACCACCTTCCAGGTAACGCCAGCCCCCCGCTGTGGCCTCCAGGGGGCGCTGCTTTCACTCAGTGTTCTCTACATTTTGCCTTGGTGTCAGGTTTGATCTTATTATTCAGTTTTATTACATTTTTCCTGATTTTCTACTGTTTGTTCATATTTATTTGTGTTTTTTTCCCTCTTTCTCCCTTTTTTTTCTCCTCTTCTGCAGCTGTCGTTCATCGTGGACGTGCCGCCGCTCTCCCTCTCGCTTTACCATGTGACCAGATCCTCTTCAGGCTCCGCCCCTCGCTCCGAGTACCGCGTCTCGGCGCCGGACGTCCGAGCCGAAGGTTTCTCCGTGAGCCCGGTCCAGACGCAGGAGCAACTGAAGATTAGCAACGAGCACCTGGAGGTGTCCGGCGACGCCCCCTCCGGACTCATGCAGGTGAGGCCACGCCCCCTCCGGACTCATGCAGGTGAGGCCACGCCCCCTCCGGACTCATACAGGTGAGGCCACGCCCCCTCTGGACTCATACAGGTGAGGCCACGCCCCTTTCAGACTCATGCAGGTGAGGCCACGCCCCCTCCGGACTCATGTAGGTGAGGCCACGCCCCCTCCGGACTCATACAGGTGAGGCCACGCCCCTTTCAGACTCATGCAGGTGAGGCCACGCCCTCTACGGACTCATGAAGGTGAGGCCACGCCCCCTCCGGACTCATGCAGGTGAGGCCACGCCCCCTCCGGACTCATGTAGGTGAGGCCACGCCCTCTCCGGACTAATGCAGGTGAGGCCACGCCCCCTCCAGACTCATGCAGGTGAGGCCACGCCCTCTCCAGACTCATGCAGGTGAGGCCACGCCCCCTCCGGACTCATGTAGGTGAGGCCACGCCCTCTCCGGACTCATGCAGGTGAGGCCACGCCCCCTCCGGAGTCATGTAGGTGAGGCCACGCCCCCTCCAGACTCATGTAGGTGAGGCCACGCCCCCTCCAGACTCATGCAGGTGAGGCCACGCCCTCTCCGGACTCATGTAGGTGAGGCCACGCCCTCTCCGGACTCATGTAGGTGAGGCCACGCCCCCTCCGGAGTCATGTAGGTGAGGCCACGCCCTCTCCGGACTCATGCAGGTGAGG
Organism: Gobius niger; assembly: GCF_951799975.1. Taxonomy (NCBI): domain Eukaryota; kingdom Metazoa; phylum Chordata; class Actinopteri; order Gobiiformes; family Gobiidae; genus Gobius; species Gobius niger. Next base: position 8,413,561 of record NC_136873.1, read on the forward strand.
CCACGCCCCCTCCGGAGTCATGTAGGTGAGGCCACGCCCTCTCCGGAGTCATGTAGGTGAGGCCACGCCCTCTCCGGACTCATGTAGGTGAGGCCACGCCCACTCCGGACTCATGTAGGTCAGGTTTAAAGCGAACTGGAACAAAAAAAATCGTTATTATATTGTAGTTAAATAGGAATAATCAGGGAAAACAGGCCAAAACAAATGGAAGCGGCTCGGCTAATGCTAACGTTAGCGACACTGTCCAAACGCTGCTCCTTTCTTCTTTCTGCACAAGTGTGTTTTCACCTGTGTCTCCTCCTCACCTGCGCAGAAGCTCCGCCTCCACTCCGGGCAGGTGCGACAGGTGCAGGTGCAGTTCCTGTGGTACGGCACGAGGAACGACCGCCGCGACAAGAGCGGAGCTTATCTGTTCCTACCGGGAGACGAGGGCGAGCAGGTGAGCGTCACCTCTGACTATCTTTGTTTTTTATTATATTTATGTTTTTAAATTAAATTTCCCCAATTTTCTAAAATGTTTTTTTTCTGTAACTATTATTATTATTTTATTTATTTTTTATTATTATTAATATATATATATATTTTATTTTTATTTTATTTATTTATTTATTTATTTATTCATTTATTTATTTATTTATTTTTAATTATTTTTAATTATTTTTAATTATTATTTATTTTATTTATTTTATTTATTTTATTTATATTTATTTTATTTATTTTATTTTATTTATTTATTTTATTTATTTTATTTATTTTATTTATTTTATTTTATTTTATTTATTTTATTTATTTTATTTATTTTATTTATTTTATTTATTTTATTTATTTTATTTATTTATTTATTTTATTTATTGTATTTTTATTTATTTTATTTATTTTATTTATTTTATTTATTTTATTTATTTCATTTATTTTACTTATTCTATTTTTATTTATTTTTATTTATTTATTTATTTATTTATTTATTTTTTTATTCTATCGTCATTTATCTCTTTTTTACTTTTATTTTGTCACTTTTTTTGTTGGTGGATTTACTTCTTATTCCTTTCTGTTCTTTTTTCTTTTGTAAATTTGTCCTTATTTTTTCCTCTGTTTTTCCGCCTACTTTTTGTTCCTTTTGTCTTTTCTTTTTCTATTTATGTATTTATTTTTAACTGAATAAAGCATTTTTTGTATTATTTTTGTCAATTCATTGTCAAATTATTGTTTCTTTTGTGCCTTTTCTGTCATTTTCTCGTCAATATTTTGTAAATGTTTTAACTTCTATGACATCGTCGTTGATCGGAGAGCTCTGATTGGTTGACTGTCTCCCCGCAGCCGTACACTTGGTCGGCGCCGCCGGTGGTGAGGGTTTCCGTGGGCCCGGTTTTCTCTGACATCACTTCCTGTTTCCCACACGTCACTCACAGGGTCCGGCTCTTTCACATTAAAGGTCAGGCTCTTGTTTTGAAGACACCGGATCCAGGGCTTTCACTGTTAAACTTTACTGTTAAACGTGTGTTGCTCCAGGGCACGAGGGCCGGTCGCTGCAGATCCAGAACACGGTGGACATCCGGTCGGAGTTCAACCGGGAGCTCGTGATGCGGCTCGTCACCGACGTCGCCAACGGCAACCGCTTCTCCACCGACATCAACGGCTTCCAGGTCAGACCCGGGAGACGGAAAACGACTTTATTTGTCAATTGTTTTGTGTTTTTTTTACTTTTTTTTCCAATTCTTTAGGATGGTTTTATTTTGTGACTTATTAGTTACACAGATTTGCTCAGGTTTTGAGTTAAAGGCGTTTAAATGAATAATGTGATCAAGGTTCGTCCATGAATCGGCCGCTCGGTCATTTGGCGATTGATGTTAATTCATTTACTTGTAATATCTGAAAGAAACATGGCGTAAAAGATGAAAAAAAAGATGTGCAAATTTACATTATCCAGTTAACCTCTTAACTCCCGCCTGAACCGAGAAGATCTTTTTCCTCACGTCATCAGATTTTTTTTCTTTTTTTGTTGGGTATTCAACTCATTTTTGTAACTTTTTTGTCATTTTTTAGTCATTTTTTTGTCATTTTTTTGTCACTTTTTTGTCACATTTTTTGTCACATTTTTGTCACATTTTTGTCATATTTTGTCATTTTTTTGTCACATTTTTGTCACTTTTTTGTCATTTTTTAATCACAGTTTTTGTCAAATTTCTGTCATTTTTTTGTAATTTTTTTGGTCACATTTTTGTCATTTTTTGTCATTTTTTTGTCACATTTTTGTCATTTTTTGTCATTTTTTAATCACATTTTTTGTCAAATTTCTGTCATTTTTTTGTAATTTTTTTGGTCACATTTTTGTCATTTTTTGTCATTTTTTTGTCACATTTTTGTCATTTTTTGTCATTTTTTAATCAAATTTTTGTCACATTTTTGTCATTTTTTGGTCATTTTTTTGTTATTTTTTGTCATTTTTTTGTAATTTTTTGTCACATATTTGTCATATTTTTGTCATTTTTTTGTCACATTTTGTCATTTTTTGTCACATTTTTTGTCATTTTTTTATCAAATTTTTGTCACATTTTTGTCATTTTTTTGTCATATTTTTATCAAATTTTGGTTATTTTTTTGTAATTTTTTTGGTCACATTTTTGTCATTTTTTGTCACATTTTTGTCATTTTTTTGTCACATTTTTGTCATTTTTTTGTCATTTTTTGTCACATTTTTGTCATTTTTTTGTCACATTTTTGTCATTTTTTTGTCACATTTTTGTCATTTTTTTTTCTTTTTTTTGTTGTCATTTTTTGGTCATTTTTTGGTCAATTTCTTGTGACATTTTGGTGACATTTTTGCCACTTTTTCATCAATTTTTCCTCACTTTTTTGTCACATTTCCATCATTGTAAACAACATCCCCGTTTGTCTGTCCAGATGCTGCAGAGACGGACTCTGAGTAAGATCCCTCTCCAGGCGAACTTCTACCCCATGACCTCCGCCGCCTTCATCCAGGACCAGGCCCGTCCCGGGACGCGGCTCACGCTGCTGTCGGCCCAGAGCCAGGCCGTGGCGGCGCTGAAGCCCGGTACGCATCAGAACGCACTGGGTCTGCAGACGCACAGGTTCTCGTTTCTGAACCGTGGTCCTTTTCTGCAGGACATCTGGAGCTGGTGCTGGACCGTCGGCTGCAGCAGGACGACAATCGCGGCCTGGGACAAGGAGTGACCGACAACAAGAGGACAGAGAGTCTATATCACCTTCTACTGGAGGTACAGACCAGAAACCCTCCTGTAACTCACTCTAAACCCGACTACAACACCTGACTAACACTAAACAAGAGGACAGAGAGTCTATATCACCTTCTACTGGAGGTACAGACCAGAAACCCTCCTGTAACTCACTCTAAACCCGACTACAACACCTGACTAACACTAAACAAGAGGACAGAGAGTCTATATCACCTTCTACTGGAGGTACAGACCAGAAACCCTCCTGTAGCTCACTCTAAACCCGACTACAACACCTGACTAACACTAAACAAGAGGACAGAGAGTCTATATCACCTTCTACTGGAGGTACAGACCAGAAACCCTCCTGTAGCTCACTCTAAACCCGACTACAACACCTGACTGACACTAAACAAGAGGACAGAGAGTCTATATCACCTTCTACTGGAGGTACAGACCAGAAACCCTCCTGTAACTCACTCTAAACCCGACTACAACACCTGACTAACACTAAACAAGAGGACAGAGAGTCTATATCACCTTCTACTGGAGGTACAGACCAGAAACCCTCCTGTAGCTCACTCTAAACCCGACTACAACACCTGACTAACACTAAACAAGAGGACAGAGAGTCTATATCACCTTCTACTGGAGGTACAGACCAGAAACCCTCCTGTAGCTCACTCTAAACCCGACTACAACACCTGACTAACACTAAACAAGAGGACAGAGAGTCTATATCACCTTCTACTGGAGGTACAGACCAGAAACCCTCCTGTAGCTCACTCTAAACCCGACTACAACACCTGACTGACACTGAACAAGAGGACAGAGAGTCTATATCACCTTCTACTGGAGGTACAGACCAGAAACCCTCCTGTAGCTCACTCTAAACCCGACTACAACATCTGACTGACACTAAACAAGAGGACAGAGAGTCTATATCACCTTCTACTGGAGGTACAGACCAGAAACCCTCCTGTAACTCACTCTAAACCCGACTACAACACCTGACTAACACTAAACAAGAGGACAGAGAGTCTATATCACCTTCTACTGGAGGTACATGTCAGTTATTAGTCAGATTTGCTCGTGGGATTTTGGATCTTGTTAAGTTTTGGAATAAAGTAGAGAAAATTAGTAAAAAATCCTCCTTCCCGTCAAGAATTGGATTGAATTTAACCTCTTAACTCCCACCTGAACATGTTTTCTCCTGTTCTCCAAATCTAAAAGCTTCTTCAAAATGGCGACAAAAAACGAGAAGAAAATGAGGATGTAAATTGACAAAAATGACAATTTTTGTCAATTTACATCTGTCAAAATTTTTAAATTTTAAAATGTACAAAATGTACAATTTACATTTGTCCATTTTTTTGAGATTTTCTACTCCAAAAAAGACAAAAATCCAGCAAAAAAGTCACAAAAATCCGCAAAAAAGTCACAAAAATCCGCAAAAAAGTCACAAAAATCCAGCAAAAAAATATGGAAGCCCGTTTCCGCCATGTTAAAAAATAAAAGCCCAACGGGAAGTCGAAATTACGAGATTTAAAGTCATAATTTCGTGTTTAAAACACAAAATTTCGAGTTTAAATCTCGTAATTTCAAGTTTAAATCTCAAAATTAATTTTTAGATTTAAACTCGTAATTACGAGTTTTTAAGATCCGTAATCATAGACGTCAGCCCTATTTTACTTTGAAAATCCGGATGTTGTTGCCGTTCTCTTTCCTGTCTGATGCGTCTGAACTGTGGAGCTTGATCTGGCAGAGCCGTGTCTTGGAATCGTATCATGCCTGAAAAACAACTGCTAGTTTGGGGCAAACTCGTGCCTCTTTGCCCCTGCCATGTCCTATGGATAAAACAAAGTCTGCAATTAACCACTAAGGCGTCAATCCCGACCCAGTGTTTGATAATCTTCAAGGCTGCATTATGTGGTTACGGCTTTATTGACGTGTTTAGTGTAAAATACTGAATTCCACAAGATCCATTATTGGAGCTGATGCTAGAGCTGCTAAGAGGCTAGTTAGCTCCGGGTGCTAAGCAATCGGCTACGGCCAATTTTACATGAAGTGTGAGTAATAAACCAGCCCGGCTCAGTGTGTGATCGTTGTTAAAGGGATGCTTTATGTAGACAGTGTTAAAGGGATGCTTTATGTAGACGGTGTTAAAGGGATGCTTTATGTAGACGGTGTTAAAGGGATGCTTTATGTAGATGGTGTTAAAGGGATGCTTTATGTAGATGGTGTTAAAGGGATGCTTTATGTAGACGGTGTTAAAGGGATGCTTTATGTAGACGGTGTTAAAGGGATGGTTTATGTAGACGGTGTTAAAGGGATGCTTTATGTAGATGGTGTTAAAGGGATGCTTTATGTAGACGGTGTTAAAGGGATGCTTTATGTAGACGGTGTTAAAGGGATGCTTTATGTAGACGGTGTTAAAGGGATGCTTCATGTAGACGGTGTTAAAGTGATGCTTTATGTAGACGGTGTTAAAGGGATGGTTTATGTAGACGGTGTTAAAGTGATGCTTTATGTAGACGGTGTTAAAGTGATGCTTTATGTAGACGGTGTTAAAGGGATGTTTTATGTAGACGGTGTTAAAGGGATGGTTTATGTAGACGGTGTTAAAGGGATGCTTTATGTAGACGGTGTTAAAGGGATGCTTTATGTAGACGGTGTTAAAGGGATGCTTCATGTAGACGGTGTTAAAGGGATGCTTTATGTAGACGGTGTTAAAGGGATGCTTTATGTAGACGGTGTTAAAGGGATGTTTTATGTAGACGGTGTTAAAGGGATGCTTTATGTAGACGGTGTTAAAGGGATGCTTTATGTAGACGGTGTTAAAGGGATGCTTTATGTAGACGGTGTTAAAGGGATGCTTTATGTAGACGGTGTTAAAGGGATGCTTTATGTAGACGGTGTTAAAGGGATGCTTTATGTAGACGGTGTTAAAGGGATGCTTTATGTAGACGGTGTTAAAGGGATGCTTTATGTAGACGGTGTTAAAGGGATGGTTTATGTAGACGGTGTTAAAGGGATGCTTTATGTAGACGGTGTTAAAGGGATGCTTTATGTAGACGGTGTTAAAGGGATGCTTTATGTAGACGGTGTTAAAGGGATGCTTTATGTAGACAGTGTTAAAGGGATGCTTTATGTAGACGGTGTTAAAGGGATGCTTTATGTAGACGGTGTTAAAGGGATGGTTTATGTAGACGGTGTTAAAGGGATGGTTTATGTAGACGGTGTTAAAGGGATGCTTTATGTAGACGGTGTTAAAGGGATGCTTTATGTAGACAGTGTTAAAGGGATGCTTTATGTAGACGGTGTTAAAGGGATGCTTTATGTAGACGGTGTTAAAGGGATGCTTTATGTAGACGGTGTTAAAGGGATGCTTTATGTAGACAGTGTTAAAGGGATGCTTTATGTAGACGGTGTTAAAGGGATGCTTTATGTAGACGGTGTTAAAGGGATGCTTTATGTAGACAGTGTTAAAGGGATGCTTTATGTAGACGGTGTTAAAGGGATGCTTTATGTAGACGGTGTTAAAGGGATGGTTTATGTAGACGGTGTTAAAGGGATCCTTTATGTAGACGGTGTTAAAGGGATGTTTTATGTAGACGGTGTTAAAGGGATGCTTTATGTAGACGGTGTTAAAGGGATGCTTTATGTAGACGGTGTTAAAGGGATGCTTTATGTAGACGTGTTAAAGTGATGCTTTATGTAGACGTGTTAAAGTGATGCTTTATGTAGACGGTGTTAAAGGGATGCTTTATGTAGACGTGTTAAAGGGATGGTTTATGTAGACGGTGTTAAAGGGATGCTTTATGTAGACGGTGTTAAAGGGATGCTTTATGTAGACGGTGTTAAAGGGATCCTTTATGTAGACGGTGTTAAAGTGATGCTTTATGTAGACGGTGTTAAAGGGATGCTTTATGTAGACGGTGTTAAAGGGATGCTTTATGTAGACGGTGGTTTTATTGACTTTATTCAGGCATATTTCCCATTTTCACATGATCATGATCATCCGAAGTTCATGGAAGTTCATGATGCTACAATCGTAGCATTAGCTTTGGGAATGCCCTGCATCATCAAGGCCTGAACACATTCCTGTCGTGGATACAGACATTTTTAATAAGTTTTCTTGTCACTGCTTTTAATCCCGGGTGTTGAGGTAAAATAAACACTCCTGTGTGTCTTTGCAAAAGTCCCAGAGTTTCTGTAGCTCCGGTTCACAACACGATAAAGCTAATCCTCCATGACTGTTTGTTTACATCTGCACCAGTGGTTCCGCTGTCCCGCCGTACCCACGTCTATGATCACGGATCTGAAAAACTCCAAATTACGAGTTTAAATCTCGAAATTTTGACTTCCTTTATTTTTTTAACATGGCGGAAACGGGCTTCCATCAAAAAATGACAAAAATCCAGCAAAAAAAATGGCAAAAATCCAGCAAAAAAGTGACAAAAACACATAAGGGAAATAAATGTGGTTTTGGTGGGTGGTAACAGGTTAAGTTTACGTTTGTCTCCTTCAGGAAGGGGGCGGGCCCTGGGGCTCTCACCTGTCGCTGCTCTCTCACCTGAGCTCGCTGTCCTTGGCTCACCCCCCCATCACCATGGCGACGCCCGACCCCGCCGCGCCGAAGCTCCGCCCCTTCGCGGCGCTGGGCTCCTCCCTCCCGTGCGACCTGCACCTGCTCACGCTGCGGACGCTGGAGAGCGAGGAGGGGGCGGGGCGTCCGTCACACGAGGCGGCGCTGCTGCTGCACAGGAAGGGCTTCGACTGCGGCTCCGCCCCCCAGCCACCGCCACAGTGCACGTGGAGCGCGCACGAGGAGGTACGTGCACGCGCCTGCTCACGCTCACTCACCTGAAAAGAACGAAATCCAGCAAAAAATAAGGCAAAAATCCAGCAAAAAAAAAGACAAAAATCCAGCCAAAAAAGACAAAAAATCTGCAAAAAAAGTGACAAAAAGTTACAATAATCCAAGAAAAAAGTCACAAAAATCCAGCAAAAAAAAAGACAAAAATCCAGCAAAAAAATGACAGAAATTCAGCAAAAAAATTACAAAAATCCAGCAAAAAAATGACAAAAATCCAGCAAAAAAAAGACAAAAATCCAGCAAAAAAGTGACAGAAATTCAGCAAAAAAAAGACAAAAATCTAGTAAAAAAAAGAAAAAAATCCTGTAAAAAATGTTAAACATCCTGTAAAAAAACGACAAAAATGTAGCAAAAAAAATGACAAAAAAACAGCAAAAATGACAAAAATCCATAAAAAAAAAGACAAAAATCCATCAAAAAAAGACAAAAATCCAGCAAAAAAAGTCACAAAAATCCATCAAAAAAGAGACAAAAATCCATCAAAAAAGTGACAAAAATCCAGCAAAAAAAGACAAAAATCCAGCAAAAAAGTCACAAAAATCCAGCCAAAAAAAAGACAAAAATCCAGCAAAAAAAGTGACAAAAATCCACAAAAAAAAGACAAAAATCCACCAAAAATGTGACAAAAAGTTACAATAATCCAAGAAAAAAGTCACAAAAATCCAGCAAAAAAAAAGACAAAAATCTGGTAAAAAATGTTAAACATCCTGTAAAAAAACGACAAAAATGTAGCAAAAAAATGACAAAAAAACAGCAAAAAATTGACAAAAAAACAGCAAAAAAGTGACAAAAATCCAGCAAAAAAAGTCACAAAAATCCAGCAAAAAATTGACAAAAATCAGCAAAAAAATGACAAAAATGTGACAAAAATCCAGCAAAAAAGTCACAAAAATCCAGCAAAAAAGTCACAAAAATCAGCAAAAAAATGAGAAAAATGTGACAAAAATCCAGCAAAAAAAGACAAAAATCCAGCAAAAAAAATGACAAAAATCCAGTAAAAAAAATGACACCTCACTCACGGTTTGAAACATTCTCCTGTTGTACACGTTTTAGGTGGACCTCTCCGGGCTGTGGGCGGGGCTGAAGCTGCGCCGGCTCCGCCCCTCCGGACTCACCCTGCTGCGACTGGACGACGCGCCGGAGTCCGCCCGGAAACAGGAGAAAATCCCTCCCATGGAAATCAGGGCTTTCCGGGCGGAGCTGGGCTGAGCTGGGCTGAGCGGCCAATCAGGGAACAGGAGCGCTCAGGGAGGACCAATCAGGGAACAGGAGCGCTCAGGGAGGACCAATCAGGGATCAGGAGCGCTCAGGGAGGACCAATCAGGGAACAGGAGCGCTCAGGGAGGACCAATCAGGGGACAGGAGCGCTCAGGGAGGACCAATCAGGGATCAGCAGCGCTCAGGGGTGGGCGGGCACTTCTGGATTTGAATGTGAAATCAGTTTTTTCCCATAGACTTTTATAATGTGAATAATGAGCATCTTCTTTTTATGATTGTTTTTAAGGCGGACATTTTGACGGCTCCACAGCTTCCTGATATTGTACATTTTTGATGTGTGAAGAAATGTGGAGGGGATTGAGTTTAATAATCGTTATGGAGGAAGTCCCCACTCGGGCATTAACGACCGCAGCACTAGTCGACCTAAAGAGTTACTAACCCCCCCTTTCCAGAGCCGCAGATTTGAAAAACTCAACAGAAAAGGGGCGTTGCCTGGAGGACTAAGGGGTGGGAGGGGCCTGGGTCTGTGATTGACAGGCTTGAGGCTTCTGACGCATGATAGACGATCGTAAACCACACCTCTCCTATGAGGAAATGAATTGGTGTCCCCAGACTAAATATGGTGTTAGCCAGGCTACTCTCGCTCATAGACTGTAAAAAATAATGGACGTCTCCTCCTCACTCCTCCCCGTTTACCATAATGACCTCACTCATGGAGGATTTACAGACTCCTCCTCCCCAGCTCTGACGAAGCATGTTCCTAAAAAGGGCATAAGGGCGGGATCTTCACCGTAGACTCCGCCCTTGCGTGACGTGTAGCTCGCGCTGCTCCAATGCTAACAGTCCGAGCCTCATTAAGTACCAGATTTCAAACATTCTTCTTACGAAAACCAGCCTGGTTTCATAAATTGTGACTCAGCGCTATCTTAGGAGGAAGATCAGCCGAGTCTAGTGTTGAAACAATTGAAACAAGGCATTAAAGTTGTTTTTAAGGCGTCTAAACTCCAATGCTTTTCAATGGGGGCCTAGTGGTAATATGGAGCTACTACAGCAATGGCGGCCTCTAGTGTCGTGGGCATAAAGCAGAGCAGCCGGCGCCCATCGCTCTCGCTATTCCTTCTCCAACTCGCTGCGGGGGCGTGTGCGAGACTGGGCCGCTTTTTTTTTTTTTATTGAAAAAATATACAAATTAACACAAACAAGGCTCGAGGCTCAGGTGTGCAAGGCTTCAGTTTCCAGTGTAAACAAAAATACATAAAAATATAAAAATAAATAGTTTTACAGTGCAAATTCGTTACATAGAACTTTGGCATTTGTGCAATAATTCAAGGAGGTCACATAAGAGGACATTAGTGATTCAAATACAACAAGTTTTGGGTTTTTGGTTAAGGTACTTACAGCTATGGATATGATACTTTGCCATTACTAATATTAAATTCATACTAAAAGGTTTATTTGGGGGTAGGTTTTTTTGATAAATACCAAACAAAATATCTTTAAGGTTGAGTTGTAAATCTATGGTTCACAAACAGATCGATGTCTTTCCAAAATACTTGTGTGTAAGAACATTCCCAGAAAAGATGGCTAATCGATTCTTCAATACTATGACAAAATGAGGGTCAGCATTTAAACGATATTTGGATATTACACTGTTAACAGGAAAGCATCTGTGCAAAATCTTGATACAAACTTCACAAATCTTATTGGTAACAAAGAACTTTTTAGGTAAAAGCCACACAGAGTTCCATTCAATATCATTAAACAAATTGTCCCATACAAATACAGATGCTGGCTTTCTTATGGAATCTCTTATTATGAGCTCTCTAATACATTTGTTATTTGTATTGACATTTAAAAAGGACTGGGCCGCTTTTATAGCCCAGAGCGGCAGAGCCACTGACGTCAGGCTTCACCGCCTGCGCTAATGGTGGAGCCAAATTCAAAATTCAGATGTAGTAAATACATGTCGCCTGCAGATGGCGACTCACTGACGGTTTGCACTTCAGTGCCAAAATTATGACCAGGATGTGTAGACAACACTATTGGACACTCATTTATACCGTTTATCAGCAGAAAAAGGTGGATTTGAGGGTTTATCTTTAACTTTATTCTGCTGGAGCCACATCAGCGAAACATATTTCACAGTATTTGTGGTGCACTTTTCATCATACAATAAAGTTAAAGGTCCCGTTAGTTCCATCTCAGTCTCCTGACATCAGTGTCATTGAGCCACTGTGGGAAGATCTCAAAAATCCAGTTAAAAAAAAGACCAAAATCCAGCAAAAAAGTGACAAAAATTCAGCAAAAAAGTGACAAAAATCCAGTAAAAAAAATGACAAAAATCCAGCAAAAAAATGACAAAAATCCAGCAAAAAAAGTGACAAAAATCTAGTTAAATAAAGTGACAAAAATTCAGCAAAAAATGACAGAAATTCAGCAAAAAAATGACAAAAATCCAGTAAAAAAATGACAAAAAATCAGCAAAAAAGTCACAAAAATCCAGTCTGCTAACACCAAGGAAATGGAAATAAGCCACTATGTTGTAACTCAGAAAATAAGCCTCATTACTCACTAATATAACAATCGACCTTTACAAAATCAGCGTCGTTAATGCCCTGGTCCCCGTAAACGTCCACGTCTCCCTGGTCTAGTTCGGGGTCGAAGAGGAAAAGCCGCTGTTGAAGACACTGAAAACACGTGTGTGATTGTTCTGCTGAAGTGATTTTTGTTTTTAACGCGAGTGAATGTGAAGAAGTCGGAGCCACTGTTACAGACGCACTTCGGGGTTTCTCTGGTGGAGGTGATCGTTCTGTCTCTGCTGTTTATGTTTTATTACGACGTCTTTAAGCTGAATAAATCGTGTTGGAATCAGGGTTTGTTTGTGGTCGTTATGTCCGGCTGTCTGTGAGGGAGATTATGGGGAAATGAGATGGTGGGAGAGTTGTTTGTGCTTTGACAGCAATGGTAATGCAAACCTCTATTATTATTATAATAATAATAATAATGCATTGGTTTTATATAGCGCTTTTCTGGACACTCAAAGAGGCTTTACATTGCATTATTCATTCACTCCATACTCGGTGGTGGTAAGCTACTATTGTAGCCACAGCTGCCCTGGGGTCGACTGACGGAAGCGAGGCAACCAGTCTGCGCCATCGGCCCCTCCGACCACCACCAACCACTCACTCATTCACTACATTCTCCAGGCTTCCTGGTGTTACCAAACGGTCTCCCATCCAAGTACCGACCAGGCCCTTCCTGCTGAGCTTCCAAGGTCTGACGGGACTGGGCAAAGCAAAGGGGGTGTGGCCTTATCATTATCATTAACATTATTAGCCCAGAATTACAACATTTGATTTTCACACATTATTGACGCCAGTGTTGATCTTTTGTTTTGCTGCTGAAACAGGGAAGACCCTGACGGTACAAATGTTATGTTTTACTTTGTTATTGCATCTATAAACTAACATTATTAACCCTATGATTTCTCTCCTTTTCTTTACTGATCACAGCAATGGCCGTTACCACAATAAACATGTTATGTTGTTCATAAATATTGTCTCTGTCCCTTATTGAACAAATGATCTAATGAAGGCTCTGTCCAACAAAATACAATGAAAGGAGTAAAACATACAGTTTTCATTTCATAAAATAACCCAAATAATAGAACATGTAAACTATACATGTAACAGGTGAACAAAAAAGTGACGAAAAATTGATGAAAAAGTGGCAAAAACATCACAAAAATGTCACAAGAAATTGACGAAAAAATTGACGAGAAAATGACAAAAATGTGACAAAAAAATGATCAAAATGTGACAAAAAATTGACGAAAAAATGACAAAAATGTGACAAAAAATTGACGAAAAAATGACAAAAATTTGACATAAAATTTACGAAAAAATGACAAAAATTTGACCAAAAAATTGACAAAAATGTGATAAAAAATTGACCGAAAAATGACCAAAAAAAATCTGCCGTGAGGAAAAAGATCCTCTCGATTCAGGCGGGAGTTAAGAGGTTAAAAAGGCTTTCGAGAGCAAATAGAGCTGCCTCTCTGAATGCATGTTTCTTTTTACTGTCTGTTTTAGTTGCTGTCCACTGTAAAGCACTTTGTGACCTCAGTCTGTGCAAAGCGTTATATAAATAAAGATTACTTACTCACTTACAATGAAAGGAGTAAAACATACATTTTAATTTCATGAAATAACCCAAATATTAGTACATGTAAACTAAGCTACACGTCAACACATTCTAAACAACACAAAATAATCCCAACGATTCAACTGTAAAACATGAAATAAACACCCTTCAATCATACATTACAATCACCAGACACTATTTATCTGGAGGGCGGCGGTGGTGCGCATGCGCAGTGAAGCCGCCAGGAACGCAGAAGAAGAAGCGAGCGCTGCGTCACCCGGAAGTGGAGGTAAACATGGAGGAGCCGCGGTCCGCTGCCACCGAGGCGCTTCTGAAAGAGGGTAAAGCTCCGCTCCCACGCGCTCTCCGGGCCGCTCTGAGCCCCCCTTGTGATCTGTGTTCATGTTGTTTCTGATATTACTGCACTATAATATCTGTTACTTATGAATGAGCTCGGACTAAAGCTACGCCTGGGTTTGGTTTGAATTTAACAAGTATTCTGGATCAAAGACCTTCATTTGAAGCAGTCAGTCAATCAATGGGTTTGTTTAGCCCATTAAAAAACCTCAAAAATCCAGGGGGAAAACGGAGAAACCTCGGGGGGAACCACAGGAGGAGAGATCCACTCCCATGGACGGACAGGCTGTAGACCCAGGGCCGATGGGAGTCCAGGTTAGGGCTGCTCGATTATTGAAAAAGTAATAATCACGATTATTTTTGTCATAATTGAAATCACGATTATTCAAGCGATTATTTGTTGCCTTTAAAAAAATCCAAAGCAAAAAAGTGACAAAAATCCAGCAAAAAAAGACAAAAAAACATCAAAAAAATGACAAAAAAATGATAAAAAATCCATCAAAAAAATGACACAAATCCAGCAAAAAATTTATAAAAAATCCAGCAAAAAAGTGACAAAAATACAGCAAAAAATGATAAAAAATACAGCAAAAAAAGACAAAAATCCATCAAAAAAGTGACAAAAATCCCAAAATTAAAAATTAGAAAAAAATGTGGAAAATTAAAAAATAAATAAAAAGTTTTTGAAAAAAAATAAAAATAACATAATTGATTTTTTGCGATTATGCTAATTTTGTAATCGTTTACTGTTGTAATCGAAATCGTAATCGAATTTCGATTAATTGCACAGCCCTAGTCCAGGCTGTGGGTCAGAGCTTTACTTCAGGCAATATATACATTTTTTTACACCATTTTTTACATTAACATATGCAGCTTTTGCGACATTTTAACATGACATATATACTTGCCTATATACATAATGCTGTACATAAACTCGAAAAGGAGTTTATGTACAGCATTATGTACATAATGCTGTACATTATGTACAGCATTATGTACATAATGCTGTACATTATGTACAGCATAATGTACAGCATTATGCTGTTGGGAGGAAGTAAGAAAATCAAACGTCTTTCGCTCTGACCTTTTGAGGCTTTTTTCAGTGATGGTTTTCTGCACAACTGTCTTAAAGTCTCAGGGAGCCTTTGCAGGTGTTTGGATTCATTAGCCGATGAAAGGAGACACTTTGAGCTACAATATAATCCCTTTAACAATAATCTAATCTTCTGAGATGTTGAACTTGTGTTAATTACAAGCTGTGAGACAAAATCATCAGGCCTTTATTTGTATCATGTTGATGTTTATGGCTCGCCGCTTGTTAAAAACCCAAATAAAGCATAGATGGAGGGTGTGTGTGGTCTGGCTGAAAGGAAACATCCCGCTCTCTGGTTGCAGAATGGTACGTGGACTTCGTGGCGGAGGCGTTTGATGTGAAGGCCTACACGGCTCAGTCCATTCACCACGCGGTCATCAGTGAGCAGCTCGCCCGACTCGCCCAGGGCATCAGCCAGCTGGACAAGGAGCTGCACACACAGGTCCTGCTGAGAGAAACAGCTTCTTATTTCAATTCTGTCACAACTAGGTCTTTAACCAGGTCTTTAACTAGGTCTTTAACTAGGTCCTCAACTAGGTCCTCAACCAGGTCTTTAACTAGGTCTTTAACTAGGTCCTCAACTAGGTCTACAACTAGGTCTACAACTAGGTCTACAACTAGGTCCTCAACTAGGTCTACAACTAGGTCTACAACTAGGTCCTCAACTAGGTCTACAACTAGGTCTACAACTAGGTCCTCAACTAGGTCCTCAACTAGGTCTTTAACTAGGTCTACAACTAGGTCCTCAACTAGGTCCTCAACTAGGTCCTCAACTAGGTCCTCAACTAGGTCCTCAACTAGGTCCTCAACTAGGTCCTCAACTAGGTCCTCAACTAGGTCCTCAACTAGGTCCTCAACTAGGTCTACAACTAGGTCCTCAACTAGGTCTACAACTAGGTCTACAACTAGGTCCTCAACTAGGTCTACAACTAGGTCTACAACTAGGTCTACAACTAGGTCTACAACTAGGTCCTCAACTAGGTCCTCAACTAGGTCTTTAACTAGGTCTACAACTAGGTCCTCAACTAGGTCCTCAACTAGGTCCTCAACTAGGTCCTCAACTAGGTCCTCAACTAGGTCCTCAACTAGGTCCTCAACTAGGTCTACAACTAGGTCCTCAACTAGGTCCTCAACTAGGTCCTCAACTAGGTCCTCAACTAGGTCCTCAACTAGGTCCTCAACTAGGTCCTCAACTAGGTCCTCAACTAGGTCCTCAACTAGGTCCTCAACTAGGTCCTCAACTAGGTCTACAACTAGGTCCTCAACTAGGTCTACAACTAGGTCTACAACTAGGTCCTCAACTAGGTCCACAACTAGGTCTACAACTAGGTCCTCAACTAGGTCTACAACTAGGTCCTCAACTAGGTCCTCAACTAGGTCCTCAACTAGGTCCTCAACTAGGTCCTCAACTAGGTCCTCAACTAGGTCCACAACTAGGTCTACAACTAGGTCCTCAACTAGGTCCTCAACTAGGTCCACAACTAGGTCTACAACTAGGTCTACAACTAGGTCTACAACTAGGTCCTCAACTAGGTCCTCAACTAGGTCCTCAACTAGGTCTTTAACTAGGTCCTCAACTAGGTCCACAACTAGGTCCTCAACTAGGTCCTCAACTAGGTCCTCAACTAGGTCCTCAACTAGGTCTTTAACTAGGTCCTCAACTAGGTCTTTAACTAGGTCCTCAACTAGGTCTACAACTAGGTCTACAACTAGGTCTACAACTAGGTCCTCAACTAGGTCTACAACTAGGTCCTCAACTAGGTCCTCAACTAGGTCTACAACTAGGTCTACAACTAGGTCCTCAACTAGGTCTACAACTAGGTCCTCAACTAGGTCCTCAACTAGGTCTACAACTAGGTCTACAACTAGGTCCTCAACTAGGTCTACAACTAGGTCTACAACTAGGTCCTCAACTAGGTCTACAACTAGGTCTACAACTAGGTCTACAACTAGGTCTACAACTAGGTCCTCAACTAGGTCCTCAACTAGGTCTACAACTAGGTCTACAACTAGGTCCTCAACTAGGTCCTCAACTAGGTCTACAACTAGGTCCTCAACTAGGTCCTCAACTAGGTCCTCAACTAGGTCTACAACTAGGTCCTCAACTAGGTCTACAACTAGGTCCTCAACTAGGTCTACAACTAGGTCTACAACTAGGTCTACAACTAGGTCCTCAACTAGGTCCTCAACTAGGTCTACAACTAGGTCTACAACTAGGTCCTCAACTAGGTCCTCAACTAGGTCTACAACTAGGTCCTCAACTAGGTCCTCAACTAGGTCTACAACTAGGTCTACAACTAGGTCCTCAACTAGGTCCTCAACTAGGTCTACAACTAGGTCCTCAACTAGGTCCTCAACTAGGTCCTCAACTAGGTCTACAACTAGGTCCTCAACTAGGTCTACAACTAGGTCTACAACTAGGTCCTCAACTAGGTCTACAACTAGGTCCTCAACTAGGTCCTCAACTAGGTCCTCAACTAGGTCTACAACTAGGTCCTCAACTAGGTCTACAACTAGGTCTACAACTAGGTCCTCAACTAGGTCTACAACTAGGTCCTCAACTAGGTCCTCAACTAGGTCCTCAACTAGGTCCTCAACTAGGTCTTTAACTAGGTCTACAACTAGGTCTACAACTAGGTCCTCAACTAGGTCTACAACTAGGTCCTCAACTAGGTCCTCAACTAGGTCCTCAACTAGGTCCTCAACTAGGTCTTTAACTAGGTCCTCAACTAGGTCCTCAACTAGGTCCTCAACTAGGTCTACAACTAGGTCCTCAACTAGGTCTTTAACTAGGTCTTTAACTAGGTCCTCAACTAGGTCTTTAACTAGGTCTTTAACTAGGTCCTCAACTAGGTCTTTAACTAGGTCCTCAACTAGGTCTTTAACTAGGTCCTCAACTAGGTCCTCAACTAGGTCCTCAACTAGGTCTACAACTAGGTCCTCAACTAGGTCTTTAACTAGGTCTTTAACTAGGTCTTTAACTAGGTCCTCAACTAGGTCTTTAACTAGGTCCTCAACTAGGTCTTTAACTAGGTCCTCAACTAGGTCTTTAACTAGGTCTTTAACTAGGTCTTTAACTAGGTCCTCAACTAGGTCTTTAACTAGGTCTTTAACTAGGTCCTCAACTAGGTCTTTAACTAGGTCCTCAACTAGGTCTTTAACTAGGTCCTCAACTAGGTCCTCAACTAGGTCCTCAACTAGGTCCTCAACTAGGTCTTTAACTAGGTCCTCAACTAGGTCTTTAACTAGGTCCTCAACTAGGTCCTCAACTAGGTCCTCAACTAGGTCCTCAACTAGGTCTACAACTAGGTCCTCAACTAGGTCTTTAACTAGGTCCTCAACTAGGTCTTTAACTAGGTCCTCAACTAGGTCCTCAACTAGGTCTTTAACTAGGTCTACAACTAGGTCCTCAACTAGGTCTACAACTAGGTCTACAACTAGGTCTACAACTAGGTCCTCAACTAGGTCTTTAACTAGGTCCTCAACTAGGTCTTTAACTAGGTCCTCAACTAGGTCTTTAACTAGGTCCTCAACTAGGTCCTCAACTAGGTCTTTAACTAGGTCTACAACTAGGTCCTCAACTAGGTCTTTAACTAGGTCTACAACTAGGTCCTCAACTAGGTCTTTAACTAGGTCCTCAACTAGGTCTTTAACTAGGTCTACAACTAGGTCCTCAACTAGGTCCTCAACTAGGTCTACAACTAGGTCTACAACTAGGTCTACAACTAGGTCCTCAACTAGGTCTTTAACTAGGTCTACAACTAGGTCTACAACTAGGTCCTCAACTAGGTCTTTAACTAGGTCCTCAACTAGGTCTACAACTAGGTCCTCAACTAGGTCCTCAACTAGGTCCTCAACTAGGTCTTTAACTAGGTCTACAACTAGGTCCTCAACTAGGTCCTCAACTAGGTCCTCAACTAGGTCTTTAACTAGGTCTACAACTAGGTCTACAACTAGGTCCTCAACTAGGTCTTTAACTAGGTCTACAACTAGGTCTACAACTAGGTCCTCAACTAGGTCTACAACTAGGTCCTCAACTAGGTCTTTAACTAGGTCTACAACTAGGTCCTCAACTAGGTCTTTAACTAGGTCTACAACTAGGTCCTCAACTAGGTCTTTAACTAGGTCCTCAACTAGGTCTTTAACTAGGTCTACAACTAGGTCCTCAACTAGGTCCTCAACTAGGTCTACAACTAGGTCTACAACTAGGTCTACAACTAGGTCCTCAACTAGGTCTTTAACTAGGTCTACAACTAGGTCTACAACTAGGTCCTCAACTAGGTCTTTAACTAGGTCTACAACTAGGTCCTCAACTAGGTCCTCAACTAGGTCCTCAACTAGGTCTTTAACTAGGTCTACAACTAGGTCCTCAACTAGGTCCTCAACTAGGTCCTCAACTAGGTCCTCAACTAGGTCTTTAACTAGGTCTTTAACTAGGTCTACAACTAGGTCCTCAACTAGGTCCTCAACTAGGTCCTCAACTAGGTCCTCAACTAGGTCCTCAACTAGGTCCTCAACTAGGTCCTCAACTAGGTCCTCAACTAGGTCTTTAACTAGGTCTACAACTAGGTCCTCAACTAGGTCCTCAACTAGGTCCTCAACTAGGTCTTTAACTAGGTCTACAACTAGGTCCTCAACTAGGTCTTTAACTAGGTCTACAACTAGGTCCTCAACTAGGTCTTTAACTAGGTCCTCAACTAGGTCCTCAACTAGGTCTACAACTAGGTCCTCAACTAGGTCCTCAACTAGGTCTACAACTAGGTCACATTTACTACAGTGGAGCAGGAGGCGGGGGCAGACTGGCCGTATGTCCATTCGAGAAGAGCACAGAAGGGCCACCGGTTTCTCCTGAACTCCTTACCCCTTAACCGAGCTTTACCCAAATCTAAAAGCTGAGAAAATCAAAATAGCGACAAAAGCGAAACAGAAATGTGATGGAAAAGTGGCGAAAACACAACAGAAAAGTGACAAAAACGAGATGAAAACTCGATGCCAAAGCGAGGAAAAACGGACATAAACATGACAAGAAGAAAAGACAACGTGATAAAAAGTTACAATCGCTTTTGTAGGTCTTAGCTTTCAAATGCGGCGTTACACTGTTGGTCTACAGTCGCGAAGCTTTTAGATTCGGGTAAAGCCCAACTGGAGAAAATGCAGCTGATTCATGAACTTCGACAGACCTTTATACACTGCAAAAAGTGCCCTACTCAAAACAAGGAAAAACATCTTAAAATAAGACGTTTTGTCTTGTTTTAAGGATAAAACATTTTCTTGCTAAGAAGTCTTATTTCTAGAATATTTTTCTTATCCATAAAACAAGAAAGAAACACTAAATTTAAGCAAATAAACAGCTAGAATTAAGCAAAATGTCCTCAGAAAATGGAATCATTTAAGGAAAACATTCTTATTTAGTGAAAAATTGTGGATATTTTACTTAAATGTTGCTTGATTTAAGTAAAATGTTCTAAATTAAACACATTTTTGAGCAAAATGTTCTTAATAAATACTAATATTTAAGGAAAATACTGTCCGCACTCGGAGACCCGCCTCCATGATGTGGAGCCAGGCTGAGGGTCAGAATCACCTGCTGGAGGATTCACCTATTGTACATGTTTTTAGTGGTAGACACGGGGAGAACATGCTCCAAACAGAAAGGCCCCGTCCTGGTGGGAATCGAACCCGGGACCTTCGAGCTGTGAATCTGAGGCTCTAACCGCTGTGCCACCGAGCCGCCCACTTTAAAGGGGTATTATGGACTTTATTATGGACTATGGACTTTTTCAAGCTTTCCATCATGTTATTCTGTCATTCCCTCATTAAAAACATGCCTGAAGTGTTGTCTTGGCACATTCACGTATTTTTGAGTAATCTGTAAAAACTCTGATGGCGGCCATTTTAGGGATAGGTTTGCCTGAGTCCTCCTAGGAACGCCCCCACCTCCTGGAGACGCCTCCGAGCCGAGTAACCAACCACTGCTCCTCAGCAGAACCCCCTCCCCACTGATGCCACAGACAGCGTGTGGAGGGGGCGTGTCTAAAGGCTCAGAGGTTCTTAAAGAGACAGAGGCCTATTTCAAGACATTCACTACAGCCATTTTGAGAGAGACATTTTACACAAGGCAGTTATTCTAATTTACTGCATTTACAGACCGACAGAAGGTTTGACATCATTGTAGTGAGATATAGACTGGTGCTATGGGACTGAACAAAGCAGAACACTCCCTCTTTAAAGAATGGAATGACAAAAATGTAAAAAAAAAAAAAAGTTTTATCTCTCTGTGAGAATCAGTTCTTAAATGAAGAGTTGTTGTGATCTTGTTTTTTCTTAAAATAAGAAAAAATATTCTTCTGTCTAAAGCTGAAGAAGATTCAAAAAGTCTTTCTTTCTTGTCGCAAGAAAAATTAGCATGTTTTTAGCAAAGAAATGGCTAGATTTTTTCCTAAAATAAGATTTTTGCTTAGAATCCACTTTTTGCAGTGTACAAACCTCGAACAAAAACAAATACTTTCCTCTAGTTTCATTTAACTCACAGAAATCTTCCATTGTCTCAGGAATAGGAGCTGCTATTGCCAGAGAAATGTCTGTACAGTCACAAACTCCCCTGACTGTGATCTGAGTGTAAGTGCCCTGTCCTGCCTGTGTTTGTGAGCAGGTGGTGGCCCGGCACGAGGACCTGCTGGCTCAGGCCACTGGCATCGAGGCCCTGGAGGGTAAGACAAAAACACTCTGTTGTTGACCTCTGACACTGGGGGACATGTTGTTTTGACCCCGCCCCCTCTGCTCCCAGGGGTGCTCCACATGATGCAGACCCGGATCAGCGCCCTGCAGGCCGCCGTGGACAGGTGAGCTCCCCCCACACTCGTCGTTCCTCACGCCGCTCCGTCGCTCACGCCGCGCTCGCCCTCTCTTTCAGGATCAGGACCAAGATTTTTGATCCGTACAACAAGATCGTGGCCCGGATCACGCAGCTGTCCAGACTCCAGGTAAAAGTGAAGACGTTTCCGCCGACGCCAAGTTTATTTCTTCCAAATGTTGTGATCTTGAACCGTGCGACGTGTCTGCGCAGATGGCCTGTGATCTGCTCCGAAGAATCATCCGCATCCTGTACCTGAGCAAGAGGCTGCAGGGCCAGCTCCAGGGCGGCAGCCGGGAGATCAGCAAGGCCGCCCAGAGCCTCAACGAGCTGGGTAACCTCGCTGTCTCGCTGTCTCGCTGTCTCACTGTCTCACTGCCTCACTGTCTCACTGTCTCACTGTCTCACTGTCTCACTGTCTCAGGGCGTGGTCTCCCGGGCGCTCCCCGTCATGTGGTGTTCTCTGTGTGTAGATTACTTGGCTCAGGGCCTGACTTCTGTGTCTACACTGCAAAAAAATGAGCAAAAATCCAGCAAAAAAGTGACAAAAATCCATCAAAAAAATGACAAAAATCCAGCACAAAAATGACAAAAATCCAGCAAAAAAGTGACAAAAATCCAGCAAAAAAGTGAAATAAATCCAGCAAAAAAGTGACAAAAATCCAGCAAAAAAGTGACAAAAATCCAGCAAAAAAGTGACAAAAATCCAGCAAAAAAGTGACAAAAATCCGGCAAAAAAATGACAAAAATCCAGCAAAAAAAGTGACAAAAATCCAGCAAAAAAGTGAAATAAATCCAGCAAAAAAGTGAAATAAATCCAGCAAAAAAGTGACTAAAATCAAGCAAAAAAGTGACAAAAATCCAGCAAAAAAAGTGACAAAAATCCAGCAAAAAAGTGACAAAAATCCAGCAAAAAAATGACAAAAATCCAGCAAAAAAAGTGACAAAAATCCAGCAAAAAAAAGACAAAAATCCATCAAAAAAATGACAAAAATCCATCAAAAAAATGACAAAAATCCAGCAAAAAAGTGACAAAAATCCAGCAAAAAACGACAAAAATCCAGCAAAAAAATGTCAAAAATCCATAAAAAAAAGACAAAAATCCATTAAAAAAATGACAAAAATCCATAAAAAAATGACAAAAATCCATCAAAAAAGTGACAAAAATTCAGCAAAAAGGTGACAAAAATTCAACAAAAAAGTGACAAAAATTCAGCAAAAAAGTGACAAAAATCCATCAAAAAAGTGACAAAAATTCAGCAAAAAAGTGACAAAAATCCATCAAAAAAGTGACAAAAATTCAGCAAAAAAAATGACAAAAATCCATCAAAAAAGTGACAAAAATCCATCAAAAAAGTGACAAAAATCCATCAAAAAAGTGACAAAAATCCAGCAAAAAAAATGACAAAAATCCAGCAAAATAATGACAAAAATCCATCAAAAAATGACAAAAATCCAGCAAAAAAGCGACAAAAATCCAGCAAAAAAAAGACAAAAATCCAGCAAAAAAATGACAAAAATCCATCAAAAAAATTACAAAAATCCAGCAAAAAAGTGACAAAAATTCAGCAAAAAAGTGACAAAAATCCATCAAAAAAGTGACAAAAATTCAGCAAAAAAAATGACAAAAATCCATCAAAAAAGTGACAAAAATCCATCAAAAAAGTGACAAAAATCCATCAAAAAAGTGACAAAAATCCAGCAAAAAAAATGACAAAAATCCAGCAAAATAATGACAAAAATCCATCAAAAAATGACAAAAATCCAGCAAAAAAGCGACAAAAATCCAGCAAAAAAAAGACAAAAATCCAGCAAAAAAATGACAAAAATCCATCAAAAAAATTACAAAAATCCAGCAAAAAAGTGACAAAAATCCAGCAAAAAACGACAAAAATCCATCAAAAAAATGTCAAAAATCCATAAAAAAATGACAAAAATCCATTAAAAAAATGACAAAAATCCATAAAAAAATGACAAAAATCCATAAAAAAAATGACAAAAATCCATCAAAAAAGTGACAAAAATTCAGCAAAAAAGTGACAAAAATTCAACAAAAAAGTGGCAAAAATCCATCAAAAAAGTGACAAAAATTCAGCAAAAAAGTGACAAAAATCCATCAAAAAAGTGACAAAAATTCAGCAAAAAAAATGACAAAAATCCATCAAAAAAGTGACAAAAATCCATCAAAAAAGTGACAAAAATCCAGCAAAAAAGTGACAAAAATCCAGCAAAAAAAATGACAAAAATCCATCAAAATAATGACAAAAATCCAGCAAAAAAATGACAAAAATCCAGCAGGGCGTGGTCTCCCGGGCGCTCCCCGTCATGTGGTGTTCTCTGCGTGTAGATTACCTGGCTCAGGGCGTGACTTCTGTGTCTACACTGCAAAAAGTATTTAACTAGATCAGTATAAACATCTCAATTTTAGCACAATAATCCAAATGTTAGTTGTTTTGACGAGTTAAGAAGTTGTTGCTCATTTGTCCTGGATTATTTCACTTGTTCTGAGATGTTTCTGACTCGTTTCGATACATTTCGTCCTTATTTCAGCTCATTTTCTTTGCCAATGGGGTCAGAAAATTGCTCTTATCTCTTATGTCCGATCAGGAAAAGTGTCTAAATGAGTGAAAACCGCTCAAAACAAGAAACATTTCCTCCATTCAAGTCATTTAAGCCAATGCTTGATATTTACTTTTTGTAGTGTTCTCTCTGTGTGTAGATTACCTGTCTCAGAGCGTGGTTTCTGTGGTACTCTCTGCCTGTAGATTACCTGTCTCAGGGCGTGATGTCTGTGGTTCTCTCTGCCTGTAGATTACCTGTCTCAGGGCATGATGTCTGTGGTACTCTCTGTGTGTAGATTACCTGTCTCAGAGCGTGGTTTCTGTGGTACTCTCTGCCTGTAGATTACCTGTCTCAGGGCGTGGACCTCAGTGGGATCGAGGTGATCGAGGGCGAGCTGCTCCTCATCAGCAGAGCACGGCTGGAGGTGGAGAACCAGGCCCAGAGGCTGCTGGAGCAGGGCATCGAGATCCAGGTACAGGTTCACCAGACCGGGGTCAGACGGGGGGTCAGACCGGGGTCAGACCGGAGCTTTGGTGAGAATGAAGACCAGCATAAGGCTTAAAGGGAAACAGTGGATCTTCTCTCTCTCATTACTTGCATAGGAACAGATGAGAGGAAGGGCAGATGGAGGTAAACATGATTTATGAACAGACAATAACGGATCACGCTCTCCTCTCCTGTGCCCTCCGCAGAACCCCACCCAGGTGGGCACGGCGCTGCAGGTCTTCTATAACCTGGGAGGCCTGAGGCAGACGGTGCGGGGGCTGGTGGAGGGGCACCAGAACGGCCTGAGGGAGAACATCTGTGCTGCCCTGGAGATCAGAGGCCTGACACAGACGTCACACGGCAGAGGTACAGAGAGTCACTATATACACTCTATGTTTAACCCCTTAACTCCCACCTGAACCGAGCACGTTTTCTCCAGCTTTACCCCAATCCAAAAGCTTCTGGAAAAAAGGTGTGAAAATAGTGAGACTGAGACGAAAACAAGGATGAAAATGTGAAAAAAGTGAGGAAAAAAATTACGAAAAAGTGACTTTTTTTTTCAAAAAATGTTTTAAAAAACGAAAATGGACAAAAAATTTATAAAAAAGTGAGAAAAATTGGACGAAAAATTGAGAAAAAAATTACAAAAAATGGACAAAAAATTGACGAAAAAATGAGAAAAAATGGACAAAAAATGCGAATAATTTGACGAAAAACTGACAAAAAAAATCGAAAAATTTGACGAAAAAGTGACAAAAAATGTACAAAAAAATGACAAAAATTGACAAAAATTTGACAAAAAAGTGAGAAAAATTGAGAAAAAATTGACGAGAAAGTGACAAGAATTTGACAAAAAAAGGCGAATAATTTGACGAAAAACTGACAAAAAAATTGACAAAAAAATCGAAAAAGTGATGAATAAAAATCTGACGTGAGGAAAAAGATCCATTCAGATGAGTTTTGTAGGTCTTTCAAATGAGGCGTTACACTGGCCTACAGGATTTGGGTAAAGCTGAACTGGAGAAAATGCTCTCGGTTCAGGCGGGAGTTAAGAGGTTAAACAACATTTTTACTCATCATATGTTAATGCAGGCTAGCTGATACCATAGACATGCACTAGCCTAGCACTAGCCTAGCGCCACGAAACTTTTCACACATAAGAACTGCATGAATTACAAAAAAAAATATCTCCAGAAATCAGCAACACTCTGGATAACGAGGAAATGAGGCCCTATGTCAAACATCCTGAAATATCCCTTTAACCCCTTAACTCCCACCTGAACCGAGCACATTTTCTCCAGTTTGGCTTTACCCCAATCCAAAAACTTCTGGAAAAAAGTTGTGAAAAAGCAACAAAACTGAGACGAAAACAAGGATGGAAATGTGACAAAAAGTGAGAAAACATTGATAAAAATTTGACCAAAAAATAATAAAAAAAATTGACAAAAACTGACCAAAAAAATGTCAAAGATGATATAAAAATGTGACAAAAATGTGACAAAAATGTGACAAAAAATGATAAAAATGTGATAAAAATTAGAATTTTTTTGTGTGGAAAAAATGACCAAAATGTGACAAAAAATGACAAAAAAAAGACTAAATTTGACCAAAACAAATACAAAAAATTACCAAAAAAAGACACAAAAAATGTGATGAAAATGTGATGAAAATTGACGAAAAAATGACAAAAATGTGACAAAAATAACCAAAAAAATGACAAAAATGTGATAAAAATTTGACCAAAAAATGTGACAAAAACGGACCAAAAAAATGACAGATGCAATAAAAATTGACAAAAATTTGAATTGTTTTTGTTGAAAAAATGACCAAAATGTGACAAAAAAATGATGGGATAAAAATCTGATGACGTGAGGAAAAAGATCCTCTCGGTTCAGGCGGGAGTTAAGAGGTTAAAGTCAAGCTACGTACTGATTTTTTTTCTTTTCTTTTTTTTTTACAATTGTTCACAT
The DNA here is from genome assembly GCF_951799975.1 of Gobius niger. NCBI lineage: Eukaryota > Metazoa > Chordata > Actinopteri > Gobiiformes > Gobiidae > Gobius > Gobius niger. Next base: position 8,440,316 of record NC_136873.1, read on the forward strand.
GTTTGTTGTGATGGTATTCCTCCGTGTTCCTCTGCTCTGACATGAGTGATGTGTGCAGGCGGCCCGGGGCGAGCGGTCCTGCCCACGCCGGGGACCACGGCCCAGTTCCGCGCCGCGCTGTGGACCAACCTGGAGAAGCTGATGGACCAGATCTGCGCGGCCTGCAGACAGGTGCGGCGCCCGTCACACGGCCTCACGGCGCCCGCCACACGGCCTCACGGCGCCCGCCACGCGGCCTCACGGCGCCCGCCACACGGCCTCGCGGCGCCCGTCACACGGCCTCGCGGCGCCCGTCACGCGGCCTCACGGCGCCCGCACGTCTGACCCTTTTCTCTCTGTGACGCAGGTCCAACATCTGCAGAAGGTCCTGATCAAGAAGAGGGACCCGGTGTCTCACGTCTGCTTCATCGATGAGATCATCAAGGTACTGAACTACAAAGGCCAAGGGCATGATGGGAAATGAAGTGCGCTGACGTTGGGCTGACAGATGAGTGGGTGTGGCTTCTTTTTGAGCAGAAACATGTCGCCCTGACGCTCCAGTACTGTACTGGTACAGACTACACAGAGTTGGGAAAGTTCATTTTCTACATGAACTAGTTCGAAGTTCAGTTCACAAATTTCAAAATGAACTAGTTCGTTCATAGTTCCAAAAATGAACAACTTGTTGTTGTTGCTGCGAGCCACTATTGAGGCATGAAAACGGGTCAGGGGTGAAATAGGTGAGAAGCATATTTCCCCTCTCAGGGAAATATTTTTATATTCCATATCTTAAGGCGAGACACTTTAGGTGAAAGTATTGATTTTTCACACAGTGGTGGAAGTGGAGATTTTGATCTGTTTTCCTCCCTTTACATCTTAGTTTTCATGTCAGATATAATGTTTATGTCAGATAAACGATATGATGTTTATTTGATGATGTTTTGTCTGCGAGGTGGGGGCGACCCGGAAGTAGAAAGGCCGTCTTTCCCGCGGGTTTTCATTCATAAATATTGACAGATTTGACATCCACGTGTCCTGCTAAGGGGCCCCGTGATGACGCTTTCACCCAAATATGGTGTTTTTCCTCCTACGAGACGCTGGAGCGGAAAAGTGGAAGAACGGGCCGAGCATGCGCACTCGCTACAAAACTTCAGGGCTGGTTTTCTCTGAATGAGAGAAGCCGCACTCGGGCAGAGCCTGAGCCCTTATAGAAGCTCCCACAGACTCCACACTTTACAGGCTGAGACACAACAACATTCTGAAGGTTTTTTAAGAAGGATTTTTTAATATCTAATTCCAAACCTGATTTATTCAGCTTTGAAACCAAAAAAACAGCCGGAATTTGAGTTTTTACAGATTTTTTCACTGATGATTAGTTTATTGAAAAACCAAACAAAATATCCAAAATCCCTCTGAAAAAATCTTAGTCACTAATATGTCAATAAAATAAAACCATAACATTTAATCTGGCTCAATTCATTATTTTGATTTTGTTGCCCAAAATATAGGCAATTTTGGCCATTTTAATGCTCAAAATGCCTTATTTTTATGTGAAAACATAAAATGACAGAAAAAATGCAATACATTTTATTCTCATATTTATATCTGTGATGTTCAGCAAAAGTTTCAAATTGACATCTCTACATTTATGTTTTTTCCCCTATTCACCTGCAGGTTCTCGCCTTAAAGCAACAATCTGAAGTATTTTGAGATGCATTTTTGCCAACCTTGGGAGAGCTGGAGAAAGTTGACTTCAGTCATGAGTCTGAAATATTATGGCCTCCTCACTTAGTGTTAAAGCTCTTTCATGTCAGCCTGTCACTGTTTTTGTAGTGGATTTTGGATATCTTTGCTAGTCATATATTTATTTATTTTATTTTTTTTAAGTTTAATTGGTAAATTCTTAGTAGAAAATTAAGCTACAAATATTGGGCCGTTGGCGCGGGGGCGGAGCGGAGCTAGCGCGAGCTACACCGTGGACCCGCCAGAGTTTAGAACCGCTGGTAAACTCTGACTGCGCTGCGGGGTTTTATTATTATATTCACTGATCCACGCTCTTAAATCACAGATATAAGAATCTGGCACCATATTGAACCAACGTAAAAAGAACGGGAATGCCGTTCACAGACACCAGAATAAACACGTTCATGGTTTCGTTCATCAGGCAGTAACACTGTGTGTTCAGTTCACGTTCGCCCAAAATATGAACACGTTCAGGTACATCACTGCTGGTACATTTGTTCAATACCAGTGCTTTAAAGCAGTACTAAGTAACTGTTTACCTTAATAAATCCTCCCCGTCGTCCCTGTGGGGGTAATACAAGTGTTAATGGGATGATTGGAGGGTCTTTCATCTCCCCCTGGTGTCTCTGGACAGAAAACCGCAATTGCAACTTCCCTGCACCGGGTCGGAGCCACCAATACACACTAATGGAATCACGAAGAAGAAGCTAACAGGCTAACGGGCAAAGCTAACAGCGGGCTAACACCACTTAAACAGTATTTACAGCCAAGTTTGAGTGAAAACAATGATCTTCATTGTGTAATTGGATGAACAATATCCCTCTGTCCCTTTGTCTTTTCTGTCAGCGTAGTATTTACTCTCACGGACGATTAATGAGTAAAAAACGTGCTAAAAAGGCGTGTCGTGCCCTAAACGCTGATCTGGACTGAGCCCTGTAAGAATGTTCAGTCAGACGGATCCTCTGTGTGTGTTTGCAGGACGGACAGCCCGACATCCTCTCCACCTTCTGGACCAACGTGACCGACACGCTGAGCCGCGAGTTCCACAAGGCCACAGAAGGTGGACTTCATTTGTTTTTCCACACTTTGTATATTTTTCATGAATAAACCACCTCTTAAACCTCTTAACTCCCGCCTGAACCGAGAGGATCTTTTTCCTCACATCGTCAGATTTTTTTTCATAATTTTTTTGTATTCAACTAATTTTTGTAACTTGTCATTTTTTCGTCAATTTTGTATCACATTTTTAAATTTTGGGGTAATTTAAAAAAAAAAAATTTGGTCCAATTTTTTTCAAATTTTTCACATTTTTGTCATTTTTTCGCCAATTTTGTATCACATTTTTTTAATTTTTTGGGTCCATTTTTTTTTTTAAATTGGTCAAATTTTAATCCATTTTTTGTAATTTTTTTGTCATTTTTTAATCAAATTTTTGTCATTTTTTTGTCATTTTTTAATCAATTTTTTGTCACTTTTTTGTCATTTTTTTGTCACATTTTTGTCATTTTTTTGTCACATTTTTGTCATTTTTTAATCAAAATTTTGTCATTTTTTTGTCATTTTTTAATCAATTTTTTGTCATTTTTTTGTCATTTTTTAATCAAATTTTTGTCATTTTTTTGTCATATTTTAGTCATTTTTTGTCACTTTTTTGTCATTTTTTTGGAGAATTTTTTGTCTAATTTTTGTCATTTTTGGTCACATTTTTGTCATTTTTCCGTCAATTTTTTATCCAATTTTTGTCTTTTTTTTGGTCATTTTTTCGTCAATTTTGTATCACATTTTTTAATTTTTTGGGTCAATTTTTTTTTTTAAATTGGTCAAATTTATCCATTTTGTCATTTGTTTGTCATTTTTTTGGAGAATTTTTTGTCTAATTTTTGTCATTTTTTGGTCACATTTTTGTCATTTTTCCGTCACATTTTTGTCATTTTTTTCGTCAATTTTTTATCCAATTTTTGTCATTTTTTTTGTCATTTTTTCGTCAATTTTGTATCACATTTTTTAATTTTTTGGGTCAATTTAAAAAAAAAAAAAGGTCAAATTTTTATCCATTTTTTGTCATTTTTTTGTCATTTTTTGTCATTTTTTCATCCATATTTTTGTCACTTTTTCATCAATTTTTCGTCACTTTTTTGTCACATTTCCATCATTGTTTTCGTCTCAGTTTTGTCGCTATTTTCCCACCTCTTGTCCAGAAGCTTTTGGATTGGGGTAAAGCCAAACTGTAGAAAATGTGCTCGGTTCAGGCGGGAGTTTAAGGGGTTAAATTGGAAAAGTCGCTGACGTTGATCCGTCTCCAGGCTCGTCGTTCCTGAAGCAGGCGTTTGAAGGCGAATACCCGAAGCTGCTGAGGCTGTTCAACGACCTGTGGCGCCGCCTGCAGCAGTACAACAGCAGCCTGCAGGGGGCGACGCTCGGCAGCAGCGGCGCAGAGCCCACACTGGACGTGAGCTCCACCGAGTCGGAGGCGCAGGACCTCTTCACCTACACCAAGCAGGACTACAAGTGAGTAAGACGGACCAGGGTTTAGAAGGACTGTACAGTAGTTTAATGGACGAGAATGAAAACAGAACTAAAGCGTCAAAAAGAGACAAATAAGCCACAAAAGAGTGAAAAAAAAACATGAATAAATGGAACACAAAAATCCCCGAATATTTTTTTTAAATAAGAAAGAATGCAAAAGGAAAAAGGAAGTTTAAAAATGAAAAAAAAAAAAAAATGCAACAGAAAATCCATTAAAAAAGTCCACAATCTTTCTTTTAATGAAACAAATGCAAGAACAAAAATTGAAAATAAATATTAATTAAATAAAAATATATATAAAAAAAAAATCTACTTAATACCGAGTAAAAAGTGTCAATAAAAGCAAAAAAAAATGCAAATAAAAAGTTTAAAAATGCTAAAAAAAATAATAGAAAATGCAAAAAAATGAAAGAATAAATACATTTAAAAAAACATTTAAAAAGTGCCAAAAAAAGACAAAAAAGCAAAAAAAAAGAAATATTACTGATGAAAAATGCAAGAAACAAACAAAACAAAACAAAATCCTAAAAATGTAAAAGAAAATCCATATAAAAATAAACTTTTTTTAATAATGCAAATGCAACAAAAAAATGAAAGGATAAATAAATAAAACCAAAAAAATGCATTACTGATGAAAAATTAAAAACAAAAAAGTTTCAAAATACAACAAAAAAATCCCCCCTGTGTTTTGTGACAAAAATGCAACAACAAAAAAAATCCAATAAATACAACAGAAAATCCATTAAAAAAATCCACAATCTTTCTTTTAATAATACAAATGCAACCAAAAAATCAATATTAAATAAATAAAAACATTAAAACATTTTTCATTCAACTTAATAACTAGTAAAAAAGTGCCAAAAAAGCCAAAAAATGCAAATAAAAAGTTTAAAAATGCTCAAAAAATTCTAGAAAATGCAAAAAAAAATGAAAGAATAAATACATTTAAAAAGTGCCCCAAAAAAAAGACAAAAAAGAAACAAAGAATTTTTTTCTTGCATTTTTCACCAGTAATATTTTACTGGTGAAAAATGCAAGAAAAAAATTCGAAAGAAAACTTTAAAAGTGCAAAAAAAAAATTGAAAATGCAAAAAAATAAAAGAATCAATGCCACAAAAAATGAGTAGAAAACAAGGATGTAAACGCAACAAAGATTTGACAAAAATTCAACAAAAATCCAACAAAAATTCAACAAAAATGTGACAAAAACTCTACCAAAAAGTGACAAAAATCCAACAAAAATGTGACAAATTCAACAAAAATGTGACAAAAATTAAACAAAAATGTGACAAAAATTCAAAGAAAAAGGGACAAAAACTCAACCAAAAAGTGACCAAAATAAAAAAATAAAACATAAAAAGGTGACACAACAGCGCAAAAACGCGAGAAAAAAAAAAAGATCAGTCTTAGCTTTCAAATGAGGTGTTACACAGGCAGAATGCATTTGGTTCAGGCGGGTGGTAAGAGGTTAATCTTTCTGAGTGACTGCAGGATTTTAGAGGCAGTTGTGGTGAACAGGTCTGAGTCATTCTACACATTAGGACATGGAGGAACATGTAGGGGGAGGAAAATACACTCCATTTAGTCCCTTTAATGAATGTTTTCCCTGGTGTTGTGGTTGTGCCGTGCCTGTCTGTTACAGTCTGAATGACCCTGACCCGTCTGACCCGTCTGACCCTGTGTGTTTAGTCCGGAGAGAGCTCTGAAGGACGTGCTGCAGCCGTACGAGGCCGCCTACCTGTCCAAGTCTCTGTCCCGGCTGTTCGACCCCATCAACCTGGTGTTCCCTCTGGGGGGGCACAACCCCCCCTCCACCGAGGAGGTGGACAGCATCTGCCGCACCATCAGCAGGTCAGGAGCTACTGTGGAGCCTTTGTCTTTTTATCCAAAGCAAAAACTGTTTAGAGAAAAGCTTTTATTGAAAACCACAGATAAATTGAAGCTGTCGATTTTAGCTGCTGATCAAAGGTTTATGATCACATGACTTTAAAGGGCCAAATCTGTGCCAAGATGTGGAGAGAGAAGGTAGAGGGAGAGGAAGGAAGAGAAGAAAGGGGGAGAGAGGAGGGAGATGGGAGACAGAGGGAGAGAGAAAGGAGAGAGAAAAGAGAGGAGGGAGAGGGAGGGGGGAGGGGAAGGTAGACGTTCTAAAGAAAATCCTTGGCTCCTGTGTTCTTGAGTTGGTGAATGTGAACTTGGAAACAATAAGTGTAATATGTTACAGCCTCATTAGCATCGCTGCCTCTGTCGCCGTGGAAACGCCATCACAGTGACACAGATTGGCTGTGTCTGAATGTCCACACTCGTCCCTAACCCTCATTCACTACACAGGCCTGCACTATATAGTCACTGTATAGTCACTATATAGGGGATAGTGTGGACATTCGGACACCCCTGCAACATGTGACCACTATATAGTGACTATATAGTCACTATATAGGGAATAGTGTGGACATTCGGACATTGAAAGTCTAAAACACCCTGAGGTTGATGTAAATTCGATGTAAATAAAGCACACTCTCTCTCTCTCGTCTCTCTCTCTCGTCTCTCTCTCTCTCTCTCTCTCAGCGAGCTGAACGTGGCGGCCGTGGATCCACAGCTGGCTCTGTCCGTGGCTAAGAACGCCGCCAAGACGGTCCAGCTCTTCTGCGTCAAATCCGAGCAGCTGGTGAGTGACTACAGCTCTATTGTCTCTAAAACCACAACTGCAACTTCACTGCCACCGGGTCGGAGTCACCAATGCACACTAATGGAATCAAACGTCCGATATCTGTTTTAAATGATGTAAAGAAATGTAAAATCTTGGCTGAGACCCCCCCACAGCTTCAGCGCCTCTGCTCTGCTCCCACAGCTGTACACCGGTCCCGATGCCACGCAGGTGATCGGCCCGCTGACCGAGGGCCAGAGGAGGAACGTGTCCGTGGTCAACAGTCTGCAGCGGCTGCACCAGGTCGTGAGCCAGGTGAGGC